>NC_086381.1:63924136-64538837 GCF_036588685.1 Mytilus trossulus | reverse complement strand
TAAAATTTAAATAAGCCACACAAGTTACCAAAATTTCTGAATTTTTGTTTTATCAAACAAATAAAAATTAATGTCGTAGTTAACATCGAAATTATTCCGATCTGTTCCGTTTAGTCAAGATCGCGTTAAAACGTTAAATTTGGCCGCCATTAAAAAAAAATAATCGTACGAGATTTTACGAGAGTGACGAAACTTTTCAGATGGGTCGTGTAGAAAGAGTTATCGTTCTTTATTCCAAAACGATGTTTCTACCATAAGTGCCAGCTAAAGCTGGCATATAAGTGCTAACGTTGAGAATAATTGTGTATACTTTATAGTTGTATGTTGATGTTGTTGTTGAACTACAAAGTTCCTGTTGATCGTGGAACGGTATCAATGCATCCATCTTTGGGTTTCAGTCTGAGCGTTTCTGAAGCCTTTTGGCTGCGAACTGCAATTCAGACGCATTTTTGTATAGTGTTGTTTTCATTTTGGATACCTTTCCATTTATATTTTACTTTTTAGTTTAAAATGATCATGATTATATGGAAAGCGTATATGTCAGTTTGTTTTACTAAACTTTATGAAATATTGATAACAAACAATTTTTTGGGGGGTATCTTAGTCAGATTAATTTGTATGTTTGTTTGACTTTTTAAGTTTTTCATGTTATATGTTTGAGTTGTATAGTTTTACAATTTTGTTTGCTTGGGATATCAATTTATGTCACGTTAACCAATTGGCAAGCTTTAAAATCAGATTTAACCAACCATTGTATGCATAGAATTTGTCAAGATTTTGGGACATCTTACTGTTTTGTGAAATATCATGAAATTCGGTTGTTATGTTTATACTTTTTTCATACAATTCTGTCCTCTTTACAGAGGGGGCGCAATAGGGGGTCCGTTAACATGTTAACAACACCTCGATTTTGGCAAAAACAGTTCAAAAATGCTGATAACAGTTAACAAAGTGGGTTGAAAACAGTTAACAGCTTTAATTGATCTCAGATAACAGTTAACAACACCTTGGAAAGGGCCAAAACATTAACACAAAAAGGTATTGCCCCCCTCTTTACAGGTACTATGATAATACAAAAAGCGACTCAATACTAAATTTTATTTGGGCAACAGGACGGGCGCCAAAAAAAGTCCAGAACGTTATGCTTAGTCTTTAGCTTTAATAAGAATTAGTTCTTTGCATTTATGCGGGGTATAATAACATATAAATATTCTAGAAAATTGTTCCTGTCTTTTTTATACAGGTAATATACCGTGAATGTACTTATTTTGGTTTTTTTTTCGTCAATTGAGGGGTGTTTCAGCACTCCAATGTAGTTTAACCTTGAACATTAATAGTGTGTCAATCCAAATTTGGAACATCGTCAGACATGGTCTGTATTAACATGCACTATTGCAACTACTTTGACGAATTTAGATTATTCTCGAAGCATGGTGGCGCTAAATTGTTATACATAAATTTGAAACTTGTCTAAACTAAGAACTATTTAGTTGTTTTTTTGGGTTTTTTTTTTGAGGATCATATGATGCAAATAAGTTTTTTCTATTTCTTTTTATCGATTAAAGAGTTCGTACACACCTTGCAAAATATTTTAATCGGTGACACACTTCACACGTTTCTCAACAATATAATGATCTAGATATTTGACAAATTCATCACTTAAGGTTATTACAAATTCGTGCATAAATTTTAATTTGTGTCAAATATGTTGATAATTCAGAAAAGTTATAAAGGATAATAAAAAAACTTAGGAAACATTATTGTTCCCGTAGAGAATTAAGGTTTTTACTACTTGAAATGATCTGTGAGGCGATGTTGTGTTTCATAAGGGTATTTTGAATATTATAATGTGGATGTCTTTGTTTTAAAAGACGCAAACCATGTTGCTTTTATGTTTCTTAGATCAAGGTAGATAACTTCGTTAAACATTGTACAAAGTAATATATGAATCAAAATGACGGACATACATTCCGGATCAAACACTCGAATTATTGTTGAACTTGCAAAGAACCTTTTAGCAGATGCTACAATTTGTACTGAATCTTATACTTATCCATTATGTGCTACCAGTATTATCATGATCATATCTTAATTCTGGGAGACAATGTTTTTTTATTCAGTGCTGATATAATTTGTTCATTTCTTTTTCTCCTTTTACAGATCATTTGATTAACTAACTAAAAGATGAATATTAAAAAAATTAATAGACGTTTTGGTCATTTTTATATTATATAGTGGGGAGGTTCATGCCAATATGATTTTGCAAAGAGTTTTCATTTATTTGCACCGCAAAAGGTAATTAAACATCTGTCTTTCTTCCGATTTATGCATTAAAAAGTATAACATTGACAAATAATAAAGACATTGCTTCCTGCATGATATTGCATTCTGATCCGTAAAATTTGGGATGTTCCTTTTTAGATGATAGTTATTTATTTTTGTAACATACATCGACCTCATATTTTGCTATGTCACTTTTGAGATCATTGACACTTGGAAGTCATATACTATAAAATAATTTAATGCTCAACCTACAATATACAATACGTACCACCAAATAAATTAGCAGTGCATTCAAACAAAATGTGTTCATGCTTCTTTCCGTGTGCCTTTTATCACCTCCACTATTATTAAAATGTCATTGGCGTTTTTGAAATACCGATTTTATCTATAATTAAAACCCTTTTCAGAAGACCATAAAGAAAGGCCATCAATAGAGGAAAAAACATTACGGTTATATAATTAAATGCGGGCAAGGTCCTTCGCTAAATAATGTCACCAGTAAAACATGTTACGTTAACGCATGCGCTATATTTTCTCGGTCCAAAAAAATTTAAATGATTTTAGTAAATTTGGCGGATATTGATGTTAATAATTACGACCTAAAAAGAACACTGTTAAGAAATCAAAACAATAGTACTAGAAACAGTGGTAATAATATATATTTTTTAACTTACTCATATTAACAACAAATACATTAAGCAATTACTTTTAGTCAGTGAAATATCCATATTATGATTTTGATGCAACTTTCATACACGTTGAAGGTTTATAAAAAACAAGTGTATTCTAACTTTTTTTACATAAAAAATGCCTGTACCAAGTAAGGAATATGACATTTGATATCCATTTGTTTGATGTGTTGGGCTTTTGATCTGGGCATTTGATCAGCGACTTTCCTTTTTGAATTTTTCCAGAGTTCTGTATTTTTTTGATTTCACTCTTTTCCATATCACATTCAATTATTGTCTGATTTAGCTAAGTAACTAGCAATTAAACACGAAATTCATCAAATGTTACAGGGCCTCGGTGGCCGAAAGGTCTTAGTAGTTACTACTTTAATCACTAGCCAGTCAACACCGAGGTTGCGAGTTCGAACCCCGCTCGTACGGGTGTACTCGACTCCAATCTTAATTGGCTAGGATTGTCAGTTTTCCTATCGAAACTCGGTGGTTTTCTCCGGACTCTCCGGCTTCCTTCACCAATAAAAATGGCCGCCACGAAATAGCCCAGATGTGGTGCTTAAAAGTGGCGTTACAACAATCAGTCATCAAATGTTACTGATAATACAGAATGCAATATCAGTCAAGGTATTTTGGAAATGTTTTTGTATTTCAAAACAGCTTAGAGGTTATTTCTATTTATTTTTTACATGAAAAAATCATTACTTTGAAATACTATGATATAGTCGGATGGTCATATTTCGTATCTAAGTAATTAAATAAATAACGCCCTGTATTTCGTGATTTTTTACTTTCTTTTTGAACAATAACAATAACCTTTTCACGATATGTTTCTTTTTTAATTTTCCAAATGAATGTAATTAATATTTCATCTGGTATGATGAAGTGACAAAAATTAAAAAGGTTGAATAACAATAAGTTGAAATAATTATATTTTTCGTAGTTATATTTGTTTTGGCTTGATTAAATGGTTTGTATATATAAAAGTAGTGTTTTATACATACGAAAATGACTTATCCGACTCCTATTTGAGTAGTGCCTCCATCAAAAATATTTTATAAGTTTCAAAGATTCATTTTTAAGATAACATGTGAAGATATCAAAAACAATTTATGCTAATTTTGCTTAACAAAAATAGAAACATACATAGCACTGTTTATAGATTTGAATAAAACTAATTTATTGTACTTTAGTTCTGATGTATTTACCAAAAAAAGGCAACAGTAGTATACCACTGTTCAAAAGTCATCAATTGATTGAGGGAAAACAAATCAAAGTTATAAACTAAAACCGAGGGATGCACATACATTATAAGAGGAAAACAGCGAAACAACAGAAACACTGAAGCGCAACAAAAACAAATGACAATACAACATACATAGAAACGAACTATAACATAACAACTGCCATATTTCTGACTTGGTACAGGAAATTTTGAGAAAAAAATGTTAGGTTGAATCTTGTTGTGTGGCTAGCCAAACCTCGCACGTTATGGCAATGTTGAATATACCGCTTACATGACAACATTATATATACATCTAAAATAATTTTATTGATGTTTTTTTATATTTTTCTTTACAGTACAGCACAGTGTAAGAAATTTCAAGTCAACAGATGCTCGAAGCAAATGTGTAAAGCAATCCGCATAAATCCTTATTCTGATCAGTAATCTTAGTTTTGTTGAATCGATATTTTGATGGTATTAATTCAAGTAAATTGTAGTTACTGAACTGGTCATGTTTCTAAGGGCAGAGTTCCTCACAAGTTTGAATTAATTGTTTCCGCAATAAATTTTTATAACATTAACTTACTTCCTAAGAGTTTTACGAAATTTATTTGTAAAATGAGAAGGAAATCGAAATTATTTCTTAAACGTCTAGTATTGTTTGTTTCTTTAGTTTTACTGTTTTTCAGAACCAATCATAAATACTACAAATTTTGTTTGGAAACGATTAACTTAATCTGAACAGCTCACGAAAGACTGAAAAATAAACCATAATGTCATGTTGAAGGCTGTACTTTGTTATATAATGTTTTACTTTGATGACTAATTGGCACTCATACGACATATTTCTATATATTAAGTGTATCATTTAGTTATCAGACTCAACCTCGGCCAAATGCAACCGACATATCTTGTTTTTTGCTATTTTTATTTCCTTTTCAAAGATTTATACTTTATATAATTAATCAATCAAATCATTTGTCAGGTAACAGAATGATGGCACACGTTGTGTTTATCGTTTCAATAGTTCACAAATAAAATAGATATTCCCCTAGAAAAAGAAAGAACTCTTAACTGTTTCGAAACTAATATTAACTAAAATAGGTCAGGCAAAAAACATCGTGTCGTCAAATCCTAAACTCTCATTATCATGACCATACAAAGATTCGAATTTGACTTTTTTTTCTTTATTCATTCTCGATGTATAAGGTTTTCACAAAAATTGTCATTATTTTAGATGAAAAGCTGCTAAGGAGAAACACATCATTTCGCGTTAAGACTTTTCTAGCCTATTACACGGCTATTTAATTTTGCGATTATCAAATTTACTTAATAGTTAAGTAAGGAAAACTCCAAGTTGTATATATCGCGATATTTTTCTACTCGCGAAAAACGCAAAAATAAATCGCTCGTGCAAGTTAATTGGTTTACAATATTATCATAAAAGATTGCATGTGAAATACCTGAACGTATAAGATGTCTGTATGTCGATTTATAATTAAGAATGATGTCCTTGTAACGATGATACTAAAATTTAAGTAAATGGTTTGACTAGTTTGTGAAATCGAAAACCCTGGCGTAATAATTTTTCAGTAATGCAGAGATTTCTTTCGTTTTTAAAAAAATCAAATATGTATAACTCATAACAATACAAAAACAACGGGTAATAAGTAGTGCACAGTTAGTCCCCATGTGAATTCCGATAACTTGACGATACATGAAATCTCCATAGCGAACAAAAATACCAGAATTTTAAACAAACATTGTTATTTTAATTTTAATAACTTTAAAAAAAACCTTCATAATAGTATCGTTCAGACAAAATGTCAAAATTCCAAGTAGACGGACGAAACAACAGTTGCAACACGACGGGTGCAACATATGGAGCAGGATCTGCTTACCCGGCTGGACAACCTGCAGAGATCACCCACAGTTTTTGGTCGGGTTCGTGTTGTTCAGTCTTTAAGTTTATATGTTGTGTTTTGTGTATTATTGTTTGTCTATTTGTCCTTTTCTATTTAAGACATGGCGTTCTCTGTTTATTTTAGACGTATGAATATAATTGTCCCTGTGGTATTTTTGTCCCTCTTCAACAACATACTGATCTGTCTGAATAGATACTGAACAATAATTGACTTTCGTGCAAGCAAAACTGCTGAACAACACTGATTAAACTAGTGGAAAATATCTGAAAAAATAAGCTCTTAACAAGGATCGACTTTTCTGACTCTACGGACGATGTTATATTTCAAATGGTAAGAATTCAAATCAAGTTCTAGTGACAGCTTCAAAGAATAATCGACGTTACCTTAATCAAGCACAATGAACTTTGCAAGACGATATTAAATCGGTGAAGTATAAAATTTAAATTTGATAATAGTTTTTATATATATATATATAAACGGACTAATATAACGATAAGGGTATTTAACCATAAATTATAATTTATGATTGCAATTTAAACGGTTCTGTAGTTTTATGATTACTTTATTACTTTAATTTAGATTATTCATTTACCATCGGACAAAATTATGACTGCAATTTGTAAAAATAGATATAATTTATTCGTTTTTCTTTGTACTTCATGATATTATTTTATACTGATACGCGATATATTACCAAAACTTACAATGGTTATACCTAAAAGCCTATGACAAGATAACCCTTACTTTTATTATCTTAAACATATTGAATAGCTTAATAGTGATTTGATAAGGTGACTATGATTTAGAGACGCGCAAATGAACCTTACTATTAATTTATGTAACATGTATAAAATTATGTAACCATAAATGAACTTTTTTTACATATGTTTAGATGATATTTAAATGTCTATAATACAAAAATTGGGACAATGACACAATCACTAGCACAAGATCCCCAACAATACCAAAAAAAAAAAGTTACTGAAAGAAATGAAAGTTTACAAAATACTGTGGATTCATTTATATTCGTGGGTATCAATTTTCACGGATTCCAACAAAGTAGCATTTTTGCTGATATTTAATTTCGTGAGTTTTACTAATCTCTATATACAAAGCCTATCGAAAATGTTATTCGTTCACCAATTGAATACGTGGTTAACCTGTACCCACGACACCTTTGATAAATGATGAATCAATAGTACTACTTAATAAAAGTAAAACAGAATACCTATTAACCCCACCGATCAACATATCATATCAAATATGATCAGTCCAAATACAAAAATCTAGCATTGGGGTCCATGACATATGCTAACTCATATTTTAGAGTAGTCAATATGAAGACGGATCAATCTGACTTATTCAAAATGTTTCTACACATTACAACTCATGAGTGCTAAGATGTTAAGCATTTTTTTCAGGAGCGGTTGACAAAAATGTTATGTTTATTCTACATATTGATAAATTCAAAGTATATGATAAAATGAAATAGTGTCTGACAGATCCAAAAATGCTCGTATGATACATGTTATAAAAAAAGCTCATAACTTAAAATAATATGTTTTTGTGAAGTAGTATTTGAAACATAATTGAAGGAAACATTTTTCTAACGAATGAATTAAACAACAGGGTTAAAGTAATATAGCCCTTGCTTCTAGAGGAAGGATATAATAGTATATTCTATGCGATTTACTGAGCAACACAAACTCCGTAAATATCCGGGGTACCCAACAAGGGTGAGAAGATCCTGTTCCTGATTTGTCCGTCACCCGTCATGCCAAGAGGTAATCTCATTTGGCGATGCCACACACGATGAAGGAGATATAATGTTTGTTATGAAAAAGATACGGAGGTTATCTTTGTCACGAAAATTTCATAGACGTCATCCCAATCACGATTTTACAGCTTGACAACCACCAAATCTTAGGTCAATAGCTACTTTATGAACAGCACCCCCCCCCCCCCCCCAAAAAAAAAAATCACAGAAACAGGAAAGGAAACTCACGCTCCAAAATATCGTATCAACTAGAATATCTTTACTTCGAATTTAGTCCGTACGTTGATCTATAGTCAATTATAATCTGTTAATAGGCAATCATAACACAGAATTACAGATGTATGTCTATATTAAGCGATATTTTAAAACAGAAATTAGGAAGGCCAAATAATTCTTGGTCTTAGCTAAGACGAACTCTTTTTAACTTCAAGCTGTTGTCAAGTAGTGAGACGTACTTTCCTCATCTTGACATACATGTACCAAAAAAAATTGTTTGAACATGATTCATACATTAAATATAGTTTTTAAATTGACCCTGTATAACAGTTCCCTTATTTCTATAGAAATCATTTCCCCTCGTAAATATTTTCTAGTTACACTAATGCTTCTGAAACAAACAAAAAAGATACCGACAAAACGTTTGATCGTATGCATGTGAATGTGTGTAATTGATCGTTAATAGTGAAATAACAAAAATACTGAACTCCGAGGAAAATTCTGAATGAATAGTTTCTAAGCAAATGTCAAAATCCTAATAAAGCTTAAACACTTTAGACGGATAAAAAACAACTGTCATATTCCTGACTAACTACTGGCATTTTCTTATGTAGAAAATGGTGGATTAGACCTGGCTAGCTAAATCACATGTATAACAGTCGCATACAATCTATTATATTGACGACAATGTGTGAGGAAAAGTAACAGACATTATGAGTAAAAATTTCAAAAATAGGGGTACAGCAATAAACATTGTGTTATACTCTTTAAAAAATAATATGTCAACAAAGAAAAGCAAAAAAGCTTCAAAACAAGGCACATTAGCAAAACAAGAGTACAACAAATTTCCATAGCACAATAACACTATCATGGGTTGCATTTTATATCTGAAACACGTCAAATGGATATCTAAAAAGACAAGTGAAGAACTCTATACTTAAAATCTTTATTTCAATTTATTGTGTATTTTTTATGTAGTTTATACGGAATATTTATCAATAAAGTGAATCCGATGAATAAAGGCACCAGTAGTTTACCTCTGTTTCAAAGTCACCAATCGATTGTGAAAGATTAAAATCCGGGTCATAAACTAAAACCGAGGGAAACACATCAACTATAAGAAGAAACAACGAAACAACAGAAACACTGAAATCTAACAAAAACAATTGACGATGCAAAATACATAAAAACAACATATTAGAGAACAACTGCCATATTTTTGACTAGGTACAGAACATTTTTTATTTTTTTTGCTAGCTTTACCTCGGGCATCATGACTATGTTAATATATATACCGCTAATATTACAACATTTAAACGTTTTTAGAATAAGGACAAAACGTTCTTTAACATACTTATGGTTTATCAACTTTTTGCTAAGACACTGGTGACGTTTTACAAAGTCGGAGTAAACTCTGAAATACCACTTGAGTAAGAAAATGTATATCGGATATGCAGGTGAAGGTATATATTGCTAACAAGGTTGGAGAAATTAAAATCGTCACGTTTTTAATTGATTCTAGTACTGACATAACAACTTGTGTCAAATTCGAGATATAAGTCTAAAAATAAGGCAGAGGAAGCCGTGTCTATTGTCCCTTTTATTTCTAGTTCTGGTGGATATTTATGGAAACCAGTCAGAAAAATTGTTTTGTAAATGGAAAGAACATCATTAATAAATCGGAGTGTGAAAATAAATAATCTGGCTTCTTTGATCTTTTTGTTTTTGACAAGTTCCCGAAAGAACTCCGAATCAAAAGAAAATACAAAAAGTCGGTTAGAATATATACGCAGTTTTTTCCCATTGGAATGCCGACAATTTCTTGAAAAGTCTACCTCCGAATTCAACAAATTTTGGGTAAAGCAGAAACTCCACAATTCTGATCACTTGTTCCTCTGTGTTGCATATTTTGTTCACTCTTAACAAATTTAAAGTATGCCATGTGTCATCCCAAAGTAATACATTTATAGCGTATGCTACCATTTTAATGTTGAAGAGTATTGTTGATTATCTCTATTTAAAAACAATCAATTTCATATGGGGAATGGGCGATAAAGGGCTGATAAAATCGAAAGTTTTGATAAAATTAATTTCAGAGAAAGATTGAATTTAAAATTGTCCAGAAGGTCTTTCGATTGTTTTTTTTAAAGAATCCACATATGGTTAATACTATTACGAGAGTAAACAGTTTCACAGTATTTCTGAAAACTCACTTTCACTGCACACAGAATCTTTGTCATTCTAATGAAGTCTTACATGCAGATGAGCCGGCAATTTTCTATTGTTGAATGGATTTTTGTGCAGCATAGTATCATCAGCCTCGGTGAAAGTACGCTGTGTTGACAATATCTATCATTGTAATGGTCAAAATAATAAACTAGCTATTTACTTAACTTTCAAATTTTCGGCATACTGAGGATTTCTTAGCCCAGACAAGCATAGATTACATTGATTAGTCTTGTTAAGACAAAACGAGCGTCTGGTGTAAAACACTTACAAAATTTAGTGCTAGTATTTATGCTGAGTTACTAGTAATTGACTGGGTCGATGTAACTCCTAGGGAAGATTCTCCATGAGAAAATCAATGGTGCGTGTATTGTTCTCGAGACAAAAACTCTCTGCTTTAATGTTGATATTGTCTTGAAATACACTAAGATCTCCCATCTCATTTCTTAATCAAACAAAGAAAAAAATATATACAAGCTATTTCTAAGAAGTCGAAACAATATTTCAATATAATTGTTAAGATAGCCTAAATGATCATCGGTACGTCTAGCTGCTCCCAACATTATAGTTTAACGTTAAAAAAAATGATATAATGTAGCTTGTAACGATTTGTAGTACAAGATACAATCATATGTAAACTAACGTTTACCCGTTTAGTTTATTCCAAACAGCTTTTCTGTTATGGCAATAAGTGGGATCATCTTCACATAAAATAATAATCCGTTTTTATCAATTATTTTCAAACACCATTTAGTAAGCGTATAGTTATTCACTAATTTATATTTTATGTAACATATCTTTAAAATTACTGTACAATTAATATTATATATATATGCATATGCTCGGAAACGGGCCCTTTAATTGGATTTTATAAATATTCTTATTCTTATTTTTATTGAAGATGTGTATGCATTCTACAAATGTATTTTCTTTTTTCTATTTTTCCCTTCTTCTCAACAATATATTTTCAATGAAAATATATACTTTCTGGTGTTAATGTATGATTTTAATCAATAATATTAAAATGTTAGTAATATGATTGTCGGAAGCAACCGTTTTTGTAATAATCGGCAGCAGGCATGTTCAAATCCTACAAAACAATTCAATAAGAAAATGGGGGGAAAATGTAATACCCCCTTATAATTCTATCAGGAATCTCTAAATATCAAATTCAAACTTCAAATATTGAAACTCAAATTTTACTTTGAGGTTTTGAACATGCTTTATCAAATACTAGTTATGTAATTAGATCTATTTAGTATGCAAACAATTTTCATTTATATTTCCATCACATAGTTGCATTTATTCGGTTAGTTTCTCATGTCATAAGATTAAAATCGGATGAAAAAATGCTGACGAGTGGTAAAATCTTGGAAAAAATAAGTTATTTAGAGCAGTTTATAAAAGGTGCGAAAATATGTTAATTTTTATTTCATAACTCCTTATATAACTTTTTAGGGCCTATGAACTGAAACTTCACGGGTTTGAAAACATGTCAAGAAGCCTGGTCACGGGATATTGATGCCTGTATAAAAGAGCATGCACTGCGGATGAGTTTTAAAGATAAGGATCCATCCTGCAATTCCAGTTCCAGATTGACATTGAGCTAGCTATTTGGTAAGTCTTAATTAAAGGACAAAGAAAAATAATTGTTAACTGAATATTACTAAATTGTTTAATTAAATATTTTAACAAGAGATAAAGGTGAAAACACGAACGATTTAGAAATATTTAATGACCATTTAAATTTCTGATCTGAAATCTCTGAACAATAAAAGGTGGTGTTCTGTTACTGTTGAAACAGTCGTTTAATATAAACATCGAGACCGCAAACAAAACCGATACATGATATTTTTGGAGGAGATTCTAATATTAATGGTTGTTACATAATTTTTCATCGGTTTAAAACAAAGTTATTTTATCGGAAAAAGTGAAAACAATTTAACGATCTTTTTGAAATATGAGAAGCGCCTTAAGTAATGTAGCTGTCAATCTGATAATTTTTGTCATTGTAAAGTGCCTACCCATTAGTTAATTTTTTTTTATAACACAGGGATTTTTCTGTTATAACTGTTCCCATTAATATAACCAGAAATTATTATTTAAAATTCTTAGTTTGGTATGGTAGACATTATTATCATAGGACCAAAGATCGACGTGATGAAAAAAAAAACGTTCTCGTTAGAATGAAGCACATTGTATGTTCTCTTTTTTTTCTGGAAAAAGTCAAATCAATTGCCACTTCATTCTATAAAATGATTATTTTGCTATATTCTAAGGAATGTAAAATATGATCTAGTATTTTCATTGATATGAAAACACATTTTTGATTGACAATAATAAAAAAAAAAGACTTCAAAAAGTTTTTTTGTTTTTTTTTCGATTTTACCTTATCTTTATCATTCAAATCGGAAAATAGGATAAAAATTAGTTTTATTCATCAATGATACACATAAAATAAACGTTGTTTAGTAATTAACTTGATCTTCATAATTGCAAACAGCTGAAAAAATATAGCAAGCAATTACGGAATGAATTAAAGGAAATTCATACAACATCGTATGCTTCCAAAAACTGGAATTGATAAACTGATAAAAAAAACATCATAGATACTAAAATAAAAATTGAAGACGCCAAACTATTGTATTAACATGAAACACATCAGTAATGCTGCAATGAAAAAGTTAAAAAGGCCAAATAAAGTACGAAAGTAAAAAGGAACACGAAATTCCGAAATTTTTCAGAAAATATCGACGGGTAGCTACTCCTTAAAGTATCTATAGTATTTCCAAAAAATATAAATGGTAAACATTTCATTTAAAGTTTTGATCATGCATCTAATTCTAGGTATTTACATGTCCAAGTTTAATACCAAACGCAATTACTAAATGACATCATACGTTCTCTGCTAAACATTTGATTTTCGAACAGTTTGATTTTGAACTTTTTGTCCATTAACGATAACTAGACAGATATGTGTTTATGCTCATGAAAACAAGTTTACTCTTACGTTTGTCTTCCTTTTCCTTCCCAACAATTATGTCCTTGTTTGTCATTATCTTTATAAGATTTGATTTTTTCTTGTTTTTAAATATTAAATCGTTTCTTCAAGTTTTATTTTTAACTTTTTTATGTTCTGGATTTTTATGCCCTACAATACCGGTATTTTGCTATTGCCGTAACCCTTACTTATAATATATACTTAATTCTGAAAAATTCCGTCAACAATACTATTTTTTCAGTCCTTTCTGTTTATACCGAGCAATAGGCATAAATATATCATTTCTATCCTTGTGTCTATGATGAGTTTCTTTACAACCACTAGGTCGATGCTCCTAGTACTGGAGTTTTTATTCCCCGAGGGTATTACCAGCCTAGTAGTCAGCACTTTTGTGCTGACATGAATTATCATTGATTTGGTCATAATTACAAATTAACTGTATACAAAATTTAGAATCTGATAAAATACTAAGGCTGTTTTCACCTTGGGAATATATTACATTACCTGTAATTGACAATTTTTTATGAAATTTGGGTCCTCAATGCTCATCAACTTCGTACTTAATTTTGCCTTTTCAACTGTTTTTGATTCAAGCATCAATAAATAGTATTTTGTAGACGAAACTCATGTCTGGCGCAAATACAAACTTTCTTTCCTGGAATCTATTATGAGTTTATTTAGATATATTTGATTCATTTCTTTTTATAGGATTGAAAAAGCCTAGTTATGAAGTTCTATACCATGGAATCGAAAGTTGTCACTGCAAAGGAGCAATTGGGTGCTACTCTCAAAAGATATGGTGCCATACAGATACTTCTTGGCCTAGGTTGTTTGATCATGGCATTCGTTTCAATTGGAATCGACAAGAAATCTTGTGACAACTTAGGGAAGAAAGGTATATCTTCTTTCTCCTGAATATCATAATAATTGTTGTATATTACATTAGTTGATCGCTGTATAGTATTTAAACAAATGTATAAATGAAAATTGAAGGGAGATTTTTTTTTTCGCCACTGCGCTTCGGTAAAAATAAGAAAATTAAATGATCGCTTTTTTTTTCTTTAATAGTACAATACATTCCGAATAATACGATTTTTAAAGTAAAATGCGACAAGGTAATATCTGCCATAATTTGAACTCCCATTTTAAATTTTTTATATGAATTAAACAGGATTTTTTTTAACTAAATTGCAAAAATTAAAATTGCATTTTAGTCTTAAATGACAAAATCGCAATAATAATTGCACTCAATAATTTTGGAATTTACAGTATTCAGTATCTATCATCATGCTCTATACAGGGATTCAGAACAATAGAAATGTTGTTCAATAAATGCGATAGATGGCCCTCGACGTACTAAATGTTAATATGCAAACATGAAGATAAGTTATATCCCACCGATAATTATTTTTTCAATCCTATAAATAATACGTTGCATTTTGTTTTTTTATAGAAATTGTTATTAAAAATGCCACTCTACCTACCTTCACGTTTGATAAGAAAACCATCATGCTTGGACTTGATGGAGGATCCGTGGTGTCTGCTATTTGGGTAAGTTTAGAAGTATTTTTAATTAGCAAACGCCAAATTTGTAATTACAGAAATGTTATAACAGAATTATTGTTAAGTACACCAAGACAGTTATATTTTCGTGTTAAAAATAAAAGCTGTGTTTTGCCAAAAAAAGGTATCAGTACATATGAAATGTTCATAGAAACAGAAACACAATTTTTCATATTTGTATTTAATATTTCTTTTGGTATTATTATTATTATTATGATTATTATTATTTTTTTATTTTTTTTATTATGATTATTATTATAATCATTATTATTATTATTATTATTATTATTATTATTATTATTATTATTATTATTATTATTATTATTATTATTGAATTTGTAATAAAGGGAAATCCAGCGCCTTTATTGTGAGAACGTATTTTTTTTATATAAATCTTCTAACCAAGATGATAAGAGACAGAAGTTCTGATGAAAAAAATTATCCCAGATAGTGGGATTATGTATATGATGTTTGGGAAAGGTTGCCAACTTTTGTAAATCGTAATCCTAGGTGAACAATCATTTGTCAAGAAATGTATAAATGTGTTATTTCTATTCATTATAGGTTGTTGTCACCGGAATTGTCCCAGCTTATATGGCAAGAAATGCAGACTACAGCTTGATAAGAACTGTAAGTTATTGTAATTCATAGATAATTTCCTACTAGGAAAATAAAAAAAGTATTAGATTATAAAATGTGATGTGACTAGTGATGCCATTACAACTCTCCAATTAAACCAATTGGTGTAGAAGTAAGCCAGTATAGGTAACAGTACGGCAATGACTTATTCCCTTACCTGATATCAAGCATTTCAAGGACTCGAAATGACCAATGTAAAACTATTCAAAGGAAAACACTAACGGCCAAATTGATTTACCACACAATAAATGAAAAGCAGGTATGATCAACATTACCTAATGAAAACCACTAAATAACAGGCTCGTAACTAACTTAGTGCATCTTATACATGTCTGAATATTTTTAATATATATTTTGATAAATCAAATATTGTTTATTCTCGTGGTTTAAATCACTTTAATTAAAATTTTCGTCACAAAAATAGGAGGGGAAATATTAATGATATGTCTTTACTGTTTGCCTATTTGATGCTGAGAGCACTGAAAAAATCAGCCAACACGAATATCAAAAGATACATCTGACTTTTCTTTCTTTTTTTATAGAAAGTGGTGTTCATGGTATTTAGCATTATGGCGACATCATTGTTCGTACCCATTATTATTGGTGCAGCCACAGCTAACTATATACTGGTAAGTTCAAACAAATTTCCCAATCTTAGCAGTCATGGCATTTAAATGGTTTTTTTTTAAGGCAGAAAACATTAAAGTATTTAAACTGTTTGTCATGCAATATCATTATTTATAAGTACATTTCTAAAAAATCTCTTCCTAGCAACTCTCTGTGGAAAACTAAACGAAACATGAACATTTTAATATTATTTAACTTGTCAATATATCATCAAATTTACTTTTCTTATATACCAAAGCTTTTAAGAGTTTCAAACAGAATATATGTCAAAAAGTTCTAGTCCAATCTTAATGTACATATTTTTCATTTTTTTTAAATTCGCCCAAGCCGATAAATTGTATTTAATACCGTTCATTGACCTATAATTATCTACTTTTTATACATAATGACATGGATAGAAAGTTTTCTCATCGACACTCATCATGCTCATACCACATTTGTTTTTATCTTATATTGAATGCAGGATTTCTTACATTTTTCTGTGTATTTGCAAACCATTTGTATTTCTATCATTAGTTTCCATACGTGTTGGAATATTTGTGTCTTCATTTGTTTTTGTTTTTTTTTCTTACTTGTAGCGTGATAGCCACATGGAATTGCTTGTCATAACTGGCCTTATATGCCTTCTAGAATTCCTTGTGTCTTTTGCTGCGTCACTCTATTGCTGTGCATCACCATGGGCTCCATGCAAACTAGCGGTATGATTGATTGATTTTATAATAAAATTGAGAAGGGAAATTGGGGAATGTGTCAAAGAGACATTAATTTGACCATAGAGCAGACAATGTTTGTGTGTTGATCGATAATTTCCTATATACAACTTCATTATAAAAAAAAACGGATAATATTCGAACTTTCCGAAAAGTTATTTTTTCATCATTTGATCTACGTAAAATGTAACATGTTTCATGTATTTATTATGTTGCATCTATCATAAATAATACTATACAATTTAACCGACCTTTCCCGTTACTCTATGCGTTTAGATGTATTATGTATTTTGACAACTTAATCATTTCGAAATGTTTTACCACCAAAACCAATGTGCTAGTTATAGTTAAAAAGACAAAAAAGAAAATACGAAAGCTGGTTAATTCGTCTTAATGTAATCTTTCAAATCTGGACGAAGAAACTAGAATTCATACCAAATAATAATGGTTGTTTGTATTGCTAACTTGAAAACATGAACGAATGACCATTTTCGATCTTTATATATTTCAGAAGAAAGATAGAGAACTTAGAAGTGAGCAATTCGTTGACAACGAGAAGCAAATGACAAAACTAGAACTTCCAGAATATAAACCATAATCAAGCTATTTCCAAATGGACTATACGAAGACTGCAAAACCCATCATGATCTTTTATTAACCAAAACACTGCTTCTGTATTGCTTAGTTTACTTTATGTCTAATCTGTCTTAAAGGATTTGCAAACAAAAAATGGCTAAGGTTCAGGTTTTTTTTAATATTCTTGTAATCAAAATTTAAATTAAAATTTTTTTTTTACGTGTGTATCATTTATCACTAACTAAAATAAATAAATTTTCTTAAATCAAAATAGGAAATGACAAAAACAATCCATTGACTATTTTATCAAGTATTTCTACTGCATAGTATATTAAACTTTGAGAATTTGGAAGAAACAAAAACATAGGTGTTCATATATTCCCTTATCTGCTTAATACTGATATATAATCATATTATATAAACCTTCAACATACAATTATATGATTATTTACATATATGTTTGTCTAAATATAACTATATAACTTTTTTATTCCTTTCGACATATGTATAATAAATAGAGTATAATATAGTTTAAATACATGCCTTAAATTTTTCATGCTACAGTTAAGTATGAATCAAGTATAAAAGAAAATAGACTTAATTCCAACCAAAAGCAATTAAATCTTCAGAATTGTTTATTGTCGGCAAGACTAATACAGGGACTAAACGGTAAAGTAAATAAGGAACTCTACGTCAATTTCGTGACAATGATGGAATTTAAATTAACTTTTGTGTATCAGGGAATTCAGATGGAAAACAACAGGGACTTCTTTGTACTTTAAATGTAATTTTGATTTGTATTTCTGTATATTCATATTATAATAAGACTAGATGTACTTGCTTGTAATAATAAATTTTCATTTGAAATTTGTTCAGTATTTTGTTAGTTCCCAAAACAACATTCATTCTTCTTTGAAAACTATATAAGGCATTGGGATACATATATGCATGTTTGGGGTATTCTATCTCATGGCTCTAATGTCAGCTTTACACAATAAAGAAAGACAACACGAGTCACAATTGCATAATTTTTTTTTTGAAAAATGTATTAATCGAGATATAAGGAATATTTCAATGCAAATAATCTTTAATTACTCCAACCTGCACTTGAACGTCTTTAGTTATGTCTATTTATTCCTTTTGAAATGAATTTGATCGAATATATATAGAGAGAATGAATATATATTGTCTCGAAAAACTTTTTGCACGTGGCTTCAAAACAAGTAGGAGCCTCGTTGACCGAGTGGTTTAAGTAGTTACTACTGCAATCACTAGCCAGTCAACACTGAGTTTGTGAGTTCGAATCCCGCTCGTGCGGGTTCACTTGACTCCAATCTTAATTGACTAGGATTTTCAGATTTCCTATCGAAGGTCGGTGGTTTTCTCCGGGCACTCAGGCTTCCTCCAGCAATAAAAACTGGCCGCCACGAAATAGCCCAAAAGCGGTGCTTAAAAGTGGCGTTAAAACACCAAAAATCAAAATCAAATCAAAACAAGTAGAATGCAAGGATGTGCCGACCATTTATATCCTGTTTCGATCATATTACAAATAAAATTTATATTTCGAGACAATTCATGGTTATTGTCTTTATACTTCGATGCATTCAACTGTTGAACATCAATGCAATTTGACTGCGAAAACTAACACAGTTGCAGTATAAATCAATTTTCATTTCTTTTAATCTGTTTATTGTAACTTGCTTCGTGCAACTCAATGGGTGTCACTAATATAACAGAATTTGGAGCCCCTGCGATTTATTCACCTCATGTTTACATATATATCCGGATTCCTGTTGTTTAATCTTTCGTTTCTGTATAATGTGCTTTGAGCTGTTGGTTTACTCTATGTCGTTTTTGTCTCTTGACGATCTTATCCTACGACTTATTGCATTTGTTTGCACGCTTTGTGCCGTTTTACAGCTTTATGTTATGGTGTGTATGAATCTAATTCTGTTATGTCACCATCGTCAATTTTGCTGAAATATTCAGAACTACATTAAACATGATATGAAGTGGTTTTCAAGCTTTGTACTTTTAATTTCTTTATACATGTATAACATAATTATTACATTAGTATTGAGGAATATCATGCATTGCATGGGACAAGATTCCTCAATGTTGTGTAATAACCACAGGCATTTGTTATATTTCGATTTCACGGTTTGCTACCCTACTCAAACTTATCATGCCGTAAATCTAAATTGATTTATAACACGCCTACATTTGTTGTCGGAATCTTTCGTAGTAGCCTCTCCAAGTATGTCAAACGTAATCATTTCGACTACCCTGCCGATAGGAAATATTTATCAGAAAATGGTTTATGAAAACCATAACTCTAATTCTTTCCGAATCCACAAAAGTGTGTAACTCAAACAGGAAGAAACATTTCATATATTTACCGAAGGATTACCTTAGACATCATTTAAAACACCTATCAGTAATTGGACAAAAAATCAAAACTTTGGCCTGTTGTCAAAAAAATTATCAAAATAAGCTGTTTTTACTGTATTTATATATCTGACCTTTCCATATCGGCCCAAGTATCATTCCTCGATCCTTATCAGCCCTCTAAAATTGACGGAAGAAATCGTTATGCTGTGCCTATATTATGCAAAATTTGCATTTACAAACAAATCCTTAATAATAGCTATAAACAAAGCTACGTGTATCAAGGATTTATATAGTAAGACTTTATAAATACTTGTACGTTCTTACTAAGCGAAAATTGTCATCGGATATTCTTTTAGATAAGATTTCGAATACTTACATGTTGGGATTGTTAGTTCGAACAGTAATATCAAGAAATTTTATAGAATCGAGGAAAATATTTCGAAGAATGACTCGTTCTTATCAGAGGGTGGTAACAGGGGGGGGGGGGGGGGTGTCTCAACACGGAAGCACATGCAATAAAAATCGGAATAACGAAGCACGAGAAACAAAATCGAAAATTTTAAAGAAAAAAGTACTAAAAGTTATTGATCAACCGTTCTTGGAGATCATGCAGTCACTATTAAAGGACATGAAAACCCTGCGGTCACATTCAAGCGTCCACCAGTTGCATCTGATTTGAAAAAAATATATATTATTTTTATTAATTTGATGGACTTCATTACATACCATACATATACAATAGAATAGATACTGTTATTTAAGTACTTATAGGCTATTAACGAAGAGGGCAATCAATATCCTGGGAACCGGTATGTATGTATTGGTAGATTCCTGCGTTATTCGGAGCACCCTTCGAGAGATACGAGGACATAAGACATAATTTATTTAGAGTCTGTATAAGCAATATAATTAAAACATAAGCTTTGAAGACTTTTCAAACCCGACAAAACAAACAAAACAAATATATCAAGTCATGCACACATACAATGAAACATAGAAAGCAAGAGTTCATATTAATATGTATACATGCAACACAAACGTTCTATAAAGCATCTAAAACACAAACACTGAAGCATGCACTTATCAGGATACTGTGGAATCCGTGTACACTCTCTTTCAGGATTAATGGAGATTTGTCACTAACGTATTAACAACAATATTTACAAGGACAATCCCCACTCCAACACGTAAGGAAGTGATAGGACACCGGGAAGACTGGTATTATGGTGGAGGAAGCCGAAGTACTCGGAGAGAACCACCGGTACACTCGACGGGAACATACAAACAGAAGAGATATCAGCAGATTAATCTCAAGGGCAAAGTAGGGGCAACTTTGACCTATCGGGCCCCCAAAGTATCCTTTCTAGTATAAACTTCGGCCTGGGTACAAGAGAAGTTGGTGGGAGGGTGAAAATCACATTTCTAAATTTCCAGCGCCCCAAGTCAGATTTGAACCCGGGACCTTCAGCACTGTAACCATCGGTCTTAACCACTAGACCACGAAACCACCAGTTCATTAATACATAATTAAAAACAGTAGTATGGCTGACTTTGAATTAGTCCCGGTTTACTTTTTAATCAAATGCGGGACAAACACGAGAAATTAAGAGTATCGACATGAAACACGGAAAATAAATATGGGGAAACACAAAGCACGCACATCGAACCAATCTATACTGTTTATGAAGTAAGTGAATAAAAGGTAATCAGAATTGCGAAGAACACCAGCTGATGGGAGAGACCAGAACGAAATACCGGAGTTTACTCTCAGTAACTGCAGAAGTCAGCAAAGGAGACATGTTAAATGATATTTTTCCTTATTTGGATCATATTAAATTTTCGAGAGAATGTTTTTGTTCTAAACACCTATGTCAACATATTCCACAATAATATATAGGAACATTGTAACGTCAAAGAGCGGATATGATATAATAACTCAAATTCGTTTTATTTTATTTTAAAATTCTATTTATTGTATCAAGAAAGAGCGATAACGTGTCATTGTATTGCTAGATTATTGTCGTCTACTCTTAACCTGTCAGGATATAAACATTAAACTTTCACAAGTACATGGAAGCAACTTCGAGTATTTCCAATATTTTTCCGACAAAAAGTTATAACAAAGATGTATCCCAAAAAACATTGATATCCAAAAAAAAAACGAAAACATTATTTGAAATTTTCAAGTTTAATCATCATCGTTTTACCGACAATTTATTTTCCTGTATTAAATTTCATGAGAAGTCAGCAAAGGAGACATGTTAAATAATATTTGTCCTTATTTGGATCATATTAAATTTTCGAGAGAATGTTTTTGTTCTAAACACCTATGTCAACATATTCCATAATAAAATATAGGATCATTGTAACGTCAAAGAGCGGATATGATATAAGATCATACCTCGATAATGTCTGTAAAAGGCATCAGATTCAGAATGTTTGTTTTTGAATATAATTTTATCAAAAATATCATTGAATTGATTGTTATCTGCCATACTTCTTGTGCCTAATTTTACTGCCTCAAAAATGTAACTGATATAAAATATGCTTAAAACGAAATTTCACCAGTATGACATGTAATAAATTATAAAAATTTAACATCTGGTATTTACATATTATCCACACTTTATTGCTTTAGAAATTGAATTAAATTACCTCTTGTTTGAAACTGTAGGGTACATTTTATATTTGAAATGCATGAGCTATAGAACATGCACATTATAAAGGTTATTGAGTAGACTTTCGCTTATACAACCCTGCTATCTTTCAAACAACGCACATGTTTAAAATGCTTAAAGTAGCACAATACAAAGATTTCATAACTCCAACCCCCAAGTTTTAAAATACTGTAACTTTCTTAATATTGCTTGAAAATTAAAAAAAAGTAGTAGTTTTTAATAGCTGGCAGATGACTCTTTCAAATTATTGCAATATTAGTATTATGCAACAATTATGTAACCAATTATGATGTTAACTGTGTCTAAAATATTTTTCACCGAATTTCCACTTTCAAATGAAATTAGCTTCTGCATAGGTATCTCTAGAGGGTTGGTTTTATTATATATTGTTCCTCTGGCCATTATCTACAAAAGGGTGTCTCAGATTTCAGATAGAATGTATAGAACAAATGTTACAACTTATTAAACATTATCTTCTTTTATGTGGTTGGGATGTTTACACTAATTAGAGATTGATGAGAAAATGGAATACCATAGAGACAATCTGAGACACCCTTTTGAAGCCCAGGATGTGCTGATTAAGATTTCTTTAAAATTTTCTATATAGTTAAAGAGACGATAGAGCTAAATCCATTTCAGTGATCTTACCCAGATTTTGCCACTAATTACATAATAATTGATTACATAATGATTGCATAATAAAAATATTGCATTCCTTTAAAAGATTAATCTTTTATCTATCTTTATATACCTCTTTTATTATTTTCTATTCATTCATAAGAAAGTTACAGCATTTCAAAGGTTAGTGATGGGAAGTAAACGAATCTTTGTATTGTGCTACCTTAAATGCATAAAGCACATATTATGCTACGACATATACCGCCATATCTAAAAAATAATCAATTGCATGTACAAATTGTATAAAAAAGATATTTGTTGATATTCTATACTATCATATTAGATATGAATCTCAAATTCTGCATCATAATATTTTCTATTAGTGGTAATATGAGCATTTAAAAAAAATAATAATACTCAAAAACATCTTAGTAGCTAATATTTCTGCTTATAAATTCGGTTAACATTATATAACTATAATAATTTTATCATTATGATATTCTAAAGACCAATCAAAATTCAACTTATTCATTTACGTTTTCATATATCCTTATATTCTGTCATGGGCAATCCGGGTTTAACAATTCCAATGAAAGAAAGGATTTAAAAAGTACATTTTTTCATCTATTAACACGTGTAGATGTGTTGAAAGAATGACAAAGGTCTACCAGATTTGCTAATCCTTCCGGGCCGGGGCATTTGATATCAACCCAGGTTTTTGGTGGTGTTCTTGTTGGTAAGTCTTTATTTTTTAATGTTGTGTTTTGTAAAATGTTGTTGGCCTTTTTGTTGATTTTTTTTTCAATGACTTCTATAGTTTGTTTTTGGTTAGTTTGAATATCCTCATTTACTATAATCATATGATACAACTTGAACTTGAATCTTGATAAGCATATCTGTCGACATTGAAAAATGCTTTTTTGTGTTTTTCTTTTTATCTTATAAATTTGATATTATCTGTAAATAGTTTTGTCACCCCTTTCGTGTTGTGGAAACCTGCATATGGATTTAAATGCTTTTTTCTAAATAAAAGTATACCGAGTCACACAACTTCAAATAAACTGTCCTTGAAACAATCTCAAATCAACAATTGTGTAGTTATTTTGTCAAATAATTTGGTCTATTAACCATTTTATTGGCAAGCTTTTGTTGGTTATTAAACTCCTCAATGATTATACATCCTTGAAATTTAAATTGTTTGGTTTTATATTATCGGTGAAAAAATTACAAAATAGCGATTTTTTTTAAAAGTTAATCGGAAGATACCAAGACCTTGTTGATAAATATTCAGTATCAACTTCACAAATAATACATGATGGTCTTGAAGTATAGATTATAGTACGTTGTTTGTCATCTTAATCACTTGTTATAGTGTTCTTTTTATTTGTCTTTGTATATTTTTAACCTATACTGTTAAGTCCATTTTTAGTAATATTCTTTTGGCGTGGCTCGGAATTTAAACATCTTTATAGTGTCTATACGACATTTTGTTTTTCTTTGTTGACATAGTTGTTATTATAATGATTAAGATAATAATACTTGACTGCTGTAACCGAAATGTTGACATTTTTACCATATTATGTCCGTTTTATTCGCTCACACATTGTTGTCAATATTAAGCAACTGTCGTAAGAGTGATAGCTAAAAATCATGTTTAAATCACCATTTTCTACACAAGGAAATGCCTGTACCAAGTCAGGAATATGACAGTTGGTTTGCTACTCGTTTGATGTGTTTGAGCTTTGGATTTTGCCATTTGTTAAGGGACTTTTTGAATTTTCCTTGGAGTTCGGTATTTTTGTTCTTTTACTTTTGAATAGGAACATTTGAGAATTTGCATTTTAGATAAGTGCAGAAGAACCATAAGTCGCTATACCATTATTTCTAAAAAAAAATACAAAAAACACCAGAATTATCAAAATCAGATCAAGAAAGGATATGGGGTATCCATCCATGACACAAAATCAGTATGTGCACAGCAAAAAATCCCTAAAACAAGGGAACAGTTTAAATTAATTTCTATGTTGTGTATTGTGTACTTTTGTTTGTCTGTTTGCCTTTATCTTTTTAAGCATGGTTAACCACGGCGTTGTTCGTTGTTTCGGTGTTGTGTCGTTGTTCTCCTCTTATATTTAATGCGTTTCGCTCGGTTTTGGTTTGTTACCCCGATTTTGTTTTTTGTCCATGGATTTATGAGTTTTGAACAGCGGTATACTACTGTTGCCTTTATTTATCGACCGATTTAACGGTGTATGTAATATTTGTCATTTGAGAACAAATTGAAATATTTTTTATTATTGTCTAACCCTATGCTGACAAACACACTATACAATCATAGAATATATTTTTTTATTTATGAGCCCCTCTATACAGATTAATGACAGACCATGCAAATTAAACAACATGCATATTCATTAGTTCATTAGAGAATTACAAGTTTTAGCACCTATTCTGAAAATATCATGATTCGCGAATAAATCTTTTAGTATGTAAATTTGGTAAAATTTTCATTTATGTACTGAGAAAGACAAGTTCAGAACAGTCAACTAATTTCAAATCATGAAGTAAAAAGACAACATCAGTATTCAATTATGTCAATGAGAATAGAAATACACTTGAGTATCATAAGAACTTAAACATTAAAGACATCAGCTGCAAAAAGTTGTTGTCACGTTTGCGATAATTCTCAACACAGAACAACGTGCACTGTTTTTGATCAAAACTTCAGCATAGGTCTTTAAATTTCTTTATTCTTAAACACGAATGTATTTTACGAAATCTCATAAAAATTATGTGATATTATTGTAAATAGTAAGATTTAAATGTACTATTTACTTTAGGCTATTTTTAAAAAATAATCCATAACTTACTGGTAACAAAATGATATGCAGACTATATCCTTGTTCATCGACCTTAAACCTTAACCCTAATCCATGTTAGATTTTTAATATATCATATTTTAAAATTACTTTTCATGTATCCTTAACATCATACACACATTTCAAGGGACATGTAAAAAAACGGATTCAATTATCAGTGTAGAGTCCATGTATTTAGGACAATATTGTCATATCCACATTGAACGAACTTAACTTTTAAATGATACCATTAGATCATATCAATCATTCAAACCGTATAGATATAAACGTATGGTACAAATTTTAGAAGCACGACGCTAATTTCTGTAAAAAAATCGATAAACCAATCAATTACAGACGCATGACCCACGACAGGAGTTTCTGAAAAGTAATGAAACCTAAAGTTACCATCCGCAGTAGTTGTTCATGTGTTTCTAAAATAACCTTCAAAGGGTTACAATATAAAAACAAATCACAGAGAGATGAAACATAATGAAAATAACGAAGATGGAAACACGAGAGAAGCATCGTAGGACATATCCCTCGTGTGCTGTTCCTATTGACAAAGGGTTAAGTATGTTGTTGTTTTAAATAAGGACCTAACCTCTCGATATTCAAATAGGTATAACGAATTATCGTACTTTCAAACCATTACTTCTACTGAAAGAAACATGGAAGATATATACATTTCTTCTATAGTTATTGGACACAATAACGTTTGCATTTTTGTTAGGTCTTGTAATTAGACAAGAAATACTGTAATGCTCATTCATTAATTTTTTTGGGGGGTAGGGAGGATAAAAACCAATTCGTTTTTTTTTTTAATTTGAAACAAGACGTAAATAGTATTGAGATTCCTTACCAATTGACGCGTCATTAAATATGATCGTATCATTCTATACTGTTTATAAAGTAAGTGAATAACAATAAATCAGAATTACGAAGTACACCTGCTGACGGGAGAGACCAGAACGTCTTCCAACATTTTAATACGTTCAAGAGTTTACTTTCAGTTACTGCAAGGATTGTTGGTACACTTTTTTAAAACTTGTATCTTATATTGAAAGATTATTATAGCGATACTAAAATTACTTAACAGTTAAGTGTTTTACTCAAATTCCATTTATTTTATATTCTATTTATTATAATAAAAAAGGGGCGATAACGTGTCATTGAATTGCTAAATTATTGACGTTTACTCTTAACCTGGATATAAACATTAAACTTTTATTAGTACATAGAAGCAACTGTGATCATATTTAATAGTGTCCCTTGTAAAAAATTCAAATAAATATTAAATGGGTAGCATTGCAATGAAACATAATTAAACAATGACAACATTATATTTGAAAATATATGTACCCGTGTTTTTAATAGCGTCCAAAGTAAAACAAATTTCAATTTTCTACAAAATAAAAAAACTGTCAATCTATATTTGTGTTATAATAGAGCATAAGTCGACTAAAACATTTTATATATTGTATTTGTTCAAACAAATAATATATCTGATATACAAAATTAATTCTTCGAAGTTTAGATTTTTTTTATTTTTTCTTACCTCTTAATTTTTATTCAACATTTATCCCAAAAAGGCCTCTTTCACATAAGAAATAGTTCAATGCATTACATATTAATGACAACTTCATAGTAAAGGCCATGACCGGGTATGAATTCATTGGAAAGGAATGATTTCTTTACGAACAAAATGTAATTTTTTAAACATAGTATGTATGTCCTACTTTTACCATTGAACATTGAAAATGTTGCTTTAAAACAATGACTTAGAGTTAAAATAATCGGATAGTAAGATAATCACTGACAATGTTGGGAGTTCAAGTGTACCGAGCCATTTGTGTAAAAACAAATCAACATTATAGAAATCAAACGTCATAAGTAATTACATTCCGACTTTAATACAATTATTTGACCATCAAAATGTCTACTGGGATACATTTATACTACAAAAAGGTGAGAAATTACTATTAAGGCACAAATTGGCATACTTGTTCAGATAGGATTTTTTTATGTGGCATAAATTCCTCTGCAGTTGTATCCTGCACATTGTCAAAAGTCAAATATTATGATTATGATCATGGAAACCTAAAAAAAGAATTCATAACAAAGATTTCTCCCAAAAAAACATTCAAATAAAAAAAAAATAACTTAAAAACTATTTAAAATTTTAAAGTTTGATCATCATCGTTTTTCCAACAGTTTATTTTCCTATATCAAATTTCACGAGAATTCTGAAAAGGAGGCATGGTAAATATAATTTGTCCAAACCAAACCACATTTCTTTATTTGGATCAAAATCAATTTTTAGAGAGTATAATTTTTGTTCTAGTCACCTATGTCGACATATCCCTAATGAATATTTAGTTACATTGTAATGTCAAAGAGCGGATAGGTTACAAGATCATATTTCGATAATGCCTTTAAAGGGAATACGATTCAAAATGTTTTTAATATTTATATCTAGTAAATTATTATCGAATTGGTTCTTCTCTGCCATACTTCTTTTGTCCTTTTTTACTGTCTCAAAATATGTTTACAAAAATGTAACTTATATGAACTACGCTTACAACGCAGTTTCACCAGTATGGCATGAAGAAGTTGTAAAAATTAAAAATCTGGTATTTACATATTATCCATACTTTATTGCTTTAGAAATTGAATTGAAAAACCTCTTGTATAATATTGTAGGGTACATTTCATATTTGAAATTCTTGCGCGCTAGAGCATACACATTAAAAAGGTTATTGAGTTGACTTTCGCTTAATTAACCATGCTATCATTTAAATAACGTACATGTTTAAAATGCAAATTCCTAAAACAGTGATATGATACGGCAAATACCTCCATATCTAAATAATAACCAATTGTATTGAATCATCATCTACAATATTTATTTTAAGAAACACGCTTTTTCCTGTCGACATAAAATATAAAGGCCGACTTCGTTTAGGGATTACAAGATACCTCGTGTTTGTTTTATTTGATAACTAGTATAATTTTCGAAAATGTAATCAGTTAGAAATATGTAATTGACAATTGATTTATAATTTTTTTTCCCCTGGTAAGTAGCACGTGTAGATGTTTTATACGAATGACAAGAGCCTACCAAAAATTTACTTTCTATTGAAGATTTGCTTATTCTTCAGGGGTATCTGATCGGGTATCCCGGGTTTTTAGTTGGGTTCGAATTGCTATGTCTTCATTTTTTAATGTTGTGTGTTGTAAAATGTTGTAGGCCTTTTGGTTGATTTTCTTTTATCCCATGACTTCGTCAGTTTGTTTAGAAGATTGAAAATCCCCTTAAACTATACTCATATTATAACATTTGAACTTGAATTTATTCATAAGGTTGTCCAAAATGTCGCATTCCTTTGTCGACCATGCAAAATATTTATTTGTGTTTTTTACTTTTTTTCCTTTTTAAATTTGACATTATCTGCGAATAGTACTATTATCCCTATCGCGATGTGGAAACCTCCTTATTAGATCCATTGCTGAATTTGAAATATACTAATTCCGAGTCTCATTGATTTTTTAATTTGCATTAGTTATCTGCTTACCCTTCCGAATCACCTGATATAACCCCCAGATGTTGGTGGGGTTCGTGTTGCTTGGTCTTTTGTTTTCTATCTTTTGTCTTGTGTACTCTTGTTTTTCTGATTGTCTTTTTCTTTTTTAGTCATGGCATTGTCAGTTTATTTTTTATCTATCAGTTTGAATGTCCCTCTGGTATCTTTCGCCCCTCTTTCATATGGCTTGATAAATTCAGTGCATAATTTCAAATAAACTGTCTTTGAAACTATATTTAATCAACAACTGTGTAGTTATTTTTGTCTAATAATTTGGTCGAATAATCTATGTATTGGTGAGCTCTGGTACATTTGGTTTGAAAAATTAAATTTTGAGATACAATTGAAAATTCACATTTATCCATAAATACAATGTCAAATATCTACAGTTTTCAGTTCACATTCGAGTGTTGTGTTCCATCTTGAAATACGTAACAACTCTTTCCCAAACATCTTGATGTCCATAAACTATACCATTTTAGACAAACAGATTTCTGCTGAAATATGAAAAAAAGTCTAATACCTCTCCAGTTATTTAGATTTTTTTTAACTGTTAATATTTAACATTGTATTTACAGAAACATGTGAATTTTCAATGTGTGTGGATGTTCTATTTTTCCCCTATTATATAAATCCTTGGACTTTAAAGTGTTTGGTTTTATATTATCTGTGAAAAAAATCAAGAAAAGCGCTTCTTAAGCACAACATTCAAAAATCGAAAATATTTTCATCGTTAATAAAACATAATCCATCAATCATATAATGATGTAAATTTTATATTCATTCCATTTTAAAATAAATCGTAAATCATGATGCAAATTTCATTTCTATTTCATTTCAAAATAAACAAATTACATTAAACATGAAATTATCAAAATTGTCTTTGTTATACAAACATTTTCGAAACAGCACTCTAAAATATGCAAAAAGTATCATATAAGATATTAAATAACTATTCTTGTTCACATTCACGTGTAAAGTGCTTTTTTTTTTATTTTATCTTATCTTATCGCCATATCTGTTTACTATATTGTTCGGTTTAATATGTAAATTTAACTGCATTTAAACATCGACATATTATAATTTAAGCAGACTTTTATCATGTTTACTGGCCCTTGCCTTATTAATGTTTATGCGGATGTTTTAGTTACAATGCTTATAGTTGCTGTCTCGTGGTGTATATTACAATAGATTTATCTTTATCTACACATGTAGTTGCATGTTCATTCTTTTTATTTCTATCAACAAATCTCGTGATTCCTGTTTGGTCTGTTTAATTTGTAAATGCAACTAAAAAACAAGTATCATATTCATCATATTTGTTCCGCGGGTTCTGATTTCTCTTTCATTTTGAAAGTATCTTGAAAAGGTTTTTGTGTAGTGTACTATTTTAAGGGCAAATTAAATCAAAATTATAAAAAGACTACCAGTCCTCCCTCAAAATCGGACAGTTCAAAGTTAAGGGAATATATAATTCAGTTTGACTGTTGACATCTTAAGACATCTTAACTTTTTACCTTTATTTTAAAGTCCATCACCTAAGTTTAACATGTAAAAGCATACCCTGCTTAATATTTCATGCAGAAAATATGAAAAATTATTAAGGAAAGTGTATAAAAAAAGTTATACTCTGTCCACACTATGGACTTTATATGTGAACCACGTATATCAAAGGACAATAAATGTGACCTCGAACCAAGTGGTCGTTTCCACACTAGCTTTCTCCTTATGTTAAAAACAATTCATCTGAAATAAGCTTTTTTCTTTTATTCACCAAATTCTGATTTCAAGACAAAACGCATAAAACAGATTGGTATATTTCTCTGCTTGAGGCTTAACAAAAGATAAATATACATTTAAACGAGGCTCCATTACGAACTGAAAGGTAAAATATAAATCGAAAGTTTATTTCTGAGTATAGTTTGAAGATATAAAACAATTATACGGGTCTAAATGTGCTTTACAGAATAGAGTATAATGTTCGTTTACAGTTGCTACAAACTTTGTGTATCATACGTAGACAATAATCATAGATAAAAATAATCATAGGCTCACTACGTCTTGGATGTATAATCAGTTGAATATTGTGTTTTATCATACTGTGTAGAACTTGGGAAGATATAGCATTCCAGTAATCTGAACACATTAATTTATGCCGAAACCTTAATCTTAATTTATTTAATATAATGGATATTCAGACTGGGATATTGTCAGATTGCAAACATAAACTATTTCTTTTACATGTTTACGTTATCATGATTATGTGCATCGTTTTAAAAATTATTTATTAGCGCTATATCATTAAATACTGTTTATAAACACAGTTTTAACATACGTCATTTTGAATTTAACTTAGAATTACAAAATGCTGGGCCGTTTATGGAACCTCATATAAAAGAAAGGACATGACTAAGCCTGTTTATACATGTTATACCGTATTACGTGAATGATTTTTATTTTTAAAAATCAAACAAAATCAAGATAAGAAGATGTGATATGATTGCCAATAAAACAATCTTCCACCAGATACAAATCGACATAGAAGTTAACTACTATATGTCACCGCAGGGTTTAAAAAGCTTAACCCATATCATTTTTAATTTTATTAATTTTGAACTGTACAGTATGTTTATCCATAGCTTTAACTTGGGTTAAATATAGATTCTTACATTGATACCAGTGGATTATCGGATTTATCCAATCGAGATAGTTAAATTATCAATTTTAAAGTCCAAGCCGCCTCGGCGAGGACTTTAAAATTTATAATTTAACTATCGAGATTGGATAAATCCGATAATCCACGAGTAACTTTGTAAGAATCTGTTTCTCTAATGATTAAAAATACATTTTCTTTTTTTTTGTTAACCGAAAATCCCCTTCGAGTGCCTTTCACATTGCACGAAGTTGTCAATTTCATTAACACCTGTTATCATATTTTGCTTCATTCAGTTAGCTAAAAAGGTCACGACCCTTAAAATCATCCAATGATCTTTTGAGATCACCAGCAATCACACGTTGATTAAATTTTTTTATACAATGGGTTCGGAAAGGGATAAATTTCCATAGAGTTAGAGAAACATGCTTTACAGCTCATGTTGAAAATGTAAAGTGTATATTTTTTTTTCTTTTCAAATTGCTTAGATAAATTATGTATTTTTTCAAACATTTATAACAAAAGGTTGAAATAATATGTTTTTTGTTCTAAAAAAAAATACCTGTAAGTTACGTATATTGAATGCATAAGCCTTATGATATGTCTTCACAAATTGACCATAGCTGTGTAAAAATCCAGAGGTTTTTGAATGACAGAAAATATACAAATTGGTAGCAATAGTTATCAAAGGTACCAGGATTATAATTTAGTACGTCAGACGCGCGTTTCGTCTACATAAGACTCATCAGTGACGCTCATATCGAAATATTTATAAAGCCAAACAAGAACAAAGTTGAAGAGCATTTAAAATCCGAAATTCCAAAAAGGTGTGCCAAATACGTCTAAGGTAATATGTGTCTGGGATAAGAAAATCCTTAGTTTTTCGAAAAATTCAAAGTTTTATAAACAGGAAATTTATAAAAATGACCACATTATTGATATTCATGTAAAATGATTCACCATCTACTTCTAGAATAGTGAGAGACCAAAAGAGTTGAAAACGTACCATTTAGTTTTTTAAAAAAACCTCATTGACATTTTTGTCAAAGTTGAAATCTTTAAAATCGATGTTTTATTCAGTTCAGTGTTGTTTGTTATTGAATTATAAACTATTTATTTAGATAAATTTAAAATGTAAAATATTGGTTTCTAAACATTTTTTACACAGTATAATTGATTTTTCTGATTAAAAGGTTTACAGAATTGAAATGACTTTGTCGTCTGATACACATAAAAAGTAATCTGTCATTTATACCTGGATTAAATTATATGCTACATTAATTTTCGTTAATTTCCTAGTGAGCACACCTGATTGCACTTTGCCACCTGGTGTTTACATTTGAAATAGCATATAAAGACTTAAGTATCAAATTTGTTTTAAAAAAAAATTGTTAGTCGCTATCTAATTTACAAGCGTTAAATAGATACTTTACAAGAAACCATGATTATACATGGAGATTTTTAGTGATAAATTATAAGTGCTTACGATGTGTATAATTATGTTTACTTTATAGTTTGATTTTTTGTTGTTGTTGAACTACAAAGTTCCAGTTGGTCTTGGAACGGTATCTGTGCATCCAGGTTTTTGGTTTCAGCTTGGGTGTTTCTAATGCAGATTGGCTCAGATGTGTGATTATAACGCATGAGTTTTTTTATAGTGTTGTTTTCATTTTGTATACCTTTCTGTTGAATTTTACTTAAATTTTACATTATTGGGAATAGTATATGTCAGTTTGTTTTAATATACTGTATGCAATATCGATAACAAAAACTTTTTCTTTTTGGTATCTTAGTCAGATCAATTTACATGTTTGTTTGAATTTTAAAGTTTTTTATGTTGTATGTTTGAGATGTATGTTTGAACCATTGTGGCTGCTGCTTGTGATATCAATTGATGTCACATTAATCAATTGGCTTGCTATAAAACCGGATTTAACCCACCATTTGATGCAGTACCAAGCGAAAAAAAATGTCGGTTGTGTTCTATTCGTTCTTTTTGTCGAAATATTTAAGTGTTAGATTTTGAATAAACGTTGAAATTATGTTGTTTTGTTAATACTTTTATTTTTATTTGCGGTGTCCTCTTTACTATAAAAACATAAAAAACGACTCGTTACTGCATTTTACTTACCAGGTTACAGAAAGGACGCAACAAAATAGTCAGGAACGTTTTACGCTACCGGAGTTCTGTAAATTTATGTAAATCATTTGTTCGCAAGTGTTGATTTTTTGTGTTTTATTTCTCCCTTACTATTGTCTTCTTTCAGAATGCATCTCGCGCAATATGTACGCAATTTATTTTATGTCAAAATTAGTAAAAATAGACCCCATACTGCAGTTTCCAACTTTACAATTCAGAAAAAAAACTTAATTACTGAGAATAAGTTCTATGCATTAATGTTATGTAATTAAATAGAATAAAGATATTCTAGTAAATTGTTCACGTCTTTTACCAAAACAGATATTGTACAGTGAAGTGTGCTTTCCAAAACGTTAATGTTATTTTGTTTTGTTCCGCCAATTGAGGGGTGTTTCTGTACTCGAATATAGTCTGAACCTTGAACATAAATAGTGTGTCAATCCAAAATTCGGAACGTCGTCAGACGTTGTCTTTAATAATATGCACATGTTAATTCTACTTTAACGAATTTGGTATTATTCTTGTTGCATGTTAGCGCCTCGATTTAATACAAAATTTAAAACTTTTCTAGACTTAGGACTATTTAGTTTGGGTATTTTTTTTAAGATCATATGATGAAATGAAGATTTTTTTATGTTTTTATATCGACGAAAAAGCTCGTTCACACCTCGCAAAAATGTTTTTATGGGTGACATACTTCACGCGTTTCTCAAAAATAAATGAATTTAGATACTGGAGGAATTCATTACTAAAGATTAAATGCAAATTCATGCATCATTTTTATTTTTCTGTAAAATTTGTTAATCAATTGTTAAAAAGTTATAAAGGAAAATAAAAAAAAATTGGAAAATTATCGCTCCTGGGTGGGCTTCAAGGTTTTTCTAATCATAAAATATCACAATTATTGTTAAAATTGCACGAGTCTTTGAGCACATGATAATAATCAACCATTATGAGTAACCAGTCTCATATTTTGATGCTGGGAGAGAATGCTATTTATATTCATTGCTGATGTCATTTGTTCATTTATTCCTCTCAATTTCTCAAGCTATGATCATTTAAAAATTAACTTAAAGATGAATATTAAAAAAAAAACCTAATACACGTTTTTTATTTTTTTTTATTTTTATTTTTTTTTTGTTTTTTTTTATGGTGGTGTTTTTTTCTTGTCAATATGAATTTGAAAGAGTTTACTTTTATTTGCGCCGTAACAGGTATTTAATAAGTTCGCTACTCTTGTCTTTGACCTTTTGTCAGATATTCGGAATCCTCTTTTTATATCCATAAAGTGCCAATAAAAATTTTGCCAACTGACCCCTACTTTTCTTTTCATAATTTTATTGCATATAGTTTTAAAAGTCATTTTTGAAAATTTTATAGAATCTTTGTTATTTTTTTATAGTTTTGGAAAGGAAAAAGTTGTCGATGTTAAATATATGAAAAATCTAGAGAGAACTATTTCTCGCCAAATTTTCAATTGATTATATCTCAAAAAGTAGATCACGGATAACATAACTTGTTATTTCAAAACAGAAGAGCGAACATCCTTAAACTACTGAATTATCTTGCAACTGGGCCTTAATAGTTTTCCTTCGTAAATATGCATTAATAGCAGAGCATTGACAAATCATTAAAACATTGCATCTTGACTTATATCGCATTCTGTGTTATCCGTAAAAAAATTTCATGTTCGTGTTAAATTGATAGTTATTTATTTTTGTTACATACAACGAAACTCATATTTTGCTAAGTCACTTTGAAATCATGGACACTTAGTTATATCTGACTTATTTTTTACATAATTTTATGCTCAACCTACTTTATACCACCAAATAAATTATCAGTACATTCAACATAAATGTGTTAATGATTGTTTCCTTTTATCAACTTTACTGTTTTTTTAAATATATTTGGCGTTTTCAAAATACTGATTTTATCAATAATTTAATGGTCATAAAGAAAAAAGCCATAAATAGAGAATAAGACATACTGTTTATATTATTAAATGCGGGCAATGTCCTTAGTTGAATCATTTAATCAGTAAAACGTTTGACGTTAACGCATGCGCTATATGTTCACGGTCCCAAAAACCTATTGACATGTAAATGGTTAAAGTAAATTTGGTGGCAAATAAAAATTGTTGTTTATAGTAACGTCCTAAAAAGAACGCTGCTACGAATAAAAACCAATACTGCTATAAATAGTGGTAATATATGGCTTTATTCAACATTCTCATATAAATCGGTGAACAAATAAATTGGTCAAACAATCACATACAGCCGGTGACTTTTCCATATTAAATTCAATTATTTTCTGACTTAACTCAGTAACTATCACTTAAATACGAACATCATCAAATTCTATGGATAATACAGAATGCAATATCAGTCAAGATGCAATGCTTTAATTATTTGGCGGTTATTTCTATTTATATATAACATGAACAAATCAAAACTTTGATATACTATAATATTGTCGAAAAGATATAATTCGCTTTTAGCGAATTAGATTAATATTACTTTGTATTTCTTGATTAATTTCTTTGTTTTTGGACAACAACACCGATCTTTTCACGTTATTTTTCTTTCCTAATTTTCTAATTGAATATAATAAATATTTCTTCTGGTTTGATGATAATACATAATTTAAAAGAAAACGTGACTAAGTATAAGTTGAAACAAAAATTATATCTTTCGTATATACTTTTCTAGTTTGAATAATCGTCTTGTATTTTTAAATTGAGATAGTTATATACAAAAGTAATGCTGTCCTTGAGTACACAGGCAAAATTTGCTCACATGAATTTCACATCAATCTCACGTGAAATTCACATGAAAATGTTCACGTGAGATTCTTCTCAATCGAGCTTATACATGAAACTCACGTGAAAATTTTCATGTGAATTTCACGTGAATTGAGATTCACATGATTTTGATGTGAAATTTTTTACATGAATTTCACGTGAAATTTACAACCAAGAAAAATTATATTTTTCATGATTTTAATTAAATTCGAAAATTTATATGTTATTTGAATTACTCTATTTTGAAAATTCATGTGAATTTCACATGAAAAATTTTACGTGATTTACATGTGAAATTCACATGAGTTTCACATGAGAATCACGTAAAACTCAAAAAAAATGTTTTCACGTGAGTTTCACGTATAAGCTCGTTTGAGGTGAATTTGGAGTGAATTTCACGTGAGATTCACATGAATTTAAATTCACGTGAAATTGATGTGAGTGAAATTTGCCAGTGTAGTGTCTCAATCAAAACTATTGTATACGTTTAAAAGATTCTTACTTAAAATAACATGTATATTCATCAAAAATAAATTATGCTGATTTTGTTAAACAAGATAGGATAAATGTATAGAACTGTTTTTTCGATTTCAGTAGAAACTGATTAGTTGCAATTTAGGTCCAATGTATTTGTTTAATTACTTAATAATCTATATTCATTTTTTTTGGCTTTGTCTTCTTTTTTCCCCCTATATTATACAACACAGTGTAAGAAGTTGCAAGTTAACAGGTGATCGAAGCAAATGTGTACAGCAATCCGCATGCAAATGATCCTCATTCTGATCAATAACCTTAGTTTCATCAGTGGACATTGATTTTCTGTTGGTTTTAATTTAAATACATTGTAGCTACTGGAATGGTCATGTTTCTGGGGGCAGAGGTCCTCACAAATTTGAAAAGCTTTCATCGTTTAGAGTTTCTGGAATATATTATAACCATGATACCATTAGTGTACGTATTTTAAGAAATTTATTTGCAAAATGTAGAGAAAATTCAATTTTTTTTAACTCGTCTAGTATTGCTTAGCTCTATAGTTTGACTGTTTATCAAAACCAATCATAAATGTCACTAGCAAACCAATTTTGATCTGAAACGAATTGAATGCAAAGCTGATTATTGAGTTCGCTAAGACTCAAAATTGACGTTCGAATCAAACAATTTGGAAAACTAATCTAGTTCAAAAGCATTTAGAACCATTAACAAACTAATGGATATGAATTAAAACCACCATTTTAATGGTACATGTTGATATCAAAATAAATAAAACGTGTCATATTTGATTAAAAATTAATCATTATCACGTTGGCCATACAATCCATACATTATTTGTTTGCTACTTTTACTACTTTTTCAAAGAGTTATATTATATATAATAACCAATCAAATATATTGTCAGGTAACAGAATAATGGCACCAGTTGTGTGTATTGTTACAATAGTTAACAAAGAACTAGTGGTTCGCCTAGAAAACGAAGAAAATCTAACTTTTTAAAACGAAATACAACCCACAACAGTTAAGGTGCAAAGCATCGTGTCGACAAATCTGGCATATACTAAGTTTAGTCCTGGTATCTATGATGAGTTTATAGACAATATTTTGTTTTTAATTGTTTTTGTTAAAAGCTATCAATGTACAAGATTTTAAAATTAAAAGGAATGCTGGAAGGGTAAAAAAATATCCATATTATTATCAGTACTTTCAGAACTAGGCATATGTAACTGAGCTGTCATCTTAATCACAAAATACGTTACTAAATACTGACCGATAATGAAATTAACGGTACATTTAATATTGGACTAGTTACGTATTGCAAAAATGAATGTTTCTTCGGTGATGCTCAAACAAGAATATTTGAAAATCCATAAACTTATAAAAAAAATATGGGATTATGAACCCTAACGACAAAAGTATAGCCAAAGTCGTGAAAGGAATCAGATCTTTGTATGAGGGATACATTTTCCTAAATTTAAAACATTTTCAAAAAATATGTAAACATCAAATTTTAGAAACACAATATTCGTATTTTCATTAAAACAGACACACAAACATGTGGAGCTAACTAGTTATTCCAAATCTCAGATTAACTTCTTTCAACGACCAGTTAAAATATGAACTGAACATACATCAACGAACAATAAATGGTAAAAAGGTACTTACAAATAATGTAAAAACAAAAACAATCGAAACACCATAGGTAAAATTAAACACTGATATAATACCCTCTTTAAAAAAAAATTGTTATTTTAATTTCAACAGCTCTAAAAAAAAAACCAGTTTTTTCCTATTTATTTGTCAATCTTATCTACAGTACTGTTCAGACAATTCGCTTGCGGTCAATTAAGACCTATTTAGTCTTGGTTCAGAATGTTCAGAAATCACCAGTACGAAACATCAACATACTGAACTTTTGAAGACATACTGCATGATCAATAATTGATTGACTGCCAGCAAAGCGTCTAAACAGTACTGCATTTTCAAGTGGAAAATATCTGCAAAAATAAGCTCTTAACAAGGCTTAACGTTTTCTTCAATGCTCTTCAACTTTGTGCTTGTTTGGCTTTATAATTATTTTTATCTGAACGTCACTGATGCGTCTTATGTAGACGAAACGCGTGTCTGGCGTATTAAATTATAATCCTGGTACTTTGATAGCTATTTCTTTATTAAGACTTTTCAGACTTTTAGCCGATGTTAAGTTCAAAATGCTAAAGCTTAAATTCATTAACTTGTAACCACATCACAAAACAGTTACCTGAATCAATCAGAAAGTACTTAGCAAGGCGACAAAGTAACTCGGGGATTATGAAATCCAAATTTGATAATACTTTTTGTATATAAAAGGGCTAATATAACTGACGATAAAATGCTATTTAACCATACATTATTAGTTATACTTGCATTTAAACGATTTTGTAGTTTAATGATGACGTTATTGGATTGAATTTATTTATTCCTTTACTATCGGACAAAATAATGACTTCAATTTGTATAAATAGACATAATTTATTCGTTTTTCTATGTACTTCTTGATATTTCATAATTGTATTATATCGATATGTGATACTTTATCAAATTAACAATCGTTATACTAAATAGCCTATGACAAGATAACCCACACTTTTCATACTCTCAAACATAATTATTAGATAGCTTTATAGTTCTCTGATAACGTGACTATTATTTACTGACGTGCATATGGATCTTATCAGCAGTTACTGTAACATGTATACTATTTATACTTTAATGAAGAATTATTTACATATTTGTCGATGTTATTTAAATGGCTACACTACAAAAGTGGCAGTGGGACAATGACAAAATCACTAGCAGAAGACACCCAACAATACCAGGCAAAACAAAACAAAAAGTTACTGAAAGAAAAAGAAAGTTTACAAAATACTACTTAATCAATAAAAAGAACAGGATTCTGATACCTCAACGATCAACATATTTTATTATCCAAGAATAGCTATTTAAACACAGCAACCTCCCATCACAGAAACATGAAAGGAAACTAACGCTATGAACTATCATATCAACTGGGATATATATACTCCAAATTTCGTCCGTATGTTGATCTATAGTCAATCAGAACCTGTTGGATAACTAATCATAACACATCTCTGCAGTTTTATATCTATATAAAGCGCTATTTGAAGACTGAAAATAGGAAAGCCAAAAAAATCTTAGCTAAGTTGAATTCTTTTCAATTTCCAGCTGATGTCAAGTTATGACACGTACTTCACTGTATCCCTCATATTGACATACATGTATCAAAAAGATTGTCTGCACATGATTCATACAGTAAATAATGTTTTGAAATTAACCCTATATACCAAAAAACTTATTTGTATAGAAATTATTTCCCCGCGTATATGTTTTCTAGTTATTGTTATTCCTCTGTAACAAGAAAAAAAAAGAGATCGACAAAATGTTTGTTCGTTCAATTGTATGAATGTCCGTGTGTCAATTCGATCGTAAAAAGTAAATTAACAACATCAAAAAACTCCGAGGAAAATGCTAAATGAAAAGTTTCTAAGCAAATGGCAAAATCAAAAGCTCAAACACATCATATAAATGAATAACAACTGTCATATTCCTGACTTGGTACTGGCATTTTCTTATGTAGAAAATGGTGGATTAAACATGAATTTATAGCTAGCTAAACCTCTCACTTGTATGACAGTCGCATAAAATTCCATTATATTGACAACGATGTGTTAGGAAAACAAACAGACATTATGAGTAAAAATGTCAAAAATAGGGGGACAGCAGTACACATTGTGTTATACTCTTAATAACTATAAAAACAAACAAATATGTCAACAAAGAAAAGCAAAAAAAGCTTTAAAACAAAGCACATTAGCAATTCGACAAGACAAGAGTACAACAATTTACCATAGCACAATAACACAAATACGGGATGTATAAATACCGAGCCATGTCAAATTTATATCAACAAAAATAGAATAAACAGTAAAAGTTATATTTAAAAAGACAAGAATAGAATGCTATAGTAAGAATCTTTACTTCAAGACCATCGTGTATTATTTGTGTAGTTTATGCGAAATATTTATCAATAAGGTCTTGATATCTTCCGATGAATAAAGGCAACAGTAGTATACCGCTGTTCAAAAGTCATAAATCGATTGAGAAAAAACAAATCCGGGTTACAAACTTAAACCAAGGGAAACACATCACCTATAAAAGGAAAAAAACGAAACAACAGAAACACTGTAGTGCAACATACATAATACATAGAAACGAATTATGAGATAACAACTGCTATATTCCTGACTTGGTACAGGGCATTTTAGGAAAAAAAAGGTGGGTTGAACCTGGTGTTGTGGCTAGCTTAATCTCGTGCGTTATGGCAATGTTAAATATACCGCTAAAATTACAACTTTGATAAGACGTTCTTTAACATACCCCTGGTTCATCAACTTTTTGCTCAGACACTGGTGACGTTTTACAAAGTCTGGGTAGCAGTTGCAAGCAATTGAATACCGAATGAGTTAGGAAATGTATATCCGATATGCAGGTAAAGGTATATTGCTAATAAGGTGGGGGAAATTAAAATCGTCACGTTTGTCATTGATTCTAATACTGAGATAACAGCTAGTGTTTAATTCGAGATATAAGTCTAAAAATGAAGCAAAGTAATGTGAAATTAAATGAACTGGCTTCTTTGATCTTCTTGTTTTTGACAAGTGCCTGAAGGAACTCCGATTCATATGAAAATACAAAGATGTCGGCAAGGAGAGGCACACAGTTCGAAATCTAGGTCCGCAATTCTCTACGAATTCGTACTTTACGTCACTGACGTTTTAAGAAGAAGCGCTTCTGGCGTACAACATAGAAATCCTGATATCTATAGTGAATATATTTATAACCACTTGTTTTAAGCCACTGCTGGTGGAGCTTTCTGTACCGATAGTATCGCCAGCCCAGAAGTAAGTACGTTGTGTTGACATGAGTTATCATTGTAATGTTCAAAATTATGAACTAGCTTTTAACTAAACTTTAAATTATTCGATATACTAAGGATTTTCTACGCCAGACACGAATAAATAAGATTGGCTTGTTTTCAATGCTCATCAGCGTCTTACTGTGTTTTCTTTTCTGACGTTCTGGTTCGAGCTCAATTGGTTAGTCTGTTTTAAGGCAAAACAAGCGTCTTGCGTACAACACTTACAAAATTGTAATCCTAGTATCTTTGGTGAGTTAATTTACTGGGTAAATGTAAACGCTGGGGAAGATTTCCTGCATGAGAGAATCAATGGTGCGGGTATTGTTCTCTAGACAGAAACTCTCTGCTTTAATGTTGATATTGTCTTGAAACAAGGCATAAAAATACACTAAGGTCCCCCATCTCGTTCCTCAAGCAAACAAGAAAAAAATAATATACAAGCCTTTTCTAAGTAATCGCAGCAATATTTCAATATAATAGTTTAGATACTATAGTAGCTAAAATAATGATTGTCACGTCTAGCTGATTCCAACATTATAGTATCACCAGTAGACAGTATAAGCTTTTGAATTCAAATATTTTGGCCACGAGCATAACTGAAAAGACATGTATTGTCGAAATGCGCATCTGGTGCAGGAGAATTGGTACCGTTAATGTTATTACTACCACTGGGTCGATGCCTTCGCTAGTGGACTGTTAGTAACCGAGGGTATCACCAGCCAAGTAGCCAGTACTTCGGTACTGGCATGAAAATACGGCTTTTTTTGTGTTATTAAAATTTGCTGTTACAAAAAGTTAGAAATTATTATAAATTAAGGAATGTATCTCCCTCATGCAAGGCTCTGATTCCTTTCACGGATTTGGCTATACTGTTTGGACCTTTTGGATTATAGCTCTTCATCTTTTATATAAGCTTTGGATTTCAAATATTTTGGCCACGAGCATCACTGAAGAGACATGTATTATAGTAATGCGCTTATGGTGCAGGAAAATTGGTACCGTTAATGTTATTAACGTGAAAAATGATATAATGAAAGCTTGTTACTATTTGTAGTACAAGATACAATCATATGTAAATTACGTGCATTCGTTTAGTGTATCTCAAACAACTTTACTGTTATTGCAATAATTGGGATCATGTTCACATAAAATATTAATCCGTTTTTATTATCTATTTTCAAACACCATCTAGTAAGAGTATAGTTATTTAAAATTTACTGTACAATTAATATTATATATATGCATATGCTCGGAAATGGGCCCTTTAATTGGATTTAATAAATATTCTTTTTCTTATTCTTATTCGTATGCAATTAAATTTGAAGACATGTATGCATTCTACCAAAATATTTTTTTTTTCCAACGTTCTCAAGAACATATTTGTCAATGGAAATATATACTTTCTGGTGTTAATGTATGATTTTAATCAATAATATTAAAATGCTAGTGATATGATTGTCGGAAGCAACCGTTTTTGTCATAATCGGCAGCAGGCATGTTCAAATCCTACAAAACAATTCAATAACAAAATGGGGAAAAAAATGTAATGCCCCTTATAATACTATCAGGAATCTTTAAATATCAAATTCAAACTTCAAATATTGAAACTCAAATTTTAATTTGAGGTTTTGAACATGCTTTATCAAATACTAGTTATGTAATTAAGTCTATTTAGTATGCAAACAATTCTCATTTATATTTCCATCACATAGTTGCATTTATTCGGTTAGTTTCTCATGTCATAATATTAAAATCGAATGAAAAAAATGCTGACGAGTGGTAAAATCTTGGAAAAAAGTAAGTTATTTAGAGCAGTTTATAAAATGTGCGAAAATATGTTAATTCTTATTACATAACTACTTATATAACTTTTTAGGGCCTATGAACTGAAACTTCACGGGTTGGAAAACATGTCAAGAAGCCTGGTCACGGGATATTGATGCCTGTATAAAAGAGAATCCACTGCGGAGGGGATTTAAAGATAAGGATTCCTGCCTTGAATTCCAGTTCCAGATAAACGTTGAGCTAGCCATTTGGTAAGTCTTATTAAACGGACAAAGATAAATAATTGTTAACTGAATATTACTAAATTGTTTAATTAAATATTTTAACAAGAGTTAAAGGTGAAAACACGAACGATTTAGAAAGATTTAATGACCATTTAAATTTCTGATCTGAAATCTCTGAACAATAAAAGGTGGTGTTCTGTTACTGTTTAAACAGTTGTTCGGTATTTAAACATCGCTGCCGTAAACAAAATCGATATAAAATACTTGTGCAGGAGATTCCAATATTTATGATTGTGACATAATTTTATATCGGTCTAAAACCAAGTAAAGGTATCGGGGAAAGTAAAAAAAGAAAAATTTAGATATGAGAAGTGCTTAAGTAATGCAGTTTGATTGTTTTGCCTATTCTAAAGTGCTAACCCAGGTTATTGTTTTATTATCTCATATATATTTATTATAACTGTTCCAATTTGATATATCCAGAAATCATTATTTAAAATTCTTAGCATGATATAGTAGACATTATTACCATAGGGCCAAAGATCGATGTGATACACAAAAATTGCTTTGGTTAGGAACGAAGCACATTGTATGTTCTTTTTTTCTCTGGACAAATGCATATCAATTTTCACTTCATTCTATAAAATGATTATTTGGCTGTTTTCTAATGAATGTAAAATATGATCTAGTCTTTTCATTTGATATGAAAACAAGAATTTTTATTGACAATAAAAAAGAAGGATTTCAAAAAAAAAAATTTTTTATTTTACCCAGTCTTTATCATGCATTCAAATTGGAAAATAAGATAAAAAATAGTTTTTATGCTTCAAATGATACACATAAAAAACGGTGTTAAGTAATTAACAATGATCTTCATTCTTGCAAACAACTGAATAAATGTAGCAAGCAATTACGGAATAAATTAAAGAAAATTCATACAACATCGTATGCTTCCAAAAAGTGGAACTGATAAACTGATAAAAAAACACTCATGATAGAAACCAAGAAAAAAAAATTAGACGCCACACTCGCGTTTTGTTAACATGAACTGTATCAGTAATGCTGCAATGAAAAAGTTAAAAAGGCCAAATAAAGTACAAAAGTGAAAAGCGACACGAAATTCCGAAAATTTCAATAAATAGCAACGGGTATCTACTCCTTAAAGTATCCTTAGTATTTCCCAAAAAAATAAAAGTTTGGTAAACATTCCATTTAACGTTTTGATAATGCATCTAATTCTAGGTATTTACCATGTCCAAGTTAATACCAAACGCAATTACTAAATGGCATAATACGTTCTCTGCTAAACTTTTGATTTTCAACAGTTTGATTTTGAATTTTTGTCCATTAACGATAACTTTACAGAGATGTGTTTTTGCTCATGAAAACAAGTTCACCCTTACGTTGTCTTCCTTTTCTTTCCCAACAATTATGTCCTTGTTTGTCATTATCTTTTTAAGATTTTTTTTTTCAAATTTTATTATTTTTATTATGTTCGGGATTTTTATGCCCTACCATACCGGTATTTTGCTATTGCCGTAACCCATACTATAATGTATACTTAAATCTGAAAATTGCAATCAACAATACTATTTTTTCAGTCCTTTCTGGTTAAAACGGACAATAGGCATAAATATAACATTTCTATCCTGGTATCTACGATCAGTTTCTTTACACCCACTAGGTCAATGTTCCTGGTAGTGGAGTTTTTATTCCCCGAGGGTATCACCAACTCAGTAGTTAGCTCTTCTATGCTGACATGAACTATCATTGATATGGTCATAAATACAAATTAACTGTTTACAAAATTTAGAATTTTTGAAATACTAAGGGTTTTTTTCCTCAGGAATATATTATATTACCGGTAAAACTTTTAGGAATATTGGGTCCTCAAAGCTCATCAATTTCGATCTTAATTTGGCCTTTTTAACTGTTTTCAATCCTGTTATCTATCAGTTTATTTAGATATAGATAGTTATCAAAGGTACCAGGATTATAATTTAGTACGCCAGACGCGCGTTTTGTCTACACAAGACTCATCAGTGACGCTCATATCAAAACATTTGTAAAGCAAAAAAGTATAAAGATGAAGAGAATTTGATTCATTTTAATAGGATTGAAAAAGCCTAGTTATGAAGTTCTATACCATGGAATCGAAAGTTGTCACTGCAAAGGAACGATTGGGTGCTACTCTCAAAAGATATGGTGCAATACAGATACTTCTTGGCCTAGGCTGTTTAATCATGGCATTCGTTTCAATAGGAATCGACAAGAAATTTTGTGACAATTTAGGGAAGAAAGGTATACCTTCTTTTACTTGAATATCATAATAATTGTTGTTTATTACATTAGTTGATCGCTGTTTAATATTTAAACAAATGTACAAATGTTTAAATGAAAATTGAATGGAGATTATTTTTCGCCAATACGCATCGGTTATGTTTTCTTTAATGGTACAATACATTCAGAATTATACGATTTTTACAGTTAAATGCGACAGGGTTATATCTGCAATAATTTTAACTCGCATTTTAATTTTTTTTATATGAATAAAACAGGATTTTGTTAACAAAATTGCAAAAATTCGAATTGCTTTTTAGTCTAAAATGACAAATCGCAATAATAATTGCACTCAATAATTTCGGAATTTACGGTATTCAAAATCTATCATCATGCAATATACAGGGACTTGGAACATTAGAAATGATGTTTAATATATGTAATTGGTGTCAGTCGTTGCAATAAATGTAAATATACACACATGAAGATAAGTTATATCTCACCGATAATTATTTTTTCAATCATACACATTGTTACACTACATTTTTTTTTTATAGAAGTTGTTATTACAAATGACTCTATACCTACCTTCACGTTTGATAAGAAAACCATTATACTCGGACTAGATGGAGGATCCGTGGTGTCTGCTATTTGGGTAGGTTAAAACGACGTTTATAAGTATTTTAGCAAACGCCAATCTCTGTAATTACAGAAATGTAATAACGTAGGTATAAGTAAATATGAAATTTTTGCACCTGTTCTTAATCAGGAATCTGATGTACTTTAGTTGTCATTTGTTTATGTAATTTATACGTGTTTCTCGTTTTTTTATATAGATTAGACCGTTGGTTTTCCCGTTTGAATGGTTTTACACTTGTAATTTTGGGGCCCTTTATAGCTTGTTGTTCGGTGAGAGCCAAGGCTCCGTGTTGAAGGCAGTGCATTGACCTATGATGGTTTACTTTTTTAAATTGTTATATGGATGGAGATTTGTCTCATTGGAACTCACACCACATCTTCCTAAATCTAAATAACAACAAAAACACAATTTTCATATTTGTATTAAATACTTCTTTTACTATAATTATTATTATTATTATCATTATCATAATTATTATTACTATTACTATTATTATTATTATTATTATTATTATAATTTGAGTTTTTAATTAAAGGAAATGCAGCGCCTAATTGTGGGAACGCTTTTTTATATATATAAATCTGCTAACCAAGATGATAAGAAACAGTGATTCTTATACAAAAACATTAGCTTAGATAGTGGGCTTATATATTTGATGTTTGAAAAAGGTTGGCAACTTTTGTGAATCGTAATCCTAGGTGTACAATCTTTCGTCAAGAAATGTATAAATGTATTATTCCTCATGTTTCTATTTATTATAGATTGTTGTCACAGGAATTGTCCCAGCTTATATGGCCAGAAATGCAGACTACAGCTTGATTAGAACTGTAAGTTATTGTTATTTATAGATAACTTCTTACTAGGAAAATAATAAAACTCTTCCAATTAAATTACAAGATATGATGTGACTGGTAATGAAATTACAAATCGCCAATTTAGACCAATTGGCGTAGACTTTAGCAAGTATAGGTTACCGTACGACAATGACATATTCCCATACCTCATATCAAGCATTTCACGGACTTAAAATGACATGCATGTAACAATTCAAACGAGAAAAGTAACTGTCTGATTGATATACAACACAATAAATGAAAAACAAATATGATCAACATCAACAAAAAACAACCACTGAATAACGGGATACTGATTAAATGCATATTATAAATGTCTGCATATTTTAAATATATAAGTAGGTGAATTAAATATTGAAATAATTTTCTTTGGAATGTTGGTAACAAAAATATGGAGGAAAAAATCCGATATTTCTTTACAAATTGCTTTATTATATTGAAAGCTGCAAAAAAAACAACAACAGCAGACACGAATATCAAAAGATACATCTGATTGTAATTTTTTTTTTTCATAGAAAGTGGTATTCATGGTTTTTAGCATTATGGCGACGTCATTGTTCGTACCCATTATTATTGGTGCAGCAGCAACTAACTATATACTGGTAAGTTCAAACATATTTTCAACAATTTACCGTCATGGCATTTAAATATGCTATTTAGATTTAGAGAGATCTAATCATAATATCTAAAATAAAATTTGTCATGCACTACCTGCATGTTTAAGTACATTACGTGCAACTATCTCTGAAAATATAAACGAAATTTAGATCATGTAACTGTCAGTTTATCATCCAAATGTATACTAAAGCGTTCCAACATAATATATGTCCGCGAAATATGCTGCAATTGTAATGAACGTATTTTTTTTTTGCTTATTTATCTATCATTAGTTTCCAAGCGTGTTGGAATATTTGTGTCTTCATTTGTTTTTTGTGTTTTTTACTTGTAGCGTGATAGCCACAGGGAATTGCTTGTCATAACTGGCCTGATATGTCTTCTAGAGTTCCTTGTGTCTTTTGCTGCATCACTTTATTGCTGTGCATCACCATGGGCTCCATGCAAACTAGCGGTATGATTGTTTAATTTAGAATAAAATTGAGAAGGGAAATTGGGGAAGGTGTCAAAAAAAAACCACCCGACCATAGAGCAAACGTTGTTTAGGTGTTGATCGATGATGTCCTGTATATGACTTCATGATGAAAAAAAACGGATAATATTCGAACTTTTCCGAAAAAATCTTTTTTCATCATTTGATCTACGTAAAATGTATTTGTTATGTTGTATCTATCATAAATAACAATGTACAATTTTACTGACCTTTCCCGTCTCTCTATGCGTTTAGATGTATTATGTATTTTGACAACTTAATCATATCGAAATGTTTTGCCACGAAAACCAATGTGCTAGTTATAGTAAAAAATACAAAAAAGAAAAGACGAAAGCTGGTTAATTCGTCTTAATGTAATCTTTCAAATCTTGACGAAGAAACTAAAATTCATACCAAATAATAATGGTTGTTTGTATTGCTCACTAAAAAACATGAACGAATGACCATTTTCGATCTTTATATATTTCAGAAGAAAGACAGAGAACTTAGAAGTGAGCAATTCGTTGACAACGAGAAGCAAATGACAAAACTAGAACTTCCAGAATATAAACCATAATCAAGCTATTTCCAAATGGACTATACAAAGACTGCAAAACCCACAATAATCTTTTATTAACCAAAGCACTGCCTTTGTATTGCTTAGTTTACTTTATGTCTAATATGTCTTAAAGGATTTAAAAACAAAAAATGGCTAAGGTTCAGGTTTTTTTTAATATTCTTGTAATCAAAATTTAAATTAAAAATTTTTTTTTTACGTGTGTATCATTTATCACTAACTAAAATAAATAAATTTTCTTAAATCAAAATAGGAAATGACAAAAACAATCCATTGACTATTTTATCAAATATTTCTACTGCAAAGTATATTAAACTTTGAGAATTTGGAAGAAACAAAAACATAGGTGTTCATATATTCCCTTATCTGCTTAACACTGATATATAATCAGATTATATAAACCTTCAACATACAATTATATAGATATAGGAAGATGATTATTTACATATATATTTGTCTAAATATAACTATCTAACAAAATTATATATATTTTTTATTCCTTTCGACACCTACAGTATAATATAGTTTAAATACATGCCTAAGATTCTCCATGCTACTGTTAAGTATGAATCAAGTATAAAAGAAAATAGACTTAATTACAACCAAAAGCTATGAAATCTTCAGAATTGTTTATTGTCGGCAAGACTAATACAGGGACTAAACGGTAAAGTAAATAAGCAACTCTACGTCAATTTGTAACAATGATCGAATTTAAATGAATTTTTGCGTATCAGGGAAATCAGATGGAAAACAACAGGGACTTCTTTGTACTTTAAATGTAATTTTGATTTATATTTCTGTATATTCATATTATAAGAAGACTAGATGTGCTTGCTTGTAATAATAAATTTTCATTTGAAATTTGTTGAGTATTTTGTAAGTTCCCAAAACAACATTCATTCTTCTTTGAAAACTATACAAGGCATTGGGATACATATATGCATGTTTGGAGTATTTTATCTCATGGCTCTAATGTCAGCTTTACACAACAAAAAAGACAACACGAGTCACAATTGCATCATTTTTTTTAGAAAAATGTATTAATCGATATATAAGGAATATTTCAATGCAAATAATCATTAAATTACTCCAACCTGCACTTGAACGTCCTTAGTTATGTCTATTTATTCCTTTTGAAATGAATTTGATCGAATATATAAAGAGAGAATGAATATATATTGTCTCGAAAAACTATTTGCACGTGGCTTCAAAACAAGTAGGGGCCTCGTTGACCGAGTGGTCTAAGTTGTTACTACTGCAATCACTAGCCAGTCAACACTGAGGTTGTGAGTTCGAATCCCGGTCGTGCCGGTGCACTCGACTCCAATCTTAATTGACTAGGATTTTCAGTTTTCCTATCGAAGGTCGGTGGTTTTCTCCGGGCACTCAGGCTACCTCCAGCAATAAAAACTGGCCGCCACGAAATAGCCCAAAAGCGGTGCTTAAAAGTGGCGTTAAAACACCAAAAATCAAAATCAAATCAAAACAAATAGAATGCAAGGATGTGCCGACCATTTATATCCTGCTTCGATCCTATTACAAATAAAATTTATATTTCGAGACAATTCATGGTTATTGTCTTTATACTTCGATGCATTCAACTGTTGAACATCAATGTAATTTGACTGCGAAAACTAACACAGTTGCAGTATAAATCAATTTTCATTTCTTTTAATCTGTTTATTGTAACTTGCTTCGTGCAACTCAATGGGTGTCACTAAAATAACAGAATTTGGAGCCCCTGCGATTTATTCACCTCATGTTTACATATATATCTGGATTCCTGTTGTTTAATCTTTCGTTTCTGTGTAATGTGCTTTGAGCTGTTGTTTTTCTCTATGTCGTTTTTGTCTCTTGGCGATCTTATCCTACGACTTAATGCCTTTGTTTGCCCGCTTTGTGCCGTTTTACAGCCTTATGTTATGGTGTCTATGAATCTAATTCTGTTACGTCAATTGTGCTGAAATATTCAGAACTACAATAAACATGTTATGAAGTGGTTTTCAAGCTTTTTACTTTTAATTTCTATATATAACATAATTATTACATTAGTATTGAGGAATATCATGCATTGGTTGGGACAAGATTCCTCAATGTTGTGTAATAACCACAGGCATTTGTTATATTTCGATTTCACGGTTTTCTACCCCACTCAAACGTATTATGCCGTAAATCTAAATTGATTTATAACACGCCTACATTTGTTGTCGGAATCATTCGTAGTAGCCTCTCCAAGTGTGTCAAACGTAATCATTTCGACTACCCTGCCGATAGGAAATATTTATCAGAAAAAGGTTTATGAAAAGCATGACTACGATTTTTTCACAAGTACTCTTAAAAATTTAAATTTCATGAATTTCGGAAGATTTTCTAAATGTGAAAAAAAATTAGACGTGAGGTATAAATTATTAACTAGGTCAGTTATGTCGTTAGATTGCTGTTTCAGCAACCTAACGACAAAAATATCAAAAATGCATTTAGGCAATTTAGAATTGTCTTCAATATTAGACAGATACAATCTCTATAATCATGATAATATGACCTCTAATATGTTAAACTCTAATTCTTTCCGAATCCACAAAAGTGTGTAACTCAAACAGGAACAAACATTTCATATATTTACCGAAGGATTACCTGAGGCATCATTTAAAACACCTATCAGTAATTGGACAAAAAATCAAAACTTTGGCCTGTTGTGAAAAAAATTAACAAAATAAGCTGTTTTTACTGTATTTATATATATGACCTTTCCATATCGGCCCGGGTATCATTCCTCGATTCTTATCAGCCCTCTAAAATTGACGGAAGAAATCGTTATGCTGTGCCTATATTATGCAAAATTTGCATTTACAAACAAATCCTTAATAATAGCTATAAGCAAAGCTACGTGTATCAAGGATTTATATAGTAAGACTTTATAAATACTTGTACGTACTTATGCGAAAATTGTCATCGTATATTCTTTTAGATAAGATTTCGAATACTTACATGTTGGGATTGTTAGTTCGGAGAGTAATATCAAGAAATTTTATAGAATCGAGGAAAATATTTGGAAGAATGACTCGTTCTTAGCAGAGGGTGGTAACAGGGGGGGGGGGGGGTCTCAACACGGAAGCACATGAAATAAAAATCGGAATAACGAAGCACGAGAAACAAAATCGAAAGTTTTAAAGAAAAAAGTACTAAAAGTTATTGATCAACCGTTCTTGGAGAACATGCAGTCACTATTACAGGACATGAAGACCCTGCGGTCACATTCAAGCTTCTACCAGTTGCATCTGATTTAAAAAAAATATATATTATTCTTATAAATTTGATGGACTTCATTACGTACCATACATATACAATAGAATATATACTGTTATTTAAGTCCTTATAGGCTATTAACGAAGAGGGCAATCAATATCCTGGGAACCAGTATGTATGTATTGGTAGATTCCTGCGTTATTCGGAGCACCCTTCGAGAGATACGACGACATAAGACATAATTTATTTAGAGTCTGTATAAGCAATACAATTAAAAACATAAGCTTTGAAGACCTTTAAAAACCGACACAACAAGCAAAACAAACATATCAAGTCATGCACACAAACAATGAAACATAGAAAGCAAGAGTTCATATTAATATGTATACATGCAACACAAACGTTCTATAAAGCATCTAAAACACAAACACTGAAGCATGCACTTATCAGGGTACTGCAGAATCCGTGTACACTCTCTTTCGGGATTAATGGAGATGTGTCACTAACGTATTAACAACAATATTTACAAGGACAATCCCCACTCCAACACGTAAGGAAGTGATAGGACACCAGGAAGACTGGTATTATGATGGAGGAAGCCGAAGTACTCGGAGAGAACCACCGGTACACTCGACGGGAACATACAAACAGAAAAGATATCAGCAGATTGATCTCAAGTGCAAAGTAGGGACAACTTTGACCTATCGGGCCCCAAAAGTATCCTTTCTAGTATAAACTTCGGCCTGGGTACAAGAGAAGTTGGTGGGAGGGTGAAAATCACCCTTCTAAATTTCAAGCGCCCCAAGTCAGATTTGAACCCGGGACCTTCAGCACTCTAACCATCGGTCTTAACCACTAGACCACGAAGCCACCAGTTCATTAATACATAATTAAAAACAGTATTAGGGCTGACTTTGAATTAGTCCCGGTTTACTTTTTAATCAAATGCGGGACAAGCATGAGAAATTAAGAGTATCGACATGAAACACGGAAAATAAATATGGGGAAACACAAAGCACGCACATCGAACCAATGTATACTGTTTATGAAGTAAAAGTTAATCAGAATTGCGAAGAACACCAGCTGATGGGAGAGACCAGAACGTAATACCAGAGTTTACTCTCAGTAACTGCAGAAGTCAGCAAAGGAGACATGTTAAATGATATTTGTCCTTATTTGGATCATATTAAATTTTCGAGAGAATGTTTTTGTTCTAAACACCTATGTCAACATATTCCATAATAATATATAGGATCATTGTAACGTCAAAGAGCGGATATGTTATAAGATCATACCTCGGTAATGTCTGTAAAAGGCATCAGATTCAGAATGTTTGTTTTTGAATATAATGTTATCAAAACTATCATTGAATTGATTGTTATCTGCCATACTTCTTGTGTCTATTTGTACTGCCTCAAAAATGTAACTAATATAAAATATGCTTAAAACGAAATCTCACCAGTATGACATGTAATAAATTATAAAAATTTAACATCTGGTATTTACATATTATCCACACTTTATTGCTTTAGCAATTGAATTTTATTACCTCTTGTTTGAAATTGTAGGGTACATTTTATATCTGAAATGCATGAGCTCTAGCACATACACATTATAAAGGTTATTGAGTTGACTTTCGCTTATACAACCCTGCTATCTTTCATACAACGTACATGTTTAAAATGCTTATTCCTAAAGCACATATTATGATACGACATATACCTCCATATCTAAAAAATAATCAATTGCATGTACAAATTGTATAAAAAAGATATTTGTTGATATTCTATACTATTGAATTAGATATGAATCTCAAATTCTGCATCATAATATTTTCCATTAGTGGTAATATGAGCATTTGAAAAAATAATAATACTCAAAAACATCTTAGCAGCTCATATTTCTGCTTATAAATTCGGTTAACATTATATAACTATAATGATTTTATCATTATGATATTCTAAAGACTAATACAAATTCAACTTATTCATTTACGTTTTCATATATCCTTATATTCTGTCATGAGCGATCCGGGTTTCATAATTCCAATGAAAGAAAGGATTTAAAACGTACATTTAATCTTTTAGTAACATTTCAAGTGCATGATGAATTTAATTTTCTTTCAGTTGTTCGTTCACGGAAACTTACTCGTTTGAAATTAGTAAGACATAGTTATTTGACAATTTTAACAGAACTATTTTCATCTGTTAACACGTGTAGATGTGTTGAAAGAATGACAAGGTCTACCAAAAATCTACTTTTAATTGAAGATTTGCTAATCCTTCCGGGCCGGGGCATTTGATATCAACCCAGGTTTTTGGTGGTGTTCTTGTTGGTAAGTCTTTATTTTTTAATGTTGTGTTTTGTAAAATGTTGTAGGCCTTTTTTTTTCCCCCATGACTTCTATAGTTTGTTTTTGACTAGGTTGAATATCGTATTTTACTATAATCATATGATGCAACTTGAACTTGAATCTTGATAAGCATACATTGTATCTGTCGACATTGAAAAATGCTTTTTCGTGTTTTTCTTTTTATCTTATAAATTTGATATATATTATCTGTAAATAGTTTTGTCACCCCTTTCGCGTTGTGGAAACCTGCATATGGATTTAAATGCTTTTTTCTAAATAAAAGTATACCGAGTCACATTGTTTTATTATTTGTATCAGTTATGTGGAAATTATAAAAAAAAAAATGATAAATTCAGTGATAAACTTCAAATAAACTGTCTTTGAAACAATCTCAAATCAACAATTGTGTAGTTATTTTGTCAAATAATTTGGTCTATTAACCATTTTATTGGCAGCTTTTGTTGCTTATTAAACTCCTCAATGATTATACATCCTTGAACTTTAAATTGTTTGGTTTTATATTATCGGTGAAAAAATGACAAAAAAACCGATTTTTTGTTTAAAGTTAATCGGAAGATACAAAGACCTAGTTGATAAATATTCAGTACCAACTTCGCAAATAACACATGATGGTCTTGAAGTATAGATTATAGGTACTGACGTTGTTTGTTATCTTAATTACTTGTTATAGTGTTCTTTTTATTTGTCTTTGTATATTTGTAATATCCTTTTGGCGTGGCTGGGTATTTAAAGATCTATATAGTGTATATACGACATTTTGTTTTTCTTTGTTGACATAGTTTTTATTATAGTGATTAAGATAATAATAATTGACTGCTGTAACCGAAATGTTGACATTTTTACCATATTATGTCCGTTTTATTTGCATAAACTTCAGCATAGGTCTTTAAATTTCTTTATTCTTAAACACGAATGTATTTTACGAAATCTCATAAAAATTATGTGTAATTATTGTAAATAGTAAGATTTAAATGTACTATTTACTTTAGGCTATTTTTAAAAAATAATCCATAACTTACTGGTAACAGAATGATATGCAGACTATATCCTTGTTCATCGACCTTAAACCTTAACCCTAATCCATGTTAGATTTTTAATATATCATATTTTAAAATTACTTGCCATGTATCCTTAACATCATACACACATTTCAAGGGACATGCAAAAAAACGGATTCAATTATCAGTGTAGAGTCCATGTATTTGAGAAAATATTGTCATATCCACATTGAACGAACTTAACTTTTAAATGATACCATTAGATCATATCAATCATTCAAACCGTATAGATATAAACGTATGGTACAAATTTTAGAAGCACGACGCTAATTTCTGTAAAAAAATCGATAAACCAATCAATTACAGACGCATGACCCACGACAGGAGTTTCTGAAAAGTAATGAAACCTAAAGTTACCATCCGCAGTAGTTGTTCATGTGTTTCTAAAATAGCCTTCAAAGGGTTACAATATAAAAACAAAACATAGAAAGATGAAACACAATGAAAATAACGAAAATGGAAACACGAGAGAAGCATCGTTGGACATATCCCTCGTGTGCTGTTCCTATTGACAAAGGGTTAAGTATGTAGTTGTTTTAAATGAGGACCTAACCCCTCGATATTCAAATAGGTATAACGAATTATCGTACTTTCAAACCATTACTTCTACTGAAAGAAACATGGAAGATATATACATTTTTTCTATAGTTATTGGACACCATAACGTTTGCATTTTTTCAGGTCTTGTAATAAGACAAGAAATACTGTAATGCTCAGTCATTGCTTCTTCTTCTGGGGAGGGGAGGATAAAAACAATTCTTTTTTTTTTTAATTTGAAATCAGACGTAAATAGCATTGAGATTCCTTACCAATTGACGCCCCATTGAATATGATCGTATCATTCTATACTGTTTATAAAGTAAGTGAATAACAAGAAATCAGAATTGCGAAGTACACCTGCTGATGGAAAGACCAGAACGTCTTCCAACATTTTAATACGTTTAAGAGTTTACTTTCAGTTACTGCAAGGATTGTTGGTACACTTTTTTAAAACTTGTATCTTATATTGAAAGATTATTATAGCGATACTAAAATTACTTAACAGTTAAGTGTTTTATTCAAATTCCATTTATTTTATATTCTATTTATTATAATAAAAAAGGGGCGATAACGTGTCATTGAATTGCTAAATTATTGACGTTTACTCTTAACCTGGATATAAACATTAAACTTTTATTAGTACATAGAAGCAACTGTGATCATATTTAATAGTGTCCCTTGTAAAAAATTCAAATAAATATTAAATGGGTAGCATTGCAATGAAACATAATTAAACAATGACAACATTATATTTGAAAATATATGTACCCGTGTTTTTAATAGCGTCCAAAGTAAAACAAATTTCAATTTTCTACAAAATAAAAAAACTGTCAATCTATATTTGTGTTATAATAGAGCATAAGTCGACTAAAACATTTTATATATTGTATTTGTTCAAACAAATAATATATCTGATATACAAAATTAATTCTTCGAAGTTTAGATTTTTTTTATTTTTTCTTACCTCTTAATTTTTATTCAACATTTATCCCAAAAAGGCCTCTTTCACATAAGAAATAGTTCAATGCATTACATATTAATGACAACTTCATAGTAAAGGCCATGACCGGGTATGAATTCATTGGAAAGGAATGATTTCTTTACGAACAAAATGTAATTTTTTAAACATAGTATGTATGTCCTACTTTTACCATTGAACATTGAAAATGTTGCTTTAAAACAATGACTTAGAGTTAAAATAATCGGATAGTAAGATAATCACTGACAATGTTGGGAGTTCAAGTGTACCGAACCATTTGTTAAAAAAAAAAACATTCTTGAAATCAATCGTCATAAGAAATTACATTCCGACTATAATACAATTATTTGACCATCAAAGTGTCTACTGGGATATATTTATACTACAAAAAGGTGAGAAATTACTATTAAGGCACAAATTGGCATACTTGTTCAGATAGGATTTTTTTATGTGGCATAAATTCAACTGCAGTTGTATCCTGCACATTGTCAAAAGTCAAATATTATGATTATGATTATGGAAACCGAAAAAAAGAATTCATAACAAAGATTTCTCCCAAAAAAACATTGAAATAAAAAAAAAATAACTTTAAAAACTATTTAAAATTTTAAAGTTTGATCATCATCGTTTTTCCAACAGTTTATTTTCCTATATCAAATTTCACGAGAATTCTGAAAAGGAGGCATGGTAAATATAATTTGTCCAAACCAAACCACATTTCTTTATTTGGATCCAAATCAATTTTTAGAGAGTATAATTTTTGTTCTAGTCACCTATGTCGACATATCCCTAAAGAATATTTAGTTACATTGTAATGTCAAAGAGCGGATAGGTTACAAGATCATATTTCGATAATGCCTTTAAAGGGAATACGATTCAAAATGTTTTTAATATTTATATTAAGTAAATTATTATCGAATTGGTTCTTCTCTGCCATACTTCTTTTGTCCTTTTTTACTGTCTCAAAATATGTTTACAAAAATGTAACTTATATGAACTACGCTTAAAACGCAGTTTCACCAGTATGGCATGAAGAAGTTGTCAAAATTAAAAATCTGGTATTTACATATTATCCATACTTATTGCTTTAGAAATTGAATTGAAAACCCTCTTGTATAATATTGTAGGGTACATTTCATATTTGAAATTCATGCGCGCTAGAGCATACACATTAAAAAGGTTATTGAGTTGACTTTCGCTTAATTAACCATGCTATCTTTTAAATAACGTACATGTTTAAAATGCAAATTCCTAAAGCAGTGATATGATACGGCAAATACCTCCATATCTAAATAATAACCAATTGTATTCAATATTGTATAAATATGAGATTTAATGATATTTCATATAATCAAATCAGATATGAATCGCACATTCTACTTCATAATATTTTTTATTAACTGTAAGATGAGCATTTAGAAATATAATAATTAATAGATTATGTTCTGTTTATAAAGACGGTTACCGTGATACATAAAATAATAGTATTGTTATAATATTCTAAAACAATTATCAAAATTTATCTCATACATAATATTCTATCATAGAGAATCCGTTTAATGTTAGCAAAGTTTGTGATTATAACATGGTGTGTGATATGTATTTTACAATTTTGTTGCATTATTTTGTTGTGAGATTTATGTCCTGTTTCTCATCCGAAGAAACCAAAATGAATGAAAAAAATGTGAACTTAAAGTGTTTTAGCAAGAACTGTGTACCCGTTTTTTTAAATTTGTTTTTGGTTGACAAGAATTTCACATCATCTACAATATTTATTTTAAGACATACGCTTTTTCCTGTCGACATAAAATATAAAGGCCGACTTCGTTTAGAGATTACAAGATACCTCGTGTTTGTTTTATTTGATAACTAGTATAATTTTCGAAAATGTAATCAGTTAGAAATATGTAATTGACAATTGATTTATAATTTTGTTTTTCCCTGGTAAGTAGCACGTGTAGATGTTTTATAAGAATGACAAGAGCCTACCAAAAATTTACTTTCTATTGAAGATTTGCTTATTCTTCGGGGGAATCTGATCGGGTATCCCGGGTTTTTAGTTGGGTTCGAATTGCTATGTCTTTATTTTTTAATGATGTGTTTTGTAAAATGTTGTAGTCCGTTTGGTTGATTTTTTTTTTATCCCATGACTTCGTTAGTTTGTTTAGAAGATTGCAAATCCCCTTTAACTATACTCATATTATAACATTTGAACTTGAATTTATTCATAAGGTTGTCCAAAATGTCGCATTCCTTTGTCGACCATGCAAAATACTTATTTGTGTTTTTTCCTTTTTTTCCTTTTTGAATTTGACATTATCTGCGACTAGTAGTATTATCCCTTTCGCGATGTGGAAACCTCCTTATTAGATCCATTGCTGATTTTGAAATATACTAATTCCGAGCCTCATTGATTTTTTTAATTTGCATTAGTTATCTGCTTACCCTTCCGAAGCACCTGATATAACCCCCAGTTTTTGGTGGGGTTCGTGTTGCTTGGTCTTTTGTTTTCTATGTTTTGTCTTGTGTACTCTTGTTTTTCTTATTGTCTTTTTCTTTTTTAGCCATGGCATTGTCAGTTTATTTTTTATCTATCAGTTTGAATGTCCCTCTGGTATCTTTCGCCCCTCTTTCAAATGGCTTGATAAATTCAGTCCATAATTTCAAATAAACTGTCTTTGAAACTATATTTAATCAACAACTGTTTAGCTATTTTTGTCTAATAATTTGTATTGGTGAGCTCTGATACAGTTGGTTTGAAAAATTAAGTTTTGAGATACAATTGAAAATTCAAATTCATCCATAAATACAATGTCAAATATCTACAGTTTTCAGTTCACATTCGAGTGTTGTGTTCCATCTTGAAATACGTAACAACTCTTTCCCATACATCTTGATGTCCATAAACCATACCATTTTAGACCAACAGATTTCTGCTGAAATATGAAAAAAAAGTCTAAAACCTCTCCAGTTATTTAGATTTTTTTTAACTGTTGATATTTAACATTGTATTTACAGAAAAATGTGAATTTTCAATGTGTGTGGATGTTCTATTTTTCCCCTGTTATATAAATCCTTGGACTTTAAAGTGTTTGGTTTTATATTATCTGTGAAAAAAATCCAGAAAAGCGCTTCTAAAGCACAACATTCAAAAATCGAAAATATTTTCATCGTTAATAAAACATAATCCATCAATCATATAATGATGTAAATTTTATATTCATTCCATTTTAAAATAAATCGTAAATCATGATGCAAATTTCATTTCTATTTCATTTCAAAATAAACAAATTACATTAAACATGAAATTATCAAAATTGTCTTTGTAATACAAACATTTTCGAAACAGCACTCTAAAATATGCAAAAAGTATCATATAAGATATTAAATAACTATTCTTGTTCACATGCACGTGCAAAGTGCTTTTTTTATTTTATTTTATCTTATCGCCATATCTGTTAACTATATTGTTCGGTTTAATATGTAAATTTAACTGCATTTAAACATCGACATATTATAATTTTTGTCATGTTTACTGGCCCTTGCCTTATTAATGTGTATGCGGATGTTTTAGTGACAATGCTTATAGTTGCTGTCTCGTGGTGTATATTACAATAGATTTATCTTTATCTACACAATGTAGTTGCATGTCCATTCTTTTTATTTCTATCAACAAATCTCGTGATTCCTGTTTGGTCTGTTTAATTTGTAAATGCAACTAAAAAACAAGTATCATATTCATCATATTTGTTCCGCGGGTTCTGATTTCTATTTCATTTTGAAAGTATCTTGAAAAGGTTTTTGTGTAGTGTAAAATTGAGAATGGAAATGGGGAATGTGTCAAAGAGACAACAACCCGATCAAAATAAAAAAACACAACAGCAGAAGGTCACCAACAGGTCTTCAATGTAGCGAGAAATTCCCGCACCCGGAGGCGTCCTTCAGCTGGCCCCTAAACAAATATATACTAGTTCAGTGATAATGAACGCCATACTAATTTCCAAATTGTACACAAGAAACTAAAATTTAAATAATACAAGACTAACAAAGGCCAGTGTACTATTCTAAGGACAAATTAAATCAAAATTATAAAAAAAGACTACCGGTCCTCCCTCAAAATCGGACAGTTCAAAGTTAAGGGAATATATAATTCAGTTTGACATCTTAAGACATTTTAACTTTTTACCTTTATTTTAAAGTCCATCACCTAAGTTTAACATGTAAAAGCATACCCTGCTTAATATTTCATGCAGAAAATATGAAAAATTATTAAGGAACGTGTATAAAAAAGTTATACTCTGTCCACACTATGGACTTTATATGTGAACCACGAATATCAAAGGACAATAAATGTGACCTCGAACCAAGTGGTCGTTTCCATATTAGCTTTCTCCTTATGTTAAAAACAATTCATCTGAAATAAGTTTTTTTCTTTTATTCACCAAATTCTGATTTCAAGACAAAACGCATAAAACAGACTGGATTATTTCTCTGCTTGAGGCTAAACAAAAGATAAATATACATTTAAACGAGGCTCCATTACGAACTGAAAAGTAAAATATAAATCGAAAGTTTATTTCTGAGTATAATTTGAAAATATGAAACAACTATACGGGTCTAATTGGGCTTTGTAGAATATAGTATAATGTTCATTTACAGTTGCTACAAACTTTGTGTATCATACGTAGAAAATAATCATAGATAAAAATAATCATAGGCTCACTACGTCTTGAATGTATAATCAGTTAAATATTGTGTTTTATCATACTGTGTAGAACTTGGGAAGATATAGCATTCCAGTAATCTGAACACATTAATTTATGCCGAAACCTTAATCTTAATTTATTTAATATAATGGATATTCAGACTGGGATATTGTCAGATTGCAAACATAAACTATTTCTTTTACATGTTTACGTTATCATGATTATGTGCATCGTTTTAAAAATTATTTATTAGCGCTATATCATTAAATACTGGTTATAAACACAGTTTTAACATACATCATTTTGAATTTAACTTAGAATTACAAAATGCTGGGCCGTTTATGGAACCTCAAATAAAAGAAAAGACATGACTAAGCCTGTTTATACATGTTATACCGTATTATGTGAATGATTTTTATTTTTAAAAATCAATCAAGATAAGAAGATGTGATATGATTGCCAATAAAACAATCTTCCACCAGATACAAATCGACATAGAAGTTAACTACTATATGTCACCGCAGGGTTTAAAAGGCTTAACCCATATCATTTTTAATTTTACTAATTTTGAACTGTACAGTATGTTTATCCATAGCTTTAACTTGGCTTAAACATGCTTTACAGCTCATGTTGTAAATGTAAAGTGTATATTTTTTTCTTCTTTTCAAATTGCTTAGATAAATTATGTATTTTTTCAAACATTTATAACAAAAAGTTGAAATAATATGTTTTTTGTTCTAAAAAAAAGAGAAAAATCCCATATTTACAAAATTTGACAGCGTGGTACATTTGACACGAAAATGCAACGAAAATTTATTAACCTTTCTTATATCAACACCTACCTATAGTGTTTTAAGTCAAATTTATACACATTGGTGCACTTCATTTTGTACTAAAAGTAATTTGTGAAAATGTGATTTTTTTTTCATGTAATAGCCCAAAAATGGTTAAAACTCGATGATAATGTGTAAATCATCAAAATTAGGTACTTTCAAATGGCCGTAGCAAAAAAAGAAGTGCACCACCATATATTTTTTTCAACACCGATTATGTTTTTACAGTCATATAAACCAAAAAATCAGGTTAGCAAAAGAAACGTTTTATTCTTGAAATGTGAGGCTCCTCAGAGGTGTACATCCTTACGCCTATTGAAAAATCCTATTATAATCAATTATTTTTTAAGGTATGTTGAACACATTTTATATAAATACCTGTGAGGTACGTATATTGAATGCATAAGCCTTATGATATGTCTTCACAAATTGACCATAGCTGTGTAAAAATCCAGAGGTTTTTGAATAACAGAAAATATACAAATTGGTAGCAATAGTTATCAAAGGTACCAGGATTATAATTTAGTACGCCAGACGCGCGTTTCGTCTACATAAGACTTATCAGTGACGCTCATATCGAAATATTTATAAAGCCAAACAAGAACATAGTTGAAGATCATTTAAAATCCGAAATTCCAAAAAGTTGTGCCAAATACGTCTAAGGTAAAATATGCCTGGGATAAGAAAATCCTTAGTTTTTTTTCGAAAAATTCAAAGTTTTATAAACAGGAAATTTATAAAAATGACCACATTATTGATATTCATGTCCAATTATTTACCATGTACTTCTAGAATAGTGAGAGACCAAAAGAGTTGAAAAACGTACCATTTAATTTTAAAAAAAACCTCATTGACATTTTTGTCAAAGTTGAAATTTTTAAAATCGATGTTTTATTCAGTTCAGTGTTGTTTGTTATTGAAGTTTAAACTATTTATTTAGATAAATTTAAAATGTAAAATATTGGTTTCTAAACATTTTTTACACAGTATAATTGATTTTTCTGATTAAAAAGTTTACATACTTGAAATGACGTTGTCGTCTGATACACATAAAAAGTAATCTGTCATTTATACCTGAATTAAATTATATGCTACATTAATTTTCGTTAATTTCCTAGTGAGCACACCTGATTGCACTTTGCCACCTGGTGTTTACATTTGAAATAGCATATAAAGACTTAAGTATCAAATTTGTTTTAAAAAAAAAATTGTAAGTCGCTTTCTAATTTACAAGCGTTAAATAGATACTTTACAAAAAACCATGATTATACATGGAGATTTTTAGTGATAAATTATAAGTGCTTACGATGTGTATAATTATGTTTACTTTATAGTTTGTTTTTTTGTTGTTGTTGAACTACAAAGTTCGAGTTGGTCTTGGAACGGTATATATGCATCCAGTTTTTTTGGTTTCAGCTTGGGTGTTTCTAATGCAGATTGGCTCAGATGTGTGATTATAACGCATGAGTTTTTTTATAATGTTGTTTTCATTTTGTATACCCTTCTGTTTAAATTTTACTTAAATTTTACATTATTGGGAATAGTATATGTCAGTTTGTTTTAATATACTGTATGCAATATCGATAACAAAAACTTTTTCTTTTTGGTATCTTAGTCAGATCAATTTACATGTTTGTTTGAATTTTAAAGTTTTTTATGTTGTATGATTGAGATGTATGTTTGAACAATTGTGGCTGCTGCTTGTGATATCAATTGATGTCACATTAATCAATTGGCTTGCTATAAAACCGGATGTAACCCACCATTTGATGCAGTACCAAGCGAAAAAAAAAGGTCGGTTGTGTTCTATTCGTTCTTTTTGTCGAAATAGTCAAGTGTTAGATTTGGAATAAACGTTGCAATTTCCTCTTTACCATAAACATAAAAAGCGACTCGTTACTGAATTTTACTAACCAGGTTACAGAAAGGACGCAACAAAATAGTCAGGAACGTTTTACGCTACCGGAGTTCTGTAAATTAATGTAAATCATTTGTTCGCAAGTTGTTTTTTTTTTGTGTTTTATTTCTCCCTTACTATTGTCTTCTTTCAGAATGCATTTCGCGCAATATGTACGCAATTTATTTTATATCAAAATTAGTAAAAATAGACCCCATACTGCAGTTTCCAACTTTACAATTTAGAAAAAAAAAACTTAATTACTGAGAATAAGTTCTATGCATTAATGTTATGTAATTTAATAAAATATAGATATTCTAGTAAATTGTTCCTGTCTTTTTTCTAAACAGATATTGTACAGTGAAGTGTGCTTTCCAAAACGTTAATGTTATTTTGTTTTGTTCCGCCAATTGAGGGGTGTTTCCGTACTCGAATATAGTCTGAACCTTGAACATAAATAGTGTGTCAATCCAAAATTCGGAACGTCGTCAGACGTTGTCTTTAATAATATGCACATGCTGATTCTCCTTTAACGAATTTGGTATTATTCTTGTTGCATGTTAGCGCCTCGATTTAATACAAAATTTAAAACTTTTCTAGACTTAGGACTATTTAGTTTGGGTATTTTTTTTAAGATCATATGATGAAATGAAGATTTTTTTATGTTTTTATATCGACGAAAAAGCTCGTTCACACCTCGCAAAAATGTTTTTATGGGTGACATACTTCACGCGTTTCTCAAAAATAAATGAATTTAGATACTTGAGGAATTCATTACTAAAGATTAAATGTAAATTCATGCATCATTTTTATTTTCTGTAAAATATGTTAATCAATTGTTAAAAAGTTATAAAGGAAAATAAAAATAAAAAATTGGAAAATTATCGCTCCTGGGGGGCTTCAAGGTTTTTTTAATCATAAAATACTAAAATTATTGTTGAAATTGCACGAGTCTTTGAGCACATGATACTAATCAACCATTATGAGTAACCTGTCTCATATTTTGATGCTGGGAGAGAATGCTATTTATATTCATATAGTTTTAAAAGTAATTTCTGAAAATTTTATAGAATCATTGTTATTTTTTTTATAGTTTTTGAAAGGAAAAAGTTGTCGATGTTAAATATATGAAAAATCTAGAGAGAACTATTTCTCGCCAAATTTTCAATTGATTATATCTCAAAAAGTAGATCACGGATAACATAACTTTTTATTTCAAAACAGAAGAGTGAACATCCTTAAACTACTGTATTATCTTGCAACTTGGCCTTAATAGTTTTCCTTCGTAAATATGCATAAATAGCAGAGCATTGACAAATCATTAAAACATTGCATCTTGACTTATATTGCATTCTGTGTTATCCGTAAAAAAAATTCATGTTCGTGTTAAATTGATAGTAATTTATTTTTGTTACATACAACGAAACTCATATTTTGCTAAGTCACTTTGAGATCATGGACACTTAGTTATTTCTGACTTATCTTTTACATAATTTTATGCTCAACCTACTTTATACCACCAAATTAATTATCAGTACATTCAACATAAATGTGTTAATGATTGTTTCCTTTTATCAACTTCACTATTTTTTTAAAATTTATTTGGCGTTTTCAAAATACTGATTTTATCAATCATTTAATGGCCATAAAGAAAAAAAAGCCACATAGAGAATAAGACAGAATGTTTATATTAGTAAATACGGGCAATGTCCTTAGTTGAAACATTTAATCAGTAAAACGTTTGACGTTAACGCATGCGCTATATGTTCACGGTCCCAAAAACCTATTGACATGTAAATGGTTTAAGTAAATTTGGTGGAAAATAAAAATTGATGTTTATAATAACGTCCTAAAAAGAACGCTGCTACTAATAAAAACCAATACTGCTATAAATAGTGGTAATATATGGCTTTATTCAACATTCTCATATAAATCTGTGAACAAATAAATTGGTCAAACAATCACATACAGCCGGTGACTTTTCCATATCAAATTCAATTATTTTCTGACTTAACTCAGTAACTATCACTTAAATACGAACATCATCATATTCTATGGATAATACAGAATGCAATATCAGTCAAAATGCAATATTTTGATTATTTGGCGGTTATTTCTATTTATCTATAACATGAACAAATCAAAACTTTGATATACTATGATATAGTCGGAAAGTTATATTTCGCATTTAGCGAATTAGATTAATATTACTTTGTATTTCTTGATTAATTTCTTTTTTTTTGGACAACAACACCGATCTTTTTACGTTGTTTTTCTTTCCTAATTTTCTAATTGAATATAATAAATATTTCTTCTGGTTTGATGATAATACATAATTTAAAAGAAAACGTGACTAAGTATAAGTTGAAACAAAAATTATATCTTTCGTATATACTTTTCTAGTTTGAATAATCGTCTTGTATTTTTAAATTTAGATAGTTATATACAAAAGTAATGCTGTCCTTGAGTACACAGGCAAAATTTGCTCACATGAATTTCACATCAATCTCACGTGAAATTCACATGAAAATGTTCACGTGAGATTCTTCTCAATCGAGCTTATACATGAAACTCACGTGAAAATTTTCATGTGAATTTCACGTGAATTGAGATTCACATGATTTTGATGTGAAATTTTTCACATGAATTTCACGTGAAATTTACAACCAAGAAAAATTATATTTTTCATGATTTTAATTAAATTCGAAAATTTATATGTTATTTGAATTACTCTATTTTGAAAATTCATGTGAATTTCACATGAAAAATTTTACGTGATTTACATGTGAAATTCACATGAGTTTCACATGAGAATCACGTAAAACTCAAAAAAATTGTTTTCACGTGAGTTTCACGTATAAGCTCGTTTGAGGTGAATTTGGAGTGAATTTCACGTGAGATTCACATGAATTTAAATTCACGTGAAATTGATGTGAGTGAAATTTGCCTGTGTAGTGTCTCAATCAAAACTATTGTATACGTTTAAAAGATTCTTACTTAAAATAACATGTATATTCATCAAAAATAAATTATGCTGATTTTGTTAAACAAGATAGGATAAATGTATAGAACTGTTTTTTCGATTTCAGTAGAAACTGATTAGTTGCAATTTAGGTCCAATGTATTTGTTTAATTACTTAATAATCTATATTCATTTTTTTTGGCTTTGTCTTCTTTTTTCCCCCTATATTATACAACACAGTGTAAGAAGTTGCAAGTTAACAGATGATCGAAGCAAATGTGTACAGCAATCCGCAAATGTCCCCATTCTGATCAATAGTCTTAGTTTCATCAGTGGACATTGATTTTCTGTTGATTTTAATTTAAATACATTGTAGCTGCTGGAATGTTCGTGTGTCTGGGGGCAGAGGTCCTCACAAATCTGAAAAGCTTTCATCGTTCAGAGTTTCTGGATTATATTATAACCATGATAACATTAGTGTACGTATTTTAAGAAATTTATTTGTAAAATGTAGAGAAAATTCAAACTTTTTTTTAACTCGTCTAGTATTGCTTGGCTCTATAGTTTGACTGTTTATCAAAACCAATCATAAATGTCACTAGCAAACCAATTTTGATCTGAAACGATTAACTTAATCTGAACAGCTCTTGAAAGACTGAACAATTAATTATTAAATCCTATTAAATTTTTCAGTCAGTTAGCAGACTTATCCACTGCGGTAATTCACATTAACAGCTCTAAAAAAAAAACAGTTTTTTCCTATTTATTTGTCAATCTTATCTACAGTACTGTTCAGACAATTCGCTTGCGGTCAATTAAGACCTATTTAGTCTTGGTTCAGAATGTCCAGAAATCACCAGTACGAAACATCAACATACTGAACTTTTGAAAACATACTGATCAATAATTGATTGACTGCCAGCAAAGCGTCTAAACAGTACTGCATTTTCAAGTGGAAAATATCTGCAAAAATAAGCTCTTAACAAGGCTTAACGTTTTCTTCAATGCTCTTCAACTTTGTACTTGTTTGGCTTTATAATTATTTTTATCTGAACATCACTGATGCGTCTTATGTAGACGAAACACGCGTCTAGCGTATTAAATTATAATCCTGGTACTTTGATAGCTATTTCTTTATTAAGACTTTTCAGACTTTTAGCCGATGTTAAGTTCAAAATGCTAAGGCTTAAATTCATTAACTTGTAACCGCATCAAAGACAGTTACCTGAATCAATCAGAAAGTACTTAGCAAGGCGACAAAGTAACTCGGGGATTATGAAATCCAAATTTGATAATACTGTTTGTATATAAAAGGGCTAATATAACTGACGATAAAATGCTATTTAACCATAAATTATTAGTTATACTTGCATTTAAACGATTTTGTAGTTTATTGATGACGTTATTGGATTGAATTTATTTATTCCTTTACTATCGGACAAAATAATGACTTCAATTTGTATAAATAGACATAATTTATTCGTTTTTCTATGTACTTCTTGATATTTCATAATTGTATTATATTGATATGTGATACTTTATCAAATTAACAATCGTTATACTAAATAGCCTATGACAAGATAACCCCACACTTTTCATACTCTCAAACATAATTATTAGATAGCTTTATAGTTGTCTGATAACGTGACTATTATTTACTGACGTGCATATGGATCTTATCAGCATTTACTGTAACATGTATACTATTTATACTTTAATGAAGAATTATTTACATATTTGTCGATGTTATTTAAATGGCTACACTACAAAAGTGGCAGTGGGACAATGACAAAATCACTAGCAGAAGACACCCAACAATACCAGGCAAAACAAAACAAAAAGTTACTGAAAGAAAAAGAAAGTTTACAAAATACTACTTAATAAATAAAAAGAACGGGATTCTGATACCTCAACGATCAACATATTTTATTATCCAAGTATAGCTATTTAAAAACAGCAACCTCCCATCACAGAAACATGAAAGGAAACTAACGCTATGAAATATCATATCAACTGGGATATATATACTCCGAATTTCGTCCGTATGTTGATCTATAGTCAATCAGAACCTGTTGGATAACTATTGAATTGGCAATCATAACACATCTCTGCAGTTTTATATCTATATAAAGCGCTATTTGAAGACTGAAAATATGAAAGCCAAAAAAATCTTAGCTAAGATGAATTCTTTTCAATTTCCAGCTGATGTCGAGTTATGAGACGTACTTCACTGTATCCCTCATATTGACATACATCTATCAAAAAGATTGTCTGCACATGATTCATACAGTAAATAATGATTTGAAATTAACCCTATATAACAAAAAACTTATTTGTATAGAAATTATTTCCCCGCGTATATGTTTTCTAGTTATTGTTATTCCTCTGTAACAAGAAAAAAAAAGAGATCGACAAAATGTTTGTTCGTTCAATTGTATGAATGTCCATGTGTCAATTCGATCGTAAAAAGTAAATTAACAACATCAAAAAACGAACTCCGAGGAAAATGCTAAATGAAAAGTCTCTAAGCAAATGGCAAAATCAAAAGCTCAAACACATCATATAAATGGATAACAACTGTCATATTCCTGACTTGGTACTGGCATTTCCTTATGTAGAAAATGGTGGATTAAATATGAATTTATAGCTAGCTAAACCTCTCACTTGTATGACAGTCGCATAGCATTCCATTATATTGACAACGATGTGTGAGGAAAACAAACAGACATAATAGGTAAAAATGTCAAAAATAGGGGGACAGCAATAAACAATGTGTTATACTCTTAATAACTATAAAAAACAAACAAATATGTCAACAAAGAAAAGCAAAAAAAGCTTTAAAACAAAGCACATAAGCAATTCGAAAGACAAGAGTACAAAAATTTACCATAGCACAATAACATAATTACGGGATGTATAAATACCGAGCCATGTCAAATTGATATCAACAAAAATAGAATAAACAGTAAAAGTTACATTTAAAAAGAATGCTATAGTAAGAATCTTTACTTCAAGACCATCGTGTATTATTTGTGTAGTTTATGCGAAATATTTATTTATCAATAAGGTCTTGATATCTTCCGATGAATAAAGGCAACAGTAGTGTACCGCTGTTCAAAAGTCATAAATCGATTGAGAAAAAACAAATCCGGGTTACAAACTAAAACCAAGGGAAACACATCACCTATAAAAGGAAAAAAACGAAACAACAGAAACACTGTAGTGCAACATACATAATACATAGAAACGAATTATGAGATAACAACTGCTATATTCCTGACTTGGTACAGGACATTTTAAGAAAAAAATGGTTGGTTGAACCTGGTTTTGTGGCTAGCTTAACCTCGTGCGTTATGGCAATGTTAAATATACCGCTGGTGACGTTTTACAAAGTCTGGGTAGCAGTTGCAAGCTATTGAATACCGAATGAGTTAGAAAATGTATATCCGATATGCAGGTGAAGGTATATTGCTAATAAGGTGGAGGAAATTAAAATCGTCACGTTTGTCATTGATTCTAATACTGAGATAACAGCTAGTGTTAAATTCGAGATATAAGTCTAAAAATGAAGCAAAGAAAGCCGTGTCTGTTGTTTCTTTTATTTCTAGTTCTGGTGGATATATTAATGGAATCCAATCAGAAACATTTGTTTGTTAATGGAAAGAACATCATCAATATATCTGAAAGTGAAATTAAATGATCTGGCTTCTTTGATCTTCTTGTTTTTGACAAGTGCCTGAAGGAACTCCGATTCATATGAAAATACAAAGATGTCGGCAAGGAGAGGCACACAGTTCGAAATCTAGGTCCGCAATGCTCTACGAATTCGTACTTTACGTCACTGACGTTTTAAGAAGAAGCGCTTCTGGCGTACAACATAGAAATCCTGATATCTATAGTGAATATATTTATAACCACTTGTTTTAAGCCACTGCTGGTGGAGCTTTCTGTACCGATACCGATAGTATCGCCAGCCCAGAAGTAAGTACGTTGTGTTGACATGAGTTATCATTGTAATGTTCAAAATTATCAACTAGCTTTTGACTAAACTTTAAATTATTCGATATACTAAGGATTTTCTACGCCAGACAGGAATAGATAAGATTGGCTGGTTTTCAATGTTCATCAACGTCTTACTATGTTTTTTTTTCTGACGTTCTGGTTCGAGCTCAATTGTTTAGTCTGTTTTAAGGCAAAACAAGCGTCTTGCGTACAACACTTACAAAATTGTAATCCCAGTTTCTATGGTGGGTTAATTTACTGGGTAAATGTAAACGCTGGGGAAGATTTCCTGCATGAGAGAATCAATGGTGCGGGTATTGTTCTCTAGACAGAAACTCTCTGCTTTAATGTTGATATTGTCTTGAAACAGGCATAAAAATACACTAAGGTCCCCCATCTTGTTCCTCAAGCAAACAAGAACAAAATAATGTACAAGCCTTTTCTAAGTAATCGCAGCAATATTTCAATATAATAGTTTAGATAGCTAAAATAATCATTGTCACGTCTAGCTGATTCCAACATTATAGTATCACCAGCCCAGTAGCCAGTATAAGCTTTTGATTTCAAATATTTTGGCCACGAGCATCACTGAAAAGACATGTATTATCGAAATGCGCATCTGGTGCAGGAAAATTGGTACCGTTAATGTTATTACTACCACTGGGTCGATGCCTTAGCTGGTGGACTGTTAGTCCCCGAGGGTATCACCAGCCAAGTAGCCAGTACTTCGGTACTGGCATCCAGTACTTCGGTACTGGCATGAAAATACGGCTTTTTTTGTGTTATTAAAATTTGCTGTAAGTTACAAAAAGTTAGAAATTATTATAAATTAAGGAATGTATCTCCCTCATGCAAGGCTCTGATTCCTTTCACGGATTTGGCTATACTTTTTGGACCTTTTGGATTATAGCTCTTCATCTTTTATATAAGCTTCGGATTTCAAATATTTTGGCCACGAGCATCACTGAAGAGACATGTATTATCGTAATGCACTATTGGTGCAGGAAAATTGGTACCGTTAATGTTATTAACGTGAAAAATGATATAATGAAAGCTTGTTACTATTTGTAGTACAAGATACAATCATATGTAAATTACGTGCATTCGTTTAGTGTATCTCAAACAACTTTACTGTTATTGCAATAATTGGGATCATGTTCACATAAAATATTAATCCGTTTTTATTATCTATTTTCAAACACCATCTAGTAAGCGTATAGTTATTTAAAATTTACTGTACAATTAATATTATATATATGTATATGCTCGGAAACGGGCCCTTTAATTGGATTTAATAAATATTCGTTTTCTTATTCTTATTCGTATGCAATTAAATATGAAGACATGTATGCATTCTACCAAAATATTTTTTTTTCCATCGTTCTGAAGAATATATTTTTCAATGGAAATATATACTTTCTGGTGTCAATGTGTGATTTTAATCAATAATATTAAAATGCTAGTGATATGATTGTCGGAAGCAACCGTTTTTGTCATGATCGGCAGCAGGCATGTTCAAATCCTACAAAACAATTCAATAACAAAATGGGGAAAAAAATGTAATGCCCCCTTATAACTCTATCAGGAATCTTTAAATATCAAATTCAAACTTCAAATATTGAAACTCAAATTTTAATTTGAGGTTTTGAACATGCTTTATCAAATACTAGTTATGTAATTAAGTCTATTTAGTATGCAAACTATTCTCATTTAAATTTCCATCACATAGTTGCATTTATTCGGTTAGTTTCTCATGTCATAATATTAAAATCGAATGAAAAAATGCAGACGAGTGGTAAAATCTTGGAAAAAAATAAGTTATTTAGAGCAGTTTATAAAATGTGCGAAAATATGTTAATTTTTATTACATAACTACTTATATAACTTTTTAGGGCCTATGAACTGAAACTTCACGTGTTTGAAAGCATGTCAAGAAGCCTGGTCACGGGATATTGATGCCTGTATAAAAGAGCATGCACTGCGGATGAGTTTTAAAGATAAGAATCCATCCTGCAATTCCAGATCCAGATTGACATTGAGCTAGGCAATCGGTAAGTCTTAATAAAGGACAAAGACAAAAAATTGTTAACTGAATATTACTAAATTGTTTAATTAAATATTTTAACAAGAGATAAAGGTGAAAACACGAACGATTTAGAAAGATTTAATGACCATTTAAATTTCTGATCTGAAATCTCTGAACAATAAAAGGTGGTGTTCTGTTACTGTTTAAACAGTTGTTCAGTATTTAAACATCACTGCCGTAAACAAAATCGATATAAAATACTGGTGCAGGAGATTCTAATATTTATGATTGTGACAAAATTTTACATCGGTCTAAAACCAAGTAAAGGTATCGGGAAAAGTAAAAAAAGAAAAATTTAGATATGAGAAGTGCTTAAGTAATGCAGTTGTCCATCTGATTGTTTTACCTATTCTAAAGTGCTAACCCAGGTTATTGTTTTATTATCTCATATATATTTATTATAACTGTTCCAATTTTATATATCCAGAAATCATTATTTAAAATTCTTAGCATGATATTGTAGACATTATTACCATAGGGCCAAAGATCGATGTGATACCAAAAAAAATGCTTTGGTTAGGAACGAAGCACATTGTATGTTCTTTTTTTCTCTGGACAAATGCATATCAATTTCCACTTCATTCTATAAAATGATTATTTGGCTGTTTTCTAAGGAATGTAAAATATGATCTAGTCTTTTCATTTGATTTGAAAACAAGAATTTTTATTGACAATAAAAAAGAAAGATTTCAAAAAGTTTTTTTTTCGATTTTACAAAGTCTTTATCATGCATTCAAATTGGAAAATAAGATAAAAAATAGTTTTTATGCTTCAATGATACACATAAAAAACGGTGTTTAGTAATTAACATGATCTTCATAATTGCAAACTGAATAAATATAGCAAGTAATTACGGAATAAATTAAAAAAAGTTCATACAACATCGCATGCTTCCAAAAACTGGAACTGATCAACTGATAAAAAAACCTCAAATTCATAGAAACCAAAATAAAAAAAATTAGACGTCACACTCGCGTTTTGTTAACATGAACCGTATCAGTAATGCTGCAATGAAAAAGTTAAAAAGGCCAAATGAAGTACGAGTGAAAAGTGAAAAGTGAAAAGCGACACGAAATTCCGAAAATTTCAAAAAATAGCAACGGGTATCTACTCCTTAAAGTATCCTTAGTTAGTATTTCCAAAAAAAATTAAGTTTGGTAAACATTCCATTTAACGTTTCGATAATGCATCTAATTCTAGGTATTTACCATGTTTACATGTCCAAGTTAATACGCAATTACTAAATAGCATAATACGTTCTCTGCTAAACTTTTGATTTTCAAACAGTTTGATTTTAAATTTTTGTCCATTAACGATAACTTTACAGAGATGTGTTTTTGCTCATGAAAACAAGTTCACCCTTACGTTTGTCTCCCTTTTCTTTCCCAACAATTATGTCGTTGTTTGTCATTATCTTCATAAGATTTTATTTTTCTTGTATTTAAATATTAAAAATCGTTTCATCAAATTATACTCTTTTATGTTCGGGATTTTTATGCCCTAACATATCGGTATTTTGCTATTGCCGTAACCCATACTTATGATATAAAAAATTCCATCACTAATACAATTTTTTCAGTCCTTTCTTGCTAAAACGAGCAATAGGCATAAATATAACATTTTTATCCTGGTATCTACGATGAGTTTCTTTACAACCACTAGGTCGATGCTCCTGGTAGTGGGGTTTTTATTCCCCGAGGGTATCACCAGCTCAGTAGTCAGTTCTGTGCTGACATGAACTATCATCGGTATGGTCATAAATACAAATTAACTGTTTACAAAATTTAGAATTTTTGAAATACTAAGGCTTTTTTTCCTCAGGAATATATTATATTACCTGTAAAACTTTTAGGAATATTGGGTCCTCAATGCTCATCAGCTTCGATCTTAATTTGGCCTTTTTAACTGCTTTCTTATTCGAGCGTCAATAAATGGTCTTTTGTAGACGAAACGCACGTCTGGCGCAAATACAAAATTTCAATCCTGTAATCTATCAGTTTATTTAGATATAGATAGTTATCAAAGGTACCAGGATTATAATTAAGTACGCCAGACGCGCGTTTTGTCTACACAAGACTCATTAGTGACGCTCATATCAAAACATTTGTAAAGCCAAACAAGTTCAAAGATGAAGAGAATTTGATTCATTTCTTTTTATAGGATTGAAAAAGCCTAGTTATGAAGTTCTATACCATGGAATCGAAAGTTGTCACTGCAAAGGAACGATTGAGTGCTACTCTCAAGAGATATGGTGCAATACAGATACTTCTTGGCCTAGGCTGTTTAATCATTGCATTCGTTTCAATAGGAATCGACAAGAAATTTTGTGACAATTTAGGGAAGAAAGGTATATTTTCTTTCACTTGAATATCATAATAATTGTTGTTTATAACATTAGTTGATCGCTGTTCAATATTTAAACAAATGTACAAATGTATAAATGAAAATTGAATGGAGATTATTTTTTTCGACAATACGCATCGGTTTTGTTTTCTTTAATGGTACGATACATTCAGAATTATACGATTTTTAAAGTAAAGTGCGACAGGGTTATATCTGCAATAATTTTAACTCGCATTTTAATTTTTTTTATATGAATAAACCAGGATTTTTTTGGACAAAATTGCTAAAATTCAAATTGCTTTTTAGTCAAAAAAGACAAATCTCAATAATAATTGCACTCAATAATTACGGAATTTACAGTATTCAATATCTATCATCATGCAATATACAGGGACTTGGAACATTAGAAATGATGTTTAATATATGAAATTGATGTCAGTCGTTGCAATAAATGTAAATATACACACATGAAGATAAGTTATATCTCACCGATAATTATTTTATCAATCACACAAATTGTTACATTACATTTTATTTTATAGAAGTTGTTATTACAAATGCCACAATACCTACATTCACGTTTGATAAGAAAACCATTATGCTCGGACTAGATGGAGGATCCGTGGTGTCAGCTATTTGGGTAGGTTTAAACGACGTTTATAAGTATTTTAGCAAACGTCAAACTCTGTAATTACAGAAATGTAATAACGTAGGTATAGGTGAGTACACCAAGACTGTTATATTTTCGTGTTAAAAATAATTAATAAAAGCTGTGTTTTACCAAAAAAAAAGATATCAGTACAAAATAATAATAATTATTATTATTATTATTATTATTATTATTATTATTATTATTATTATTATTATTATTATCATTATAATATTATTATTATTATTATTTTTTTTTTTTTTTTTTTATTATTATTATTATTATTATTATTATTATTATTATTATTATTATTATTATTATTATTATTATTATTATTATTATTATTATTATTATCATAATATTTGAATTTGTAATAAAAGGAAATTCAACGCATTTTATTTTATATATAAATCTTCTGAAAAAGATGATAAGAAACAGAGATTCTGATAAAAAAAAATATATATTCTAGATAGTGGGTTTATGTGTATGTGTATGATGTTTGGGAAAGGTTGCCAACTTTTGTAAATCGTAATCCTAGGTGAACAATCATTTGTCAAGAAATGTATAAATGTGTTATTTCTATTCATTATAGGTTGTTGTCACAGGAATTGTCCCAGCTTATATGGCAAGAAATGCAGACTACAGCTTGATAAGAACTGTAAGTTATTGTAATTCATAGATAACTTCCTACTAGGAAAATAAAAAAGCATTAGATTATAAAATGTAATGTGACTAGTAATGCAATTACAACTCTCCAATTAAACCAATTGGTGTAGAAGTAAGCCAGTATAGGTAACAGTACGGCAATGACTTATTCCCTAACCTAATATCAAGCATTTCAAGGACTCGAAATGACCAATGTAAAACTATTCAAACGATAAAACTAACGGCCAAATTGATTTACCACACAATAAATGAAAAGCAGGTATGATCATCATTACCTAAGGAAAACCACTAAATAACAGGCTCGTGACTTAGTGCATCTTATACCTGTCTGAATATTTTAAATATATATTTTGATAAATCAAATATTGTTAAATCTCGTGGTTTAAATCATTTTAATTGGAATTTTCGTCACAAAAAAAGGAGGGAAAAAATTAATGATATGTCTTTAGTGTTTGCCTTTTTGATGCTGAACACGAATATCAAAAGATACATCTGACTTTTCTTTCTTTTTTTTTTTTATAGAAAGTGGTATTCATGGTTTTTAGCATTATGGCGACATCATTGTTCGTACCCATTATTATTGGTGCAGCAACAGCTAACTATATACTGGTAAGTTCAAACACATTTCCCAATCTTTACAGTATGGCATTTAAATGTGTTTTTTTAAAGGCAGAAAATATTATAGTAATTAAACTGTTTGTCATGCAATATCATCATTTATAAGTACAATTCTAAAAAAATATATTCTTTTGTGGAAAACTAAACGAAACATGAACATTTTAATATCATTTAACTTGTCAATATATCATCAAATTTACTTTTCTTATATACCAAAGCTTTTAAGAGTTTCAAACAGAATATATGTCAAAGAGTTCTAGTCCAATCTTTATGTACATATTTTTTATTAATAATTCGCCCAAGCCGATAAATTGTATTTAATACCGTTCATTGACCTATAATTATCCACTTTTTATAAATAATGACATGGATAGAAAGTTTTCTCACTGACACTCATCATGCTCATACCACATTTTTTTTTATCTTATATTGCATGCAGGAATTCTTACATTTTTCTGTGTATTTACAAACCATTTGTATTTCTATCATTAGTTTCCATACGTGTTGGAATAATTGTGTCTTCATTTGTTTTTGGTTTTTTCTTACTTGTAGCGTGATAGCCACATGGAATTGCTTGTCATAACTGGCCTTATATGCCTTCTAGAATTCCTGGTGTCTTTTGCTGCGTCACTTTATTGCTGTGCATCACCATGGGCTCCATGCAAACTAGCGGTATGATTGTTTAATTTTATAACAATATTGAGAAGGGAAATTGGGGAATGTGTCAAAGAGACAACCACCCGACCATAGAGCAGACAATGTTTATGTGTTAATCGATGATTTCTTTTATACAACTTCATTATGAAAAAAGGATAATATTCGAGCTTATCCGAAATGTTCTTTTTTCATCATTTGATCTACGTAAAATGTAACATGTTTCATGTTTTTTATGTTGCATCTATCATAAATTATACTGTACAATTTAACCGACCTTTCCCGTTACTCTATGCGTTTAGATGTATTATGTATTTTGACAACTTAATCATATCGAAATGTTTTGCCACCAAAACCAATGTGATAGTTATAGTTAAAAAGACAAAAAAGAAAGACGAAAGCTGGTTAATTCGTTTTAATGTAATCTTTCAAATCTTGACGAAGAAACTAGAATTCATACCAAATAATAATGGTTGTTTGTATTGCTAACTCGAAAACATGAACGAATGACCATTTTCGATCTTTATATATTTCAGAAGAAAGACAGAGAAGTAAGAAGTGAGCAATTCGTTGACAACGAGAAGCAAATGACAAAGCTAGAACTTCCAGAATATAAACCATAATCAGCTATTTCCAATGGACTATACAAAGACTGCAAAACCTATCATGATCTTTTATTAACCAAAGCACTGCCTTTGTATTGCTTAGTTTACTTTGTGTCTAATCTGTCTTAAAGGATTTAAAAACAAAAAATGGCTAAGGTTCAGGTTTTTTTTTAATATTCTTGTAATCAAAATTTAAATTAAAAACATTTTTTTACGTGTGTATCATTTATCACTAACTAAAATAAATTTATTTTCTTAAATCAAAATAGGAAATGACAAAAACAATCCATTGACTATTTTATCAAGTATTTCTACTGCATAGTATATTAAACTTTGAGAATTTGGAAGAAACAAAAAACATAGGTGTTCATATATTCCCTTATCTGCTTAACACTGATATATAATCAGATTATATAAACCTTCAACATACAATTATATGATTATTTACATATATATTTGTCTAAATATAACTATCTAACAAAATTATATATATTTTTTATTCCTTTCGACATATAGAGTATAATATAGTTTAAATACATGCCTAAGATTCTCCATGCTACTGTTAAGTATGAATCAAGTATAAAAGAAAATAGACTTAATTACAACCAAAAGCAATGAAATCTTCAGAATTGTTTATTGTCGGCAAGACTTATACAGGGACTAAACGGTAAAGTAAATAAGGAACTCTAAGTCAATTTGTAACAATGATGGAATTTAAATGAATTTTTGTGTATCAGGGAAATCAGATGGAAAACAACAGTGACTTCTTTGTACTTTAAATGTAATTTTGATTTATATTTCTGTATATTCATATCATAAGAAGACTAGATGTGCTTGCTTGTAATAATAAATTTTCATTTGAAATTTGTTGAGTATTTTGTAAGTTCCCAAAACAACATTCATTCTTCTTTGAAAACTATATAAGGCATTGGGATACATATATGCATGTTTGGAGTATTTCATCTCATGGCTCTAATGTCAGCTTTACACAACAAAAAAGACAACCCGAGTCACAATTGCATCATTTTTTTTTGAAAAATGTATTAATCGAGATATAAGGAATATGTCAATGCAAATAATCATTAAATTACCCCAACCTGCACTTGAACGTCCTTAGTTATGTCTATTTATTCCTTTTAAAATGAATTTGATCGAATATATATAGAGAGAATAAATATATATTGTCTCGAAAAACTATTTGCACGTGGCTTCAAAACAAGTAGGGGCCTCGTTGACCGAGTGGTCTAATTAGTTACTACTGCAATCACTAGCCAGTCAACACTGAGGTTGTGAGTTCGAATCCCGCTCGTGCGGGTGCACTCGACTCCAATCTTAATTGACTAGGATTTTCAGTTTTCCTATCGAAGGTCGGTGGTTTTCTCTGGGCACTCAGGCTTCCTCCAGCAATAAAAACTGGCCGCCACGAAATAGCCCAAAGCGGTGCTTAAAAGTGGCGTTAAAACAACAAAAATCAAAATCAAGTCAAAACAAGTAGAATGCAAGGATGTGCCGACCATTTATATCCTGTTTCGATCCTATTACAAATAAAATTTATATTTCGAGACAATTCATGGTTTTTGTCTTTATACTTCGATGCATTCAACTGTTGAACATCAATGCAATTTGACTGCGAAAACTAACACAGTTGCAGTATAAATCAATTTTCATTTCTTTTAATCTGTTTATTGTAACTTGCTCCGTGCAACTCAATTGGTGTCACTAAAATAACAGAATTTGAAGCCCCTGCGATTTATTCACCTCGTGTTTACATATATATCCGGATTCCTCTTGTTTAATCTTTCGTTTCTGTATAATGTGCTTTGAGCTGTTATTTTTCTCTATGTCGTTTTTGTCTCTTGGCGATCTTAACCTACGACTTAACGTATTTGTTTGCCCGCTTTGTGCCGTTTTACAGCTTTATTTTATGGTGTGTATGAATCTAATTCTGTTATGTCACCATCGTCAATTTTGCTGAAATATTCAGAACTATATTAAACATGTTATGAAGTGGTTTTCAAGCTTTGTACTTTTAATTTCTATGTATAACATAATTATTACATTAGTATTGAGGAATATCATGCATTGCTTGGGACAAGATTCCTCAATGTTGTGTAATAACCACAGGCATTTGTTATATTTCGATTTCACTGTTTTCTACCCCACTCAAACTTATAACGCCGTAAATCTAAATTGATTTATAACACGCCTACATTTGTTGTCGGAATCATTCGTAGTAGCCTCTCCAAGTATGTCAAACGTAATCATTTCGACTACCCTGCCGATAGGAAATATTTATCAGAAAAAGGTTTATGAAAAGCATAAAAGCGACTTTTTCACAAGTACTCTTAAAAATTTTAATTTCATGAATTTCGGAAGATTTTCTAAATGTGAAAAAAATGAGACGTGAGGTATAAATTATTAACTAGGTCAGTTATGTCGTTAGATTGCTGTTTCAGCAACCTAACGACAAAAATATCAAAAATGCATTTAGGCAATTTAAAAATGACTTCAATATTAGACAGATACAATCTCTATAATCATGATAATATGACCTCTAATATGTTAAACTCTAATTCTTTCCGAATCCACAAAAGTGTGTAACTCAAACAGGAACAAACATTTCATATATTTACCGAAGGATTACCTTAGACATCATTTAACACACCTATCAGTAATTGGACAAAAAGTCAAAACTTTGGCCTGTTGTCAAAAAAATTAACAAAATAAGCTGTTTTTACTGTATTTATATATCTGACCTTTCCATATCGGCCCGGGTATCACTCCTCGATCCTTATCAGCCCTCTAAAATTGACAGAGGAAATCGTTATGCTGTGCCTATATTATGCAAAATTTGCAATTACAAACAAATCCTTAATAATAGCTATAAGCAAAGCTACGTGTATCAAGGATTTATATAGTAAGACTTTATAAATACTTGTACGTTCTTACTAAGCGAAAATTGTCATCGGATATTCTTTTAGATAAGATTTCGAATACTTACATGTTGGTATTGTTAGTTCGAAGAGTAATATCAAGAAATTTTATAGAATCGAGGAAAATATTTGGAAGAATGACTCGTTCTTAGCAGAGGGTGGTAACAGGGGGGGGGTCTCAACACGGAAGCACATGAAATAAAAATCGGAATAACGAAGCACGAGAAACAAAATCGAAAATTTTAAAGAAAAAAGTACTAAACGTTATTGATCAACCGTTCTTGGAGATCATGCACTCACTATTAAAGGACACGAAGACCCTGCGGTCACATTCAAGCGTCCACCAGTTGCATCTGATTTGAAAAAAAAATATATTATTTTTATTAATTTGATGGACTTCATTACATACCATACATATACAATAGAATAGATACTGTTATTTAAGTACTTATAGGCTATTAACGAAGAGGGCAATTAATATCCTGGGAACCAGTATGTATGTATTGGTAAATTCCTGCGTTATTCGGAGCACCCTTCGAGAGATACGAGGACATAAGACATAATTTATTTAGAGTCTGTATAAGCAATACAATTAAAAACATAAGCTTTGAAGACCTTTAAAAACCGACACAACAAGCAAAACAAACATATCAAGTCATGCACACATACAATGAAACATAGAAAGCAAGAGTTCATATTAATATGTATACATGCAACACAAACGTTCTATAAAGCATCTAAAATACAAACTTTGAAGCATGCACTTATCACGGTACTGCAGAATCCGTGTACACTCTCTTTCAGGATTAATGGAGATTTGTCACTAACGTATTAACAACAATATTTACAAGGACAATCCCCACTCCAACACGTAAGGAAGTGATAGGACACCGGGAAGACTGGTATTATGGTGGAGGAAGCCGAAGTACTCGGAGAGAACCACCGGTACACTCGACGGGAACATACAAACAGAAGAGATATCAGCAGATTGATCTCAAGGGCAAAGTAAGGGGCAACTTTGACCTACCGGGCCCCCAAAGTATCCTTTCTAGTATAAACTTCGGCCTGGGTACAAGAGAAATTGGTGGGAGGGTGAAAATCACCCTTCTAAATTTCCAGCACCCCAAGTCAGATTTGAACCCGGGACCTTCAGCACTGTAACCATCGGTCTTAACCACTAGACCACGAAGCCACCAGTTCATTAATACATAATTAAAAACAGTAGTAGGGCTGACTTTGAATTAGTCCCGGTTTACTTTTTAATCAAATGCGGGACAAGCACGAGAAATTAAGAGTATCGACATGAAACACGGAAAATAAATATGGGGAAACACAAAGCACGCACATCGAACCAATATATACTGTTTATGAAGTAAGTGAATAAAAGGTAATCAGAATTGCGAAGTACACCAGATGATGGGAGAGACCAGAACGAAATACCAGAGTTTACTCTCAGTAACTGCAGAAGTCAGCAAAGGAGACATGTTAAATGATATTTGTCCTTATTTGGATCATATTAAATTTTCGAGAGAATGTTTTTGTTCTAAACACCTATGTCAACATATTCCACAATAATATATAGGATCATTGTAATGTCAAAGAGCGGATATGATATAATAACTCAAATTCGTTTTTATTTTATTTTAAAATTCTATGTATTGTATCAAGAAAGAGCGATAACGTGTCATTGTATTGCTAGATTATTGTCGTCTACTCTTAACCTGTCAGGATATACACATTAAACTTTCACAAGTACATGGAAGCAACTTCGAGTATTTCCAATATTTTTCCGACAAAAAGTCATAACAAAGATTTATCCCAAAAAACATTGATATCCAAAAAAAACGAAAACATTATTTGAAATTTTCAAGTTTAATCATCATCGTTTTACCGACAGTTTATTTTCTTGTATTAAATTTCATGAGAAGTCACCAAAGGAGACATGTTAAAGAATATTTGTCCTTATTTGGATCATATTAAATTTTCGAGAGAATGCTTTTGTTCTAAACACCTATGTCAACATATTCCATAATAATATATAGGATCATTGTAACGTCAAAGAGCGGATATGATATATGATCATACCTCGATAATGTCTGTAAAAGGCATCAGATTCAGAATGTTTGTTTTTGAATATAATTTTATCAAAACTATCATTGAATTGATTGTTATCTGCCATACTTCTTGTGTCTATTTTTACTGCCTCAAAAATGTAACTAATATAAAATATGCTTAAAACGAAATTTCACCAGTATGACATGTAATAAATTATAAAAATTTAACATCTGGTATTTACATATTATCCACACTTTATTGCTTTAGCAATTGAATTTTATTACCTCTTGTTTGAAATTGTAGGGTACATTTTATATTTGAAATGCATGAGCTCTAGCACATACACATTATAAAGGTTATTGAGTTGACTTTCGTTTATACAACCCTGCTATCCTTCATACAACGTACATGTTTAAAATGCTTATTCCTAAAGCACATATTATGATACGACATATACCTCCATATCTAAAAAATAATCAATTGCATGTACAAATTGTATAAAAAAAGATATTTGTTGATATTCTATACTATTGAATTAGATATGAATCTCAAATTCTGCATCATAATATTTTCCATTAGTGGTAATATGAGCATTTGAAAAAATAATAATACTCAAAAACATCTTAGCAGCTCATATTTCTGCTTATAAATTCGGTTAACATTATATAACTATAATAATTTTATCATTATCATATTCTAAAGACTAATCCAAATTCAACTTATTCATTTACGATTTCATATATCCTTATAATCTGTCATGGGCGATCCGGGTTTCACAATTCCAATGAAAGAAAGGATTTAAAACGTACATTTTATCTTTTAGTAACATTTCAAGTGCATGATGAATTTAATTTTCTTTCAGTTGTTCGTTCACGGAAACTTACTCGTTTGAAATTAGTAAGACATAGTTATTTGACAATTTTAACAGAACTATATTCATCTGTTAACACGTGTAGATGTGTTGAAAGAATGACAAGGTCTACCAAAAATCTACTTTCAATTGAAGATTTGCTAATCCTTCCGGGCCGGGGCATTTGATATCAACCCAGGTTTTTGGTGGTGTTCTTGTTGGTAAGTCTTTATTTTTTAATGTTGTGTTTTGTAAAATGTTGTAGGCCTTTTTTTTTCTTTTTTTTCCATAACTTCTATAGTTTGTTTTTGACTAGGTTGAATATCGTATTTTACTATAATCATATGATGCAACTTGAACTTGAATCTTGATAAGCATACATTGTATCTGTCGACATTGAAAAATGCTTTTTCGTGTTTTTCTTTTTATCTTATAAATTTGATATATATTATCTGTAAATAGTTTTGTCACCCCTTTCGCGTTGTGGAAACCTGCATATGGATTTAAATGCTTTTTTCTAAATAAAAGTATACCGAGTCACATTTGTTTTATTATTTGTATTATTTATGTGGAAATTATAAAAAAAAAAAATTTTTTATAAATTCAGTGGTAAACTTTAAATAAACTGTCTTTGAAACAATCTCAAATCAACAATTGTGTAGTTATTTTGTCAAATAATTTGGTCTATTAATCATTTTATTGGCAGCTTTTGTTGCTTATTAAACTCATCAATGATTATGCATCCTTGAACTTTAAATTGTTTGGTTTTATATTATCGGTGAAAAAATGACAAAAAAAACGATTTTTTTTTAAGTTAATCGGAAGATACGAAGACCTTGTTGATAAATATTCAGTATCAACTTCGCAAATACTACATGATGGTCTTGAAGTATAGATTATAGGTACTGACGTTGTTTGTCATCTTAATAACTTGTAATAGTGTTCTTTTTATTTGTCTTTGTATATTTTTAACCTTTACTGTTAAGTCCATTTTTAGTAATATCCTTTTGGCGTGGCTGGGTATTTAAAGATCTATATAGTGTCTATACGACATTTTTTTTTCTTTGTTGACATAGTTGTTATTATAGTGATTAAGATAATAATAAGTGACTGCTGTAACCGAAATGTTGACATTTTTACCATAGTATGTCCGTTTTATTTGCTCACACATTTTTTTTCAATATAATGGTATTAAGCAACTGTCATACAAGTGGTAGCAAAAAATCAGGTTTAAATCACCATTTTCTACACGAGGAAATGCCTGTACCAAGTCAGGAATATGACAGTTGGTTTGCTACTCGTTTGATGTGTTTGAGCTTTGGATTTTGCCATTTGTTAAGGGACTTTCTGTTTGAATTTTCCTTGGAGTTCGGTATTTTTGTTCTTTTACTTTTGAATAGGAACATTTGAGAATTTGCATTAATTTTTAGATAAGTGCAGAAGAACCATAAGTCGCTATACCATTATTTCTAAAAAAAATTACAAAAAACACCAGAATTATCAAAATCAGATCAAGAAAGGAAATGGGGTATCCATCCATGACACAAAATCAGTATGTGCACAGCAAAAAATCCCTAAAACAAGGGAACAGTTTAAATTAATTTCTATGTTGTGTATTGTGTACTTTTGTTTGTCTGTTTGTCTTTTTCTTTTTTAGCATGGTTAACCACGGCGTTGTTAGTTTATTTTCGATTTATGAGTTTGAATGTCCCTCTGGTATCTTTCCCCTCTTTTAAACTTATTTACAAATATTTTTCATAAAAATTATTAGCTCCTAAAAACAAACAAGACTACATTGTCTGGTTAACGTTTGTCCTACCAGATGCGTTGGTTAGGAGACTGCAATATCATGGGGTACTTTCATTCAACCACAAGTGATGACAAACAATTGATTGAATAGCAATTATAGTTGCAACTCCTTGGCAAGGTTATTCTATATTGATATTTGTTATCGACCGATTTAACGGTGTATGTAATATTTGTCATTTGAGAACAAATTGAAATATTTTTTATTATTGTCTAACCCTATGCTGACAAACATACTATACAATCATAGAATATAAATTTTTATTTATGAGCCCCTCTATACAGATTTATGACAGACCATGCAAATTAAACAACATGCATATTCATTAGTTTCAAATATGAATTATGAAAATATACAACCTAATTGTGAATTATTAACAATATAAAACTTCTCACAGTCTTTCCAAAAGAGAATTACAAGTTTTAGCACCTATTCTGAAAATATCATGATTCGCGAATAAATCTTTTAGTATGTAAATTTCGTAAAATTTTCATTTATGTACTGAGAAAGACAAGTTCAGAACAGTCAACTAATTTCAAGTCATGAAGTAAAAAAACAACATCAGTATTCAATTAGGTCAATGAGAATAGAAATACACTTGAGTATCATAAGAACTTAAACATTAAATACATCAGCTGCAAAAAGTTGTTGTCACGTTTGCGATAATTCTCAACACAGAACAACGTGCATTGTTTTTGATCAAAACTTCAGCATAGGTCTTTAAATTTCTTTATTCTTAAACACGAATGTATTTTACGAAATCTTATAAAAATTATGTGTAATTATTGTAAATAGTAAGATTTAAATGTACTATTTACTTTAGGCTATTTTTAAAAAATAATCCATAACTTACTGGTAACAGAATGACATGCAGACTATATCCTTGTTCATCGACCTTAAACCTTAACCTTGATCCATGTTAGATATTTGATATATCATATTTTAAAATTACTTTCCATGTATCCTTAACATCATACACACATTTCAAGGGACATGTAAAAAAACGGATTCAATTATCAGTGTAGAGACCACGTATTTAAGAAAATATTGTCATATCCACATTGAACGAACTTAACTTTTAAATGATACCATTAGATCATATCAATCATTCAAACCGTATAGATATAAACGTATGGTACAAATTTTAGAAGCACGACGCTAATTTCTGTAAAAAAATCGATAAACCAATCAATTACAGACGCATGACCCACGACAGGAGTTTCTGAAAAGTAATGAAACCTAAAGTTACCATCCGCAGTAGTTGTTCATGTGTTTCTAAAATAGCCTTTAAAGGGTTACAATATAAAAACAAAACATAGAAAGATAAAACACAATGAAAATAACGAAAATGGAAACACGAGAGAAGCATCGTTGGACATATCCCTCGTGTGCTGTTCCTATTGACAAAGGGTTAAGTATGTTGTTGTTTTAAATGAGGACCTAACCCCTCGATATTCAAATAGGTATAACGAATTATCGTACTTTCAAACCATTACTTCTACTGAAAGAAACATGGAAGATATATACATTTTTTCTATAGTTATTGGACACCATAACGTTTGCATTTTTTCAGGTCTTGTAATAAGACAAGAAATACTGTAATGCTCGGTCATTGCTTCTTCTTCTGGGGAGGGGAGGATAAAAATCAATTCTTTTTTTTTTTAATTTGAAACAAGACGTAAATAGCATTGAGATTCCTTACCAATTGACGCGTCATTAAATATGATCGTATCATTCTATACTATAAAGTAAGTGAATAACAAGAAATCAGAATTGCGAAGTACACCTGCTGATGGGAGAGACCAGAACGTCTTCCAACATTTTAATACGTTTAAGAGTTTACTTTCAGTTACTGCAAGGATCGTTGGTACACTTTTTTAAAACTTGTATCTTATATTGAAAGATTATTATAGCGATACTAAAATTACTTAACAGTTAAGTGTTTTACTCAAATTCCATTTATTTTCTATTCTATTTATTATAATCAAAAAGGGGCGATAACTTGTCATTGAATTGCTAGATTATTGACGTGTACTCCTAACCTGGATATAAACATTACACTTTTATTAGTACATAGAAGCAACTGTGATCATATTTAATATTATCCCTTGTAAAAAATTCAAATAAATATTAAATGGGTAGCATTGCAATGAAACATAATTAAACAATGACAACATTCTATTTGAAAATATATGTACCCGTGTTTTTAATAGCGTCCAAAGTAAAACAAATTTCAATTTTCTACACAATTAAAAAACTGTCAATCTATATTGGTGTTATAATAGAGCATAAGTCGACTAAAACATTTTGTATATTGTATTTGTTCAAACAAATAATATATCTGATATACAAAATTAATTCTTCGAAGTTTGTATTTTTTTTTTTTCTTACCTCTTAATTTTTATTCAACATTTATCCCAAAAGGCCCTCTTTCACATAAAAAATAGTGCAATGCATTGAATATTAATGACGACTTCACAGTAAAGGCCATGACCGGGTATGAACTCATGGGAAAGGAATGGTTTCTTTACAGACAAAATGTAATACTTAAATAAAGCATGTATGTCCTCTTTTACCAGTGAACTTTGAAAATGTTGCTTTAAAACAATGACTTAGAATTAAAATAATCGGATAGTAAGATAATAACTGACAATGTTGGAAATTCAAGTGTACCGAACCATTTGTGTAAAAAAAAACATTCTTGAAATCAATCGTTATAAGTAATTACATTCTGACTATAATACAATTATTTGACCATCAAAGTGTCTACTGGGATATATTTATACTACAAAAAGGTGAGAAATTACTATTAAGGCACAAATTGGCATAGTTGTTCAGATAGGATTTTTTTATGTGGCATAAATTCCTCTGCAGTTGTATCCTGCACATTGTCAAAAGTCAAATATTATGATTATGATTATGGAAACCGAAAAAAAGAATTTATAAAAAAGATTTCTCCCAAAAAAACATTGAAATGAAAAAAAATAACTTAAAAACTATTTAAAATTTTAATGTTTGATCATCATCGTTTTTCAAACAGTTTATTTTCCTATATCAAATTTCACGAGAATTCTGAAAAGGAGGCATGGTAAATATAATTTGTCCAAACCAAACCACATTTCCTTATTTGGATCAAAATCAATTTTTAGAGAGTATAATTTTTGTTCTAGTCACCTATGTCGACATATCCCTAAAGAATATTTAGTTACATTGTAATGTCAAAGAGCGGATAGGTTACAAGATCATATTTCGATAATGCCTTTAAAGGGAATACGATTCAAAATGTTTTTAATATTTATATCTAGTAAATTATTATCGAATTGGGTCTTCTCTGCCATACTTCTTTTGTCCTTTTTTACTGTCTCAAAAAATGTTTGCAAAAATGTAACTTATATTAACTACGCTTACAACGCAGTTTCACCAGTATGGCATGAAGAAGTTGTCAAAATTAAAAATCTGGTATTTACATATTATCCATACTTTATTGCTTTAGAAATTGAATTGAAAAACCTCTTGTATAATATTGTAGGGTACATTTCATATTTGAAATTCATGCGCGCTAGAGCATCAACATTAAAAAGGTTATTGAGTTGACTTTCGCTTAATCAACCATGCTATCTTTTAAATAACGTACATAATTAAAATGCAAATTCCTAAAGCAGTAATATGATACGGCAAATACCTCCATATCTAAATAATAACCGATTGTATTGAATATTGTATGAATATGAGATTTAATGATATTTCATATTATCAAATCAGATATGAATCGCACATTCTACTTCATAATATTTTTTATTAACTGTAAGATGAGCATTTAGAAATATAATAATTAATAGATTATGTTCTGTTTATAAAGACGGTTACCGTGATACATAAAATAATAGTATTGTTATGATATTCTAAAACAATTATCAAAATTTATCTCATACATAATATTCTATCATAGAGAATCCGTTTAATGTTAGCAAAGTTTGTAATTATAACATGGTGTGTGATATATATTTTACAATTTTGTTGCATTATTTTGTTGTGAGATTGATGTCCTGTTTCTCATCCGAAGAAACCAAAATGAATGAAAAAAATGTGAACTTAAAGTGTTTTAGCAAGAACTGTGTACCCGTTTTTTTAAATTTGTTTTTGGTTGACAAGAATTTCACATCATCTACAATATTTATTTTAAGACAAACGCTTTTTCCTGTCGACATAAAATATAAAGGCCGACTTCGTTTAGGGATTACAAGATACCTCGTGTTTGTTTTATTTGATAACTAGTATAATTTTCGAAAATGTAATCAGTTAGAAATATGTAATTGACAATTGATTTATAATTTTTTTTTTCCCTGGTAAGTAGCACGTGTAGATGTTTTATAAGAATGACAAGAGCCTACCAAAAATTTACTTTCTATTGAAGATTTGCTTATTCTTCAGGGGTATCTGATCGGGTATCCCGGGTTTTTAGTTGGGTTCGAATTGCTATGTCTTTATTTTTTAATGTTGTGTTTTGTAAAATGTTGTAGGCCTTTTGGTTGATTTTCTTTTATCCCATGACTTCGTCAGTTTGTTTAGAAGATTGAAAATCCCCTTTAACTATACTCATATTATAACATTTGAACTTGAATTTATTCATAAGGTTGTCCAAAATGTCGCATTCCTTTGTCGACCATGCAAAATACTTATTTGTGTTTTTTACTTCTTTTCCTTTTTAAATTTGACATTATCTGCGACTAGTACTATTATCCCTTTCGCGATGTGGAAACCTCATTATTAGATCCATTGCTGATTTTGAAATATACTAATTCCGAGTCTCATTGATTTTTTTAATTTGTATTAGTTATCTGCTTACCCTTCCGAAGCACCTGATATAACCCCCAGTTTTTGGTGGGGTTCGTGTTGCTTGGTCTTTTGTTTTCTATGTTTTGTCTTGTGTACTCTTGTTTTTCTGATTGTCTTTTTCTTTTTTAGCCATGGCATTGTCAGTTTATGTTTTATCTATCAGTTTGAATGTCCCTCTGGTATCTTTTGCCCCTCTTTCATACCTACCTACCTACCTAGTCCTTATTATGCCCGGGGGCACATAGGGCAAGGACTAGTTCTTTCCACTCATCTCTGTTCTGTGCTTTCTTTTCTATTACACCCCAGCTGATTCCATGTTCTTTCATTTCAGCTTCAACTGTTCTTCTCCAAGTTGTTTTAGGGCATCCTTTCTTCCTTTTCCCCTCATGTGTCCATCTTAGGGCTACTCTGATCAAGTCCTCTGCTGGTCTTCTAAGAACATGGCCAATCCATCTCCATCTTTTCTGTTTCAATAAAGTCTCCATGTTGTTGGATCCTGTTGTTTCATGGAGGTCTTTGTTGGTGATCTTACGCGGCCAGAATATCCTTAATATCTTTCTAAGGCAACCGTTGTGAAAACTGGAGAGCTTGTTGATGTCTTTTTCTGTCATTCTCCAGCATTCCGCCCCATATAGTAGCACTGCTAGTACACAACTGTTGTATAATCTAATTTTGGTGTTCTTACTGATGTTGCTTGTCTTCCAGATGTGTCTAAGTTTTAAAAATGCAGTTCTTGCTTTTCCTATTCTGGCTCTGATGTCTTTGTCTGCTCCTCCTTCAGATGTTACTATGCTGCCCAAGTAGGTGAAAGATGAAGTGCAGTCTAGGGGTGTCCCATTTAAATCTATTAAAGGGGGCTCTGTTGTGTTTAGAGGCATGACTTCTGATTTCTTGATGTTGATATTTAATCCAATCAAACTTGCATTCTTTTGTAACTTGGTGGTTTTGTCTTGCATGTATGTTTCTAGATGCGACAATAAGGCCAGATCATCTGCATAGTCCAGATCTTCTAGGTAGTTAAAAAGAGTTCACCTAATGCCTGTGTTGTTGCTGTTACTGATGGTGGAATTCATTACCCAATCGACAACTATAATGAATAGAAGGGAAGACATAACACAGCCTTGTCTAACTCCAGATTTTACTAGAAAGCTGATGTCTGATGAAGTTCCCACAGTGCATCTGAATTCTGTATAGAACATTTTGATAAGTTGTACTATTTTTGCTGGTATTCCATAGCATCGTAAAATCTTCCATAAGCTTTCTCTGTGTATGCTGTCAAAGGCTTTTTCAAAGTCTATAAAGTTGATTATTAATTGTCTCTGCCATTCTGTGCACTGTTCAATGATGTTTCGTAGCACAAATATGTGGTCACAACAACTCTTTCCTTTTCTAAAGCCTGCCTGTTCTTTTCTGAGTTTGTAATCAACTGCTGTTTTAATTCTGTCTATTAATATTTTGGTAAAATTTTTACTTGGGATTGGTAATAAGGTGATTCCTCTCCAGTTATTGCAGTTTGTGTGATCGCCTTTCTTAGCCAGTCTTATGATGTTAATCTGCTGGATTAAACCTTTTGGATTATAGCTCTTCATCTTTTATATAAGCTTTGGATTTCAAATATTTTGGCCACGAGCATCACTGAAGAGACATATATTGTCGAAATGCGCATCTGGTGCAAGAAAATTGGTACCGTTAATTTTATTACCCTTTGACCAGTCTTTAGGTATCTTGATGTTTTGCCAAATCTTTTTGAATGGTGTATGAAGAATGTTTGCTGTTAAGGTTGGATCTGATTTAAATAGTTCTGCTGATAGTTTATCGTTTCCAGGGGCTTTATTGTTTTTAAGACTCTTTACTGCTCTGATAATCTCCGATCTTGATGGAATTTCTATATTTACATCAAGGTCGTGCTCTGCTATGGGTATGTTTGCTGTTGTTTCTGGTTCTGGCCTATTAAATACTTCTTTGAAGTGCTCATTCCATCTATTCTCTTGTTCTCTTTCAGATGTTATTATATTACCCTGTTTGTCTTTTACTGGCATGTTGGTGTTTCTTTTTTGACCATAAAGTTTCTTTGTAATTTGGTAAAGGTCGCCCATTGTTTGCTCAGACGCAGCTTTTTCAGCCTCTAGAGCTAATCCCTTGATGAAATCTTTTTTTTATCTTTTATGGTGGCTTTCTTAACGTCCTTATTACAGTTGGAGTATTGGCCCATTAGTCTGTCTTTTAGTCTATCAGAGTGAGTGTTGCAGATCTTTTTCTTTAGCTCTTTCCTGTTGTCAATCAGCGTCCATGTCTCTTGTTTGATCCATTCTTTGTGCTTTTGGCGTTTGAAACCCAATATTTTTTCACTGGTCTTTTTAAACAGATCTTCCACTTCATGCCATTGTTCATCTACTGTTACACTTTCTTCAGTGTTGTTACTTTTTATTTGTTCTAAGAGTTGAAAGCGATTCTTCAGTTCAAATTTGAAGTCATGGTTGGTTTTCATGTGTCTGAGTTTCCCTGTGTCGAATCTCTGTACCCTGCAAGGTTCTGATGCTCTCATTAGTTTGAGTTTGATGTTTGCTGTGACAAGATGATGGTCACTTCCAACATCAGCGCCTCGCCTTACTCTCACATCCTGCAAGGATCTCCTCCATTTGCCATTAATTGCTATGTGGTCGATCTGGTTTTTATCTCTGCCTCCAGGTGATACCCAAGTCAGCTTATAGACATCCTTGTGTCGGAACAATGTTCCACCTATTACAAGATTGTTCAGTCCACAAAAGTCTACTAGATGTTCTCCATTTTCGTTCATAATCCCACAGCCATGTTTTCCCATTATTCCCTCTTTCATATGGCTTGATAAATTCAGTGCATAATTTCAAATAAACTGTCTTTGAAATTATATTTAATCAACAACTGTGTAGTTATTTTTGTCTAATAATTTGGTCGAATAATCTATGTATTGGTGAGCTCTGATACATTTGGTTTGAAAAATTAAGTTTTGAGATTCAATTGAAAATTCACATTTATCCATAAATACAATGTCAAATATCTACAGTTTTCAGTTCACATTCGAGTGTTGTGTTTCATCTTGAAATACGTAACAACTCTTTCCCAAAACATCTTGATGTCCATAAACTATACCATTTTAGACCAACAGATTTCTGCTGAAATATGAAAAAAAAGTCTAAAACCTCTCCAGTTATTTAGATTTTTTTTAACTGTTGATATTTAACATTGTATTTACAGAAAAATGTGAATTTTCCATGTGTGTGGATGTTCTATTTTCCCCCTGTTATATAAATCCTTGGACTTTAAAGTGTTTGGTTTTATATTATCTGTGAAAAAAATTCCAGAAAAGCGCTTCTAAAGCACAACATTCAAAAATCGAAAATATTTTCATCGTTAATAAAACATAATCCATCAATCATATAATGATGTAAATTTTATATTCATTCTATTTTAAAATAAATCGTAAATCATGATGCAAATTTCATTTCTATTTCATTTCAAAATAAACAAATTACATTTAACATGAAATTATCAAAATTGTCTTTGTTTTACAAACATTTTCGAAACAGCACTCTAAAATATGCAAAAAGTATCATATAAGATATTAAATAACTATTCTTGTTCACATGCACGTACAAAGTGCTTTTTTTATTTTTTCTTATCTTATCGACATATCTGTTAACTATATTGTTCGGTTTAATATGTAAATTTAACTGTATTTAAACATCGACAAATTATAATTTAAGCAGACTTCTGTCATGTTTACTGGCCCTTGCCTTATTAATGTTTATGCGGATGTTTTAGTGACAATGCTTATAGTTGCTGTCTCGTGGTGTATATTACAATAGATTTATCTTTATCTACACATGTAGTTGCATGTCCATTCTTTTTATTTCTATCAACAAATCTCGTGATTCCTGTTTGGTCTGTTTAATTTGTAAATGCAACTAAAAACAAGTATCATATTCATCATATTTGTTCCGCGGGTTCTGATTTCTATTTCATTTTGAAAGTATCTTGAAAAGGTTTTTGTGTAGTGTACTATTTTAAGGACAAATTAAATCAAAATTATAAAAAAGACTACCAGTCCTCCCTCAAAATCGGACAGTTCAAAGTTAAGGGAATATATAATTCAGTTTGACATCTTAAGACATTTTAACTTTTTACCTTTATTTTAAAGTCGATCACCTAAGTTTAACATGTAAAAGCATACCCTGCTTAATATTTCATGCAGAATATATGAAAAATTATTAAGGAAAGTATATAAAAAAGTTATACTCTGTCCACACTATGGACTTTATATGTGAACCACGAATATCAAAGGACAATAAATGTGACCTCGAACCAAGTGGTCGTTTCCACACTAGCTTTCTCCTTATGTTAAAAACAATTCATCTGAAATAAGTTTTTTTCTTTTATTCACCAAATTCTGATTTCAAGACAAAACACATAAAACAGACTGGATTATTTCTCTGCTTGAGGCTAAACAAAAGATAAATATTCATTTAAACGAGACTCGATTACGAACTGAGACGTAAAATATCAATCGAAAGTTTATTTCTGAGTATAATTTGAAAATATGAAACAACTATACCGGTCTAAATGGGCTTTGTAGAATATAGTATACTGTTCATTTACAGTTGCTACAAACTTTGTGTATCATACGTAGACAATAATCATAGATAAAAATAATCATAGGCTCACTACATCTTGAATGTAAAATCAGTTGAATATTGTGTTTTATCATACTGTGTAGAACTTGGGAAGATATAGCATTCCAGTAATCTGAACACATTAATTTATGCCGAAACCTTAATCTTAATTTATTTAATATAAAGGATATTCAGACTGGGATATTTTAAGATTGCAAACATAAACTATTTCTTTTACATGTTTACGTTATCATGATTATGTGCATCGTTTTTAAAATTATTTATTAGCGCTATATCATTAAATACTGTTTATAAACACAGTTTTAACATACATCATTTTGAATTTAACTTAGAATTACAAAATGCTGGGCCGTTTATGGAACCTCAAATAAAAGAAAGGACATGACAAAGCCTGTTTATACATGTTATACCGTATTACGTGAATTATTTTTATTTTTAAAAATCAAACAAAATCTAGATAAGAAGATGTGATATGATTGCCAATAAAACAATCTTCCACCAGATACAAATCGAAATAGAAGTTAACTACTATATGTCACCGCAGGGTTTAAAAGGCTTAACCCATATCATTTTTAATTTTATTAATTTTGAACTGTACAGTATGTTTATCCATAGCTTTAACTTGGCTTAAACATGCTTTACAGCTCATGTTGAAAATGTAAAGTGTATATTTTTTTTTTCAAATTGCTTAGATAAATTATGTATTTTTTCAAACATTTATAACAAAAAGTTGAAATAATATGTTTTTTGTTCTAAAAAAAGAAGAGAAAAATCCCATATTTCCAAAATTTGACGGCGTTGTACATTTGACACGAAAATGCAACGAAAATTTATTAACCTTTCTTATATCAACACCTACCTATTGCCGTAGCAAAAAAAGAAGTGCACCACCATATATTTTTTTCAACACCGATTATGTTTTTACAGTCATATAAACCAAAAAATCAGGTTAGCAAAAAAACGTTTAATTCTTGAAATGTGTGGCTCCTCAGAGGTGTACATCCTTACGCCTATTGAAAAATCCTATTATTATCAATTATTTTTTAAGGTATGTTGAACACATTTTATATAAATACCTGTAAGTTACGTATATTGAATGCAGAAGCCTTATGATATGTCTTCACAAATTGACCATAGCTGTGTAAAAATCCAGAGGTTTTTGAATAACAGAAAATATACAAATTGGTAGCAATAGTTATCAAAGGTACCAGGATTATAATTTAGTACGCCAGACGCACGTTTCGTCTACATAAGACTCATCAGTGACGCTCATATCGAAATATTTATAAAGCCAAACAAGAAAAAAGTTGAAGAGCATTTAAAATCCGAAATTCCAAAAAGTTGTGCCAAATACGTCTAAGGTAATATATGCCCGGGATAAGAAAATCCTTAGTTTTTTTTCGAAAAATTCAAAGTTTTATAAACACAATGAAACAGGAAATTTATAAAAATGACCACATTATTGATATTCATGTCAAATGATTCACCATCTACTTCTAGAATAGTGAGAGACCAAAAGAGTTGAAAACGTACCATTTAATTTTGAAAAAAAACTCATTGACATTTTTGTCAAAGTTGAAATCTTTAAAATCGATGTTTTATTCAGTTCAGTGTTGTTTGTTATTGAAGTATAAACTATTTATTTAGATAAATTTAAAATGTAAAATATTGGTTGCTAAACATTTTTTACACAGTATAATTGATTTTTCTGATTAAAAGCTTTACAGACTTGAATTGACGTTGTCGTTTGATACACATAAAAAGTAATCTGTCATTTATACCTGGATTAAATTATATGCTACATTAATTTTCGTTAATTTCCTAGTGAGCACACCTGATTGCACTTTGCCACCTGGTGTTTACATTTGAAATAGCCTATAAAGATTTAAGTATCAAATTTGTTTAAAAAAAACTGTTAGTCGCTATCTAATTTACAAGCGTTAAATAGATACTTTACAAAAACCATGATTATACATGGAGATTTTTAGTGATAAATTATAAGTGCTTACGATGTGTATAATTATGTTTACTTTATAGTTTGTTTTTTTGTTGTTGTTGAACTACAAAGTTCCAGTTGGTCTTGGAACGGTATCTGTGCATCCACTTTTTTGGTTTCAGCTTGGGTGTTTCTAATGCAGATTGGCTCAGATGTGTGATTATAACGCATGAGTTTTTTTATAGTGTTGTTTTCATTTTGTATACCCTTCTGTTTAAATTTTACTTAAATTTTACATTATTGGGAATAGTATATGTCAGTTTGTTTTAATATACTGTATGCAATATCGATAACAAAAACTTTTTCTTTTTAGTATCTTAGTCAGATCAATTTACATGTTTGTTTGAATTTTAAAGTTTTTTATGTTGTATGTTTGAGATGTATGTTTGAACAATTGTGGCTGCTGCTTGTGATATCAATTGATGTCACATTAATCAATTGGCTTGCAATAAAACCGGATTTAAGCCACCATTTGATGCAGTACCAAGCGAAAAAATATGTCGGTTGTGTTCTATTCGTTCTTTTTGTCGAAATATTTAAAAGTGTTAGATTTTGAATAAACGTTGAAATTATGTTGTTTTTTTAATACTTTTATTTTCATTTGCGGTGTCCTCTTTACTATAAAAACATAAAAAGCAACTCGTTACTGAATTTTACTTACCAGGTTACAGACAGGACGCAACAAAATAGTCAGGAACGTTTTAAGGTACCGGAGTTCTGTAAATTTATGTAAATCATTTGTTCGCAAGTGTTGATTTTTTGTGTTTTATTTCTCCCTTACTATTGTCTTCTTTCAGAATGCATCTCGCGCAATATGTACGCAATTTATTTTATTTCAAAATTAGTAAAAATAGACGCCATACTGCAGTTTCGAACTTTACAATTCAGAAAAAAAACTTAATTACTGAGAATAAGTTCTATGCATTAATGTTATGTAATTTAATAAAATATAGATATTCTAGTAAATTGTTCCTGTCTTTTTTCTAAACAGATATTGTACAGTGAAGTGTGCTTTCCACGTTAATGTTATTTTGTTTTGTTCCGCCAATTGAGGGGTGTTTCGGTACTCGAATATAGTCTGAACCTTGAACATAAATAGTGTGTCAATCCAAAATTCGGAACGTCGTCAGACGTTGTCTTTAATAATATGCACATGTTGATTCTACTTTAACGAATTTGGCATTATTCTTGTTGCATGTTAGCGCCTCGATTTAATTCAAAATTTAAAACTTTTCTAGACATAGGACTATTTAGTTTGGGTATTTTTTTTAAGATCATATGATGAAATGAAGATTTTTTTATGTTTTTATATCGACGAAAAAGCTCGTTCACACCTCGCAAAAATGTTTTCATGGGTGACATACTTCACGCGTTTCTCAAAAATAAATGAATTTAGATACTGGAGGAATTCATTACTAAAGATTAAATGCAAATTCATGCATCATTTTCATTTTCTGTAAAATATGTTAATCAATCGTTAAAAAGTGAAAGAGGGAAATAATAAAAAAAAAATGTAAAATTATCGCTCCTGGGTGGGCTTCATGGTTTTTCTAATCATAAAATACTAAAATTATTGTTTAAATTGCACGAGTCTTTGAGCACATGATAATAATCAACCATTATGAGTAACCAGTCTCATATTTTGATGCTGGGAGAGAATGCTTTTTATATTCATTGCTGATATCATTTGTTCATTTATTCCTCTCAATTTCTCAAGCTATGATCATTTAAAAATTAATTTAAAGATGAATATTAAAAAAAAACCTAATACACGTTTTTTTTATTTTTTATTTTTTTGTTTTTTTTTTTATGGTGGTGTTTTTTTCTTGTCAATATGAATTTGAAAGAGTTTACTTTTATTTGCGCTGTAACAGGAAGTTAAGGAAGTTCGCTACTCTTGTCTTTGACTTTTTGTCAGATTTTCGGAATCCTCTTGTTTTATCCATATAGTGCCAATAAAAAATTTGCCAACAGACCCCTACTTTTCCTTTCATAATTTAATTGCATATAGTTTTAAAAGTCATTTCTGAAAATTTTATAGAATCTTTGTTATTTTTTTATAGTTTTGGAAAGGAAAAAGTTGTCGATGTTAAATATATGAAAAATCTAGAGAGAACTATTTCTCGCCAAATTTTCAATTGATTATATCTCAAAAAGTAGATCACGGATAACATAACTTGTTATTTCAAAACAGAAGAGCGAACATCCTTAAACTACTGTATTATCTTGCAACTTGGCCTGAATAGTTTTCCTTCGTAAATATGCATTAATAGCAGAGCATTGACAAATCATTAAAACATTGCATCTTGACTTATATTGCATTCTGTGTTATCCGTAAAATTTTGTCATGTTCATGTTAAATTGATAGTAATTTATTTTGTTACATACAACGAAACTCATATTTTGCTAAGTCACTTTGAAATCATGGACACTTAGTTATATCTGACTTATTTTTTACATAATTTTATGCTTAACCTTCTTTATACCATTTAGGTGCCACCAAATAAATTATCAGTACATTCAAAATAAATGTGTCAATGATTGTTTCCTTTTATCACCTTCACTATTTTTTTAAATATATTTGGCGTTTTCAAAATACTGATTTTATCAATAATTTAATGGTCATAAAGAAAAAAGCCATGAATAGAGAATAAGACATACTGTTTATATTATTAAATGCGGACAATGTCCTTAGTTGAATCATTTAATCAGTAAAACGTTTGACGTTAACGCATGCGCTATATGTTCGCGGTCCAAAAAAACCTATTGACATGTAAATGGTTTAAGTAAATTTGGTGGAAAATAAAAATTGATGTTTATAATAACGTCCTAAAAAGAACGCTGCTACTATTAAAAACCAATACTGCTATAAATAGTGGTAATATGTGGCTTTATTCAACATTCTCATATAAATCGGTGAACAAATAAATTGGTCAAACAATCACATACAGCCGATGACTTTTCCATATCAAATTCAATTATTTTCTGACTTAACTCAGTAACTATCACATAAATACGAACATCATCATATTCTATGGATAATACAGAATGCAATATCAGTCAAGATGCAATGTTTTGATTATTTGGCGTTTTTTTTCTATTTATCTATAACATGAACAAATCAAAACTTTGATATACTATGATATAGTCGGAAAGTTATATTTCGCATTTAGCGAATTAGATTAATATTACTTTGTATTTCGTGATTAATTTCTTTTTTTTTGGACAACAACACCGATCTTTTTACGTTATTTTTCTTTTCTAATTTTCTAATTGAATATAATAAATATTTCTTCTGGTTTGATGATAATACATAATTTAAAAGAAAACGTGACTTAGTATAAGTTAAAACAAAAATTATATCTTTCGTATATACTTTTCTAGTTTGAATAATCGTCTTGTATTTTTAAATTTAGATAGTTATATACAAAAGTAATGCTGTGCCTGAAAACCCACCACATCCTATTTGAGTAGTGTCTCAATCAAAACTATTGTATACGTTTAAAAGATTCTTACTTAAAATAACATGTGTATTCAATGAAAATAAATTATGCTGATTTGCTAATCAAGATAGGATAAATATATAGAACTGTTTTATAGATTTGAGTAGAGACTGATTAGTTGCAATTTAGTTCCAATGTATTTGTTTAATCACTTAATAATATATATTTATTTATTTTGGTTTTGTCTTCTTTGTTTCCCTATATTATACAACAGAGTGTAAGAAGTTGCAAGTTAACAGATGATCGAAGCAAATGTGTACAGCAATCCGCAAATGTCCCCATTCTGATCAATAGTCTTAGTTTCATCAGTGGACATTGATTTTCTGTTGGTTTTAATTTAAATACATTGTAGCTGCTGGAATGGTCATGTGTCTGGGGGCAGAGGTCCTCACAAATCTGAAAAGCTTTCATCGTTCAGAGTTTCTGGAATATATTATAACCATGATAACAATAGTGTACGTATTTTAAGAAATTTATTTGTAAAATGTAGAGAAAATTCAAACTTTTTTTTAACTCGTCTAGTATTGCTTGGCTCTATAGTTTGACTGTTTATCAAAACCAATCATAAATGTCACTAGCAAACCAATTTTGATCTGAAACTATTAACTTAATCTGAACAGCTCTTGAAAGACTGAACAATTAATTATAAAATCCTATTAAATTTTTCAGTCAGTTATAAGACTTATCCACTGCGATAATTCAATACTGTGCAGTGAATTCCCTTGCAGTCAATTATGATCTATCCAGTCTATGTCCAATAGTTGTATTTTACCTGCAGACTTCAACATCGTACTGAATTGTCTCAAATGCAACTTAACAATACTGAATTGAATGCAAAGCTGATTCTTTAGTTCGCTAAGACTCAAAATTGTCGTTCGAATCAAACAATTTGGAAAACTAATCTAGCTACAAAGCATTTAGAACCATTAAGATACTAATGGAACATGTTGATATCAAAATAAATAAAACGTTTCATATTTTATTAAAAATTAATCATTGTTGCCATGTTGGCCATACAATCCATACATTATTTGTTTGCTATTTTTACTTCTTTTTCAAAGAGTTATATTATATCTAATAACCAATCAAATCTATTATCAGGTAACAGAATAATGGCACCAGTTGTGTGTTTTGTTACAATAGTTAACAAAGAACTAGTGGTTCGCCTAGAAAACGAAGAAAATCTAACTTTTTAAAACGAAATACAACCTACGTATACAAAGTGTCGACAAATCTGGCGTATACTAAATTAAGTTCTGGTATCTATGATGAGTTTATAGACAATATTTTGTTTCTAATTGTTTTTGTTAAAAGCTATCTCAATGTACAAGATTTTAAAATTAAAAGGAATAATGGAAGGGTAACAAAATATCCATATTATTATCAGTACTTTCAGAACTAGGCATATGTAACTGAGCTGTCATCTTAATCACAAAATACGTTACTAAATACTGACCGATAATGAAATTAACGGTACATTCAATATTGGACCAGTTGCGTATTGCAAAAATTAATGTCTCTTCGGTGATGCCCGAACAAGAATATTTGAAAATCCATAAACTTATTAAAAAAAATATGGGATTATGAACCAAAAACGACAAAAGTATAGCCATAGTCGTGAAAGGAATCAGATCTTTGCATGAGGGATATATTTTCCTAAATTTAAAACATTTTCAAAAAATATGTAAACATCAAATTTTAAAAACACAATATTCGTATTTTCATTAAAACAGACACACAAGCATGTGGAGCTAACTAGTTATTCCAAATCTCAGATTAACTTCTTTCAACGACCAGTTAAAATATGAACTGAACATACATCAACGAACAATAAATGGTAAAAAGGTACTTACAAATAATGTAAAAACAAAAACAATCGAAACACCATAGGTAAAATTAAACACTGATATAATACCCTCTTTAAAAAAAAAAATTGTTATTTTAATTTCAACAGCTCTAAAAAAAAAAACCAGTTTTTTCCTATTTATTTGTCAATCTTATCTACAGTACTGTTCAGACAATTCGTTTGCGGTCAATTAAGACCTATTTAGTCTTGGTTCAGAATGTCCAGAAATCACCAGTACGAAACATCAACATACTGAACTTTTGAAAACATACTGCATGATCAATAATTGATTGACTGCCAGCAAAGCGTCTAAACAGTACTGCATTTTCAAGTGGAAAATATCTGCAAAAATAAGCTCTTAACAAGGCTTAACGTTTTCTTCAATGCTCTTCAACTTTGTACTTGTTTTGCTTTATAATTATTTTTATATGAACGTCACTGATGCGTCTTATGTAGACGAAAAGCGCGTCTGGAGTATTAAATTATAATCCTGGTACTTTGATAGCTATTTCTTTACTAAGACTTTTCAGACTTTTAGCCGATGTTAAGTTCAAAATGCTAAGGCTTAAATTCATTAACTTGTAACCGCATCAAAGACAGTTACCTGAATCAAGCAGAAAGTACTAAGCAAGGCGACAAAGTATCTCGGGGATTATGAAATCCAAATTGGATAATACTTTTTGAATATAAAAGGGCTCATATAACTGACGATAAAATGCTATTTAACCATAAATTATTAGTTATACTTGCATTTAAACGATTTTGTAGTTTATGGACGTTATTGGATTGAATTTATTTATTCCTTTACTATCGGACAAAATAATGACTTCAATTTGTATAAATAGACATAATTTATTCGTTTTTCTATGTACTTCTTGACATTTCATAATTGTATTATATCGATATGTGATACTTTATCAAATTAACAATCGTTATACTAAATAGCCTATGACAAGATAACCCCACACTTTTCATACTCTCAAACATAATTATTAGATAGCTTTATAGTTGTCTGATAACGTGACTATTATTTACTGACGTGCATATGGATCTTATCAGCAGTTACTGTAACATGTATACTATTTAAACTTTAATGAAGAATTATTTACATATTTGTCAATGTTATTTAAATGGCTACACTACAGAAGTGGCAGTGGGACAATGACAAAATCACTAGCAGAAGACACCCAACAATACCAGGCAAAACAAAACAAAAAGTTGCTGAAAGAAAAAGAAAGTTTACAAAATACTACTTAATAAATAAAAAGAACAGGATTCTGATACCTCAACGATCCACATATTTTATTATCCAAGTAAGCTATTTAAAAACAGCAACCTCCCATCACAGAAACATGAAAGGAAACTAACGCTATGAAATATCATATCAACTGGGATATATATACTCCGAATTTCGTCCGTATGTTGATCTATAGTCAATCAGAACCTGTTGGATAACTATTGAATTGGCAATCATAACACATCTCTGCAGTTTTATATCTATATAAAGCGCTATTTGAAGACTGAAAATAGGAAAGCCAAAAAAATCTTAGCTAAGTTGAATTCTTTTCAATTTCCAGCTGATGTCAAGTTATGAGACGTACTTCACTGTATCCCTCATATTGACATACATGTATCAAAAAGATTGTCTGCACATGATTCATACAGTAAATAATGTTTTGAAATTAACCCTATATAACAAAACCCTTATTTGTATAGAAATTATTTCCCCGCGTATATGTTTTCTAGTTATTGTTATTCCTCTGTAACAAGAAAAAAAAAAGAGATCGACAAAATGTTTGTTCGTTCAATTGTATGAATGTCCATGTGCCAATTCGATCGTAAAAAGTAAAATAACAACATCTAAAATGCTAAATGTAAAGTTTCTAAGCAAATTGCAAAATTAAAAGCTCAAACACATCAGATGAATGGATAACAACTGTCATATTCCTGACTTGGTACTGGCATTTTCTTATGTAGAAAATGATGGATTAAACCTGAATTTATAGCTAGCTAAACCTCTCACTTGTACGACAGTCGCATAAATTCCATTATATTGACAACTTTGTGTGAGGAAAACAAACAAACATTATTGGTAAAAATGTCAAAAATAGGGGGACAGCAATAAACATTGTGCTATACTCATAAAAACTATAAAAACAAACAAATATGTCAACAAAGAAAAGCAACAAAAGCTTTAAAACAAACATTAGCAATTCGAAAGACTAGAGTACAAAAATTTACCATTGCACAATAATACAATTACGGGATGTATAAATACCGAGGCACGTCAAATTGATATCAACAAAAATAGAATAAACAGTAAAAGTTATATTTAAAAAGACAAGAATAGAATACTATAGTTTGAATCTTTACTTCAAGACCATCGTGTATTATTTGTGTAGTTTATGCGAAATATTTATCAATAAGGGCTTGATATCTTCCGATGAATAAAGGCAACAGTAGTATACCGCTGTTCAAAGTCATAAATCGATTGAGAAAAAAACAAATCCGGGTTACAAACTAAAACTAAGGGAAACACATCACCTTTAAAAGGAAAACAACGAAACAACAGAAACATGAAGTGCAACATACATAGAAACGAACTATTAGATAACAAGTGCTATATTCCTGACTTGGTACAGGACATTTTATGAAAAAAATGGTGGGTTGAACCTGGTTTTGTGGCTAGCTAAACCTCATGCGTTATGGCAATGATAAATATACCGCTAAAATTACAACTTTGATAAGACGTTCTTTAACATACCCCTGGTTCTTCAACTTTTTGCTCAGACACTGGTGACGTTTTACAAAGTCTGGGTAGCAGTTGCAAGCTTTTGAATACCGAATGAGTTAGGCAATGTTTATCCGATATGCAGGTGAAAGTATATTGCTAATAAGGTGGAGGAAATTAAAATCGTCACGTTTGTCATTGATTCTAATACTGAGATAACAGCTAGTGTTAAATTCGAGATATAAGCCTAAACATGAAGCAGAGAAAGCCGTGTCTGTTGTTTCTTTTATTTCTAGTTCTGGTGGATATATTACTGGAATCCAATCAGAAACATATGTTTGTAAATGGAAAGAACATCATCAATATATCTGAATGTGAAATTAAATGATCTGGGTTCTTATATCTTCTTGTTTTTGACAAGTGCATGAAGGAACTCCGACTCATATGAAAATACAAAGAGGTCGGCAAGGAGAGGTACACAGTTCCAAATCTAGGTCCGCAATGCTCTACGAATTCGTACTTTACTTCACTGACGTTTTAAGAAGAAGCGCTTCTGGCGTACAACATAGAAATCCTGATATCTATAGTGAATATATTTATAACCACTTGTTTTTAGCCGCTGCTGGTGGAGCTTTCTGTACAGAGAGTATCGCCAGCCCAGAAGTAAGGACGTTGTGTTGACATGAGTTATCATTGTAATGGTCAAAATTATCAACTAGCTTTTGACTAAACTTTAAATTATTCGATATACTAAGGATTTTCTACGCCAGAAAGGAAAAGATAAGATTGGCTGGTTTTCAATGCTCATCAGCGTCGTACTGACGTTCTGGTTCGAGCTCAATTGATTAGTCTGTTTTAAGACAACACAAGCGTCTTGCGTACAACACTTGCAACATTGTAATCCTAGTATCTATGTTGAGTTAATTTACTGGGTAAATGTAAACGCTGGGGAAGATTTCCTGCATGAGAGAATCAATGGTGCGGGTATTGTTCTCTAGACAGAAACTCTCTGCTTTAATGTTGATATTGTCTTGAAACAGGCTTAAAAATACAATAAGGTCCCCCATCTCGTTCCTCAAGCAAACAAGAAAAAAATAATATACAAGCCTTTTCTAAGTAATCGTAGCAATATTTCAATATAATAGTTTAGATAGCTAAAATAATCATTGTCACCTCTAGCTGATTCCAACATTATAGTATCACCACCCCAGTAGCCAGTATAAGCTTTTGATTTCAAATATTTTGGTACCGTAAATGTTATTACTACCACTGGGTCGATGCCTTAGCTGGTGGACTGTTAGTCCCCGAGGGTATCACCAGCCAAGTAGCCAGTACTTCGGTACTTGCATGAAAATACGGATTTTTTGGTGTTATTAAAATTTGCTGTTACAAAATGTTAGAAATTATTATAAATTAAGGAATGGATCTCCCTCATGCAACGCTCTGATTCCTTTCACGGATTTGGCTATACCTTTTGGACCTTTTGGATTATAGCTCTTCATCCTTTATATAAGCTTTGGATTTCAAATATTGTGGCCACGAGCATTACTGAAGAGACATGTATTATGGTAATGCGCTTATGGTGCAGGACAATTGGTACCGTTAATGTTATTAACGTGAAAAATGATATAATGAAAGCTTGTTACTATTTGTAGTACAAGATACAATCATATGTAAATTACGTGCATTCGTTAAGTGTATCTCAAACAACTTTACTGTTATTGCAATAATTGGGATCATGTTCACATAAAATATTAATCCGCTTTTATTATCTATTTTCAAACACCATCTAGTAAGCGTATAGTTATTTAAAATTTACTGTATAATTAATATTATATATATGTATATGCTCGGAAACGGGCCCTTTAATTGGATTAGATAAATATTCTTTTTCTTATTCTTATTCGTATGCAATTAAATTTGAAGACATGTATGCATTCTACCAAAATATTTTTTTTTCCATCGTTCTCAAGAATATATTTTTGAATGGAAATTTATACTTTTTGGTGTTAATGTATGATTTTAATCAATAATATTAAAATGCTAGTGATATGATTGTCGGAAGCAACCGTTTTTGTCATAATCGGCAGCAGGCATGTTCAAATCCTACAATACAATTCAATAACAAAATGGGGAAAAAAATTTAATGCCCCCTTATAATTCTATCAGGAATCTTTAAATATCAAATTCAAACTTCAAATATTAAAACTCAAATTTTAATTTGAGGTTTTGAACATGCTTTATCAAATACTAGTTATGTAATTAAGTCTATTTAGTATGCAAACAATTCTCATTTATATTTCCATCACATAGTTGCATTTATTCGGTTAGTTTCTCATGTCATAATATTAAAATCGAATGAAAAAATGCTGACGAGTGGTAAAATCTGGTGAAAAAATAAGTTATTTAGAGCAGTTTATAAAATGTGCGAATATATGTTAATTTTTATTACATAACTACTTATATAACTTTTTAGGGCCTGTGAACTGAAACTTCACGGGTTTGAAAACATGTCAAGAAGCCTGGTCACGGGATATTGATGCCTGTATAAAATAGCATGTACTGCGGATGAGTTTTAAAGATAAGAATCCATCCTGCAATTCCAGATCCAGATTGACATTGAGCTAGCCAATCGGTAAGTCTTAATAAAGGACAAAGATAAATAATTGTTTAACTGAATATTACTAAATTGTTCAATTAAATATTTTAACAAGAGATAAAGGTGAAAACACGAACGATTTAGAAAGATTTAATGACCATTTAAATTTCTGATCTGAAATCTCTGAACAATAAAAGGTGGTGTTCTGTTACTGTTTAAACAGTTGTTCGGTATTTAAACATCGCTGCCGTAAACAAAATCGATATAAAATACTTGAGCAGGAGATTCCAATATTTATGATTGTGACAAAATTTTACATCGGTCTAAAACCAAGTAAAGGTATCAAGAAAAGTAAAAAAAGAAAAATTTAGATATGAGAAGTGCTTAAGTAATGCAGTTGTCCATCTGATTGTTTTGCCTTTTCTAAAGTGCTAACCCAGGTTATTTTTTTATTATATCATATATATTTATTATAACTGTTCCAATTTTATATATCCAGAAATCATTATTTAAAATTCTTAGCATGATATAGTAGACATTATTACCATAGGGTCAAAGATCGATGTGATACATAAAAAATGCTTTGGTTAGGAACGAAGCACATTGTATGTTCTTTTCTTCTCTGGACAAATGCATATCAATTTCCACTTCGATCTATAAAATGATTATTTGGATGTTTTCTAAGGAATGTAAAATATGATCTAGTCTTTTCATTTGATATGAAAACAAGAATTTTTATTGACAGTAAGAAAGAAGGATTTCAAAAAGTTTTTTTTTCGATTTTACCAAGTCTTTATCATGCATTCAAATTGGAAAATAAGATAAAAAATAGTTTTTATCCTTCAATGATACACATAAAAAAAAGGCCAAATAAAGAACGAAAGTGAAAAGCGACACGAAATTCCGAAAATTTAAAAAAAAAACAGCAACGGGTATCTACTCCTTAAAGTATCCTTAGTATTTCCAAAAAAAATAAAAGTTTGGTAAACATTCCATTTAACGTTTTGATAATGTATCTAATTCTAGGTATTTACCATGTTTACATGTCCGAGTTAATACCAAACGCAATTACTAAATAGCATAATACGTTCTCTGCTAAACGTTTGATTTTCAAACAGTTTGATTTTGAATTTTTGTCCATTAACGATAACTTTACAGAGATGTGTTTTTGCTCATGAAAACAAGTCCACCCTTACGTTTGTCTTCCATTTCTTTCCCAACAATTATGTCCTTTTTTGCCATTATCTTTTTAAGATTTTATTTTTCTTGTATTTAAATATTAAATCATTTCTTGAAATTTTACTTTTTTTATGTTCAGGATTTGTATGCCCTACCATACCGGTATTTTGCTATTGCCGTAACCCATACTATAATATATTCTTAAATCTGAAAATTTCAATCAATAATATTATTTTTTTCAGTCCTTTCTGGTTAAAACGGGCAATCGGCATAAATATAACATTTTTGTCCTGGTATCTACGATGAGTTTCTTTACAACCACTAGGTCGATGCTCCTGGTAGTGGAGTTTTTATTCCCCGAGGGTATCACCAGCTCAGTAGTCAATTCTGTGCTGACATGAATTATCATTGGTATGGTCATAAATACAAATTAACTGTTTACGAAATTTAGAATTTTTGAAATACTAAGGCTTTCTTTACCTCAGGAATATATCATATTATCTGTAAAACTTTTAGGAATAGTGGGTCCTCAATGCTCATCAACTTCGATCTTAATTTGGCCTTTTTAACTGTTTTTTTTTATTCGAGCGTCATAAGTTAGTCTTTTGTAGACGAAACGCACGTCTGGCGCAAATACAAATTTCAATCCTGTAATCTATCACTTTATTTAGATATAGATAGTTATCAAAGGTACCAGGATTATAATTTAGTACGCCAGACGCGCGTTTTGTCTACACAAGACTCATCAGTGACGCTCATATCAAAACATTTGTAAAGCAAAAAAGTATAAAGATGAAGAGAATTTGATTCATTTTAATAGGATTGAAAAAGCCTAGTTATGAAGTTCTATACCATGGAATCGAAAGTTGTCACTGCAAAGGAACGATTGGGTGCTACTCTCAAAAGATATGGTGCAATACAGATACTTCTTGGCTTAGGCTGTTTAATCATGGCATTCGTTTCAATAGGAATCGACAAGAAATTTTGTGACAATTTAGGGAAGAAAGGTATATCTTTTTTCACTTGAATATCATAATAATTGTTGTTTATTACATTAGTTGGTCGCTGTTTAATATTTAAACAAATGTACGAATGTATAAATGAAAATTGAATGGAGATTTTTTTTTTCGCCAATACGCATCGGTTTGTTTTTCTTTAATGGTACAATACATTCAGAATTATACGATTTTTACAGTTAAATGCGACAGGGTTATATCTGCAATAATTCTAACTCGCATTCTAATTTTTTTTATATGAATAAAACAGGATTTTGTTAACAAAATTGCAAAAATTCGAATTGCTTTTTAGTCTAAAATGACAAATCGCAATAATAATTGCACTCAATAATTTCGGAATTTACAGTATTCAAAATCTATCATCATGCAATATACAGGGACTTGGAACATTAGAAATGATGTTTAATATATGTAATTGGTGTAAATCGTTGCAATAAATGTAAATATACACACATGAAGATAAGTTATATCTCACCGATAATTATTTGTTATCATACAAATTGATACATTACATTTTTTTTATATAGAAGTTGTTATTACAAATGCCACTATACCTACATTTACGTTTGATAAGAAAACCATTATGCTCGGACTAGATGGAGGATCCGTGGTGTCTGCTATTTGGGTAGGTTTAAACGACGTTTATAAGAATTTTAGCAAACGTCAAACTCTGTAATTACAGAAATGTAATAACGTAGGTATAGGTGAGTACACCAAGACAGTTATATTTTCGTGTTAAAAATAACTTATAAAAGCTGTGTTCTGCCAAAAATGTAAATATGAAATGTTTGCACCTTTTCTAAGTCAGGAATCTGATGTACAGTAGTTGTCGTTTGTTTATGTAATTTATACGTGTTTCTTGTTTTTTATACAGATGAGACCGTTGGTTTTCCCGTTTGAATGGTTTTACCCTAGTAATTTGGGGCCCTTAATAGCTTGTTGTTCGGTGTGAGCCAAGGCTTTGTGCTCTGGCCGTACATTGACCTATAATGGTTTACTTTTTTAAATTGTTATTTGGATTGAGAGTTGTCTCATTGGCACTCACACCACTATTCCTCTATCTATATAACAACAAAAACAAAATTTTCATATTTGTATTTAATATTTCTTTTATTATTTTTATTATTATTATTATTATTATTATTATTATTATTATTATTATTATTATTATTATCATTACTATTTTTATTTTTATAATTATTATATTATTAATAATATTATTATATTATTACTAATATTATTATTAAGGTCTTTCCTTTTACTAAAGGGAAAGACCTTACTGTATTTCTTCTGTTTATTATTATTATTATTATTATTCTTCCGCCAAACTTTGACGAAGTTAGCAGCCTAAACCGTAAGACGTGTCGCTTTCATGTTCACACTTTGTATCGGTGTCATGAATACCTATCTGGAACTCACCCTGTTAGTCGAAATATTTTGTCGGTTCGGAGTAATCCCTCCGAAACCCAAAAACCTTGTTATCGTTCCAACACCGTAACCGTAATAGGTAGAAAAAAAATAAAGGGTGAAATTTGTTCAGGACCAGACCCCGGTTCTTCGTTACATTTGGATCGAAAAGATTCAACGACTCATTGGTAGGGTTATGCCCCTATAAAAATTAACCGGTGTCGGTTGGCCACCAAAACTCAGAAACCATAAGTCGTAGACACCTAGGATCTTCACCAATCATCATCAATTCATGTATCTTTGAAAAATACCTCAAGGTCAAATTTGTATGTTGACCTTGACCTTTGACCTAACACCTTGTTATGGAATAATCTCAGCAACCATTATACTTACAGATGTTTTAAATAGTGGAAAATGTTTGGGTCATTACGGCGCAACTTTGTTACATTTTGACCGAAGAGATTTAACCTATTTTTAAGGGGCATAAAGTCTGTTTTAGGTTTCTGAAAAGACAAAATCAGCTTTTACTACATAACCAAAGGTCGTAGACCCATGGGGTCTTCAGCAATGACATTGGGGACTAATGACCTTGACAAAGGTCAAAAGGTCAAATGTCAAGGTCAATTCCCATATATCTAATTATGTGTTTTTGACCTTATTTAAAGGATTTTCAGTGTGTTTTAAAGCTTTTCAATGCATTTTACGTCTATTGAAACATGTATTTTACGTTATAAAAGGAAAGACCTCTCAATTGTTCAAGAACAATTGACAGTTTATTATTATTATTAAGGTCTTTCCTTTTACTAAAGGGAAAGACCTTACTGTATTTCTTCTGTTTATTATTATTAAGGTCTTTCCTTTTACAAAAGGGAAAGACCTTACTGTATTTCTTCTGTTTATTATTATTATTATTATTATTATTATTATTCTTCCGCCAAACTTTGACGAAGTTAGCAGCCTAAACCGTAAGACGTGTCGCTTTCATGTTCACACTTTGTATCGGTGTCATAAATACCTATCTGGAACTCACCCTGTTAGTCGAAATATTTTGTCGGTTCGGAGTAATCACTCCGAAACCAAAAAAACTTGTTATCGTTCCAACACCGTAACCATAATAGGTAGAAAAAAAACAAAGGGTGAAATTTGTTCAGGACCAGACCCCGGTTCTTCGTTACATTTGGATCGAAAAGATTCAACGACTCATTGGTAGGGTTATGCCCCTATGAAAATTAACCGGTGTCGGTGGACCACCAAAACTCAGAAACCGTAAGTCGTAGAGACCTAGGACCTTCACCATTCATCATCAATTCATGTATCTTCGAAAAATATCTCAAGGTCAAATGTGTATGTTGACCTTGACCTTTGACCTAACACCTTGTTATGGTATAATCTCAGCAACCTTAATACTTACAGAGAATTCAAATAGTGGAAAATGTTTGGGTCATTACGGCGCAACTTTGTTACATTTTGACCGAAAAGATTTGACCTTTTTTTAAGGGGCATAAAGCCTCTTTTACGTTTCTGAAAAGACAAAATCAGCTTTTACTACATAACCGAAGGTCCTAGACCCATGGGGTCTTCAGCAATGACATTGGGGACTAATGACCTTGACAAAGGTCAAAAGGTCAAAGGTCAAGGTCATGTCCAAGATAGCGAATTTAGTGTTTTTAACCCTATTTAAAGGATTTTCAGTGTGTTTTAGAGCTTTTCAATACATTCTACGTCTATTTGAACATGTATTTTACATTGCAAAAGGAAAGACCTCTCAATTGTTCAAGAACAATTGACAGTTTAATTATTATTATTATTCTTCCGCCAAACTTTGACGAAGTTAGCAGCCTAAACCGTAAGACGTGTCGCTTTCATGTTCACACTTTGTATCGGTGTCATGAATACCTATCTGGAACTCACCCTGTTAGTCGAAATATTTTGTCGGTTCGGAGTAATCCCTCCGAAACCAAAAAACCTTGTTATCGTTCCAACACCGTAACCATAATAGGTAGAAAAAAAACAAAGGGTGAAATTTGTTCAGGACCAGACCCCGGTTCTTCGTTACATTTGGATCGAAAAGATTCAACGACTCATTGGTAGGGTTATGCCCCTATGAAAATTAACCCGTGTCGGTGGACCACCAAAACTCAGAAACCGTAAGTCGTAGACACCTAGGATCTTCACCATTCATCATCAATTGATGTATCTTTGTCAAATACCTCAAGGTCAAATTTGTATGTTGACCTTGACCTTTGACCTAACACCTTGTTATGGGATAATCTCAGAAACCATTATACTTACAGAAGTTTTAAATAGTGGAAAATGTTTGGGTCATTACGGCGCAACTTTGTTACATTTTGACCGAAGAGATTTGACCTTTTTTTAAGGGGCATAACCCCTGCTTTAGGTTTCTTGTAAGACAAAATCAGGTTTTACTATATAACCAAAGGTCCTAGACCCATGGAGTCTTCAGCAATGACATTTTAGACTAATGACCTTGACAAAGGTCAAAAGGTCAAAGGTCAAGGTCATGTCCCAGATAGCGAATTTAGTGTTTTTAACCTTATTTAAAGGATTTTTAGTGTGTTTTCGAGCTTTTTAAGGTTGACCTTGACCTTTTCAATACATTCTACGTCTGTCGGAACATGTATTTTACATTAAAAAAGGAAAGACCTCTCAATTGTTCAAGAACAATTGACAGTTTAATTATTATTATTCTTTTTGTTCCGCCAAACTTTGACGAAGTTAGCCTCCGTAACCGTAAGACGTGTCGCTTTCATATTCACACTTTGTATTCGTGTCATGAATACCTATCCGGAACTCACCCTGTTAGTCGAAAAATTTTGTCGGTTCGGAGTTATCCCTCCGAAACCAAAAAACCTTGTTATCGTTCCAACACCGTAACCGTAAAAGGTAGAGAAAAAACAAAGGGTGAAATTTGTTCAGGACCAGACCCCGGTTCTTCGTTACATTTGGATCGAAAAGATTCAACGACTCATTGGTAGGGTTATGCCCCTATGAAAATTAACCGGTGTCGGTTGACCACCAAAACTCAGAAACCGTAAGTCGTAGAGACCTAGGATCTTCACCAATCATCATCAATTCATGTATCTTCGAAAAATATCTCAAGGTCAAATTTATATGTTGACCTTGACCTTTGACCTAACACCTTGTTATGGTATAATCTCAGCAACCTTAATACTTACAGAGAATTCAAATAGTGGAAAATGTTTGGGTCATTACGGCGCAACTTTGTTACATTTTGACCGAAGAGATTTGACCTTTTTTTAAGGGGCATAAAGCCTGTTTTAGGTTTCTGAAAAGACAAAATTAGCTTTTACTATATAACCAAAGGTCCTAGACCCATGGGGTCTTCAGTAATGGCATTTGGAACCAATGACCTTGACAAAGGTCAAAGGTCAAGGTCATGTCCAGGATAGCGAATTTAGTGTTTTTAACCTTATTTAAAGGATTTTTAGTGTGTTTTCGAGCTTTTTAAGGTTCACCTTGACCTTTTCAATACATTCTACATCTGTTGGAACATGTATCTTACATTAAAAAAGGAAAGACCTCTCAATTGTTCAAGAACAATTGACAGTTTAATTATTATTATTATTATTATTATTATTATTATTATTATTATTATTATTATTTGAGTTTTTAATAACAGGAAATGCAGCGCCTAATTATGAGAACGCTTTTTTATATCAATAAATCTGTTAACCAAGATGAAAAGAAACAGTGATTTTCATACAAAAACATTAGCTTAGATAGTGGGTTTACATATTTGATGTTTGGAAAAGATTGGCAACTTTTGTAAATCGTAATCCTAGGTGTACAATCTTTCGTCATGAAATGTATAAATGTATTATTTCTCATGTTTCTATTTATTATAGATTGTTGTCACAGGAATTGTCCCAGCTTATATGGCAAGAAATGCAGACTACAGCTTGATAAGAACTGTAAGTTATTGTAAATCATAGATAATTCCTACTAGGAAAAAAAAATGTTCTAATAAGATTACAAGATGTGATGTGACTGGTTATGAAATTACAACTCTCCAATTTAAACCAATTGGTGTAGAAGTTAGCAAGTATAGGGCATCGTACGATGATGACCTATTCCCATAGTATTTCACGGACTTGAAATGACAAACATAAAATATTCAAACGAGAAAACTAACTGTATGATTGATTTTCAACACAATAAATTAAAAACAAATATGATTACCAAAAACAAACCATTAAATAACGGCATAATGTTTTAGTGCATATTATAAATGTCTGCATTTTTAAAAAAAATAAGTAAGTAAATCAAATATTAAAATAATTTTCTTTGGAATGCTGGTCACAAAAAATGGAGGAAGAAATCCGACATTTATTTACAAATTGGTTTATGATATTGAAAGCTGCAAATAAAACAACAGCAGACACGAATATCAAAAGATACATCTGATTGTTATTTCCTTCTTTTTCATAGAAAGTGGTATTCATGGTTTTTAGCATTATGGCGACATCATTGTTCGTACCCATTATTATTGGTGCAGCAACAACTAACTATATACTGGTAAGTTCAAACATATTTTCAACATTTAATCGTCATGGCATTTAGATATGCTATTTATATTTAGAGAGATCAAATCATAATATTTTAATTGTTTGTCATGCACTATCATTATGTTTAAGTACAATTCGTGCAATTACTTCTTGCAAAATACACGAAACATGAGCTAGAAATACTTTTTATCATTAACTTGTCAATATATGATCCATATTTACCTTTTTCCTATAAACCAACATTTTTAAGAGTTTCAAACAAAATATGTGTTTAGGAATTCCACTGCAATTTAAATGAACGTATTTTTTTTCATTGGGTAAATTCGCACAAACCGATAGAACGTATTGAATAGCGTCCTATAATTGTTGACTTTTTATACATTATGACATGGATAGAAAGTTTTCTCCTTTACACTCATTATGCTCATATCATGTTTACTTATCTTATATTGAATGCAGGAATTCCAACATTTCTCTGTGTATTTACAAACCTTTTATATATATCTATCATTAGTTTCAATTTGAATTGGAATATTTGTGTCTTCATTTGTTTTTTTGTTTTATTTAACTTGTAGCGTGATAGCAACAGGGAATTGCTTGTCATAACTGGCTTTATATGCCTCCTAGAATTCCTTGTATCTGTTGCTGCGTCACTTTATTGCTGTGCATCACCATGGGCTCCATGCAAACTAGCGGTATGATTGTTTAATTTAAAATAAAATTGAGAAGGCAAATTGAGGAATGTGTCAAAGAGACATCCACCCGACCATAGAGCAAAACAATGTTTGTGTGTTGATTGATTATTTCCTAAATACTACTTCATTATGAAAAAAGGGACAATATTCGAACTTTTCTGAACTTTTCATCATTTGATTCTACGTAAAATGTATTTTTTATGTTGCATCTATCATAAATAACAGTGTACAATTTTACCGACCTTCTTGTCTCTCTATGCGTTTAGATTTATTGTGTATTTTGACAACTTAATCATATCGAAATGTTTTGCCACTAAGACCAATGTGCTAGTTATTGTTAGCAATACGAAAAAGAAAAGACGAAAGCTGTTTAATTCGTCTTAATGTAATTTTCGAATCTTGACGAAGAAACTATAATTCATACAAATTAGTAATGGCAGTTTGTGATGCTCACTTGAAACATGAACAAATGACCATTTTCGATCTTTATATATTTTAGAAGAAAGACAAAGAAGCCAGAAGTGAGCAACTCGTTGACAACGAGAAGCAAATGACAAAACTTGAACTTCCAGAATATCAACCATAATCAGCTATCTCTTATGAACTATATCATGACTGCAAAACCCATCATGATCTTTTATTACAAAAAACACTGCTTTTGTATTGCTTAGTTTACTTTATGTCTAATCTGTCTACAAGTATATTGAAAATAAAAAATGACAAAGGGTCAGGTTTTTTTGTGAATATTCTGGTAATCAGAATTTAAATTCAAAAATAAATTATTTCGTGTTTATCATTCATCAGTAACTAAAATAAATAAATTTTCTTAAATCAAAATATGAAATGTCAAAAACAATCTATTAACTATTTATACTGCGTAATAGATTTAACTTTGAGATTTTGGGATGAAACAAAAACAAAGGATTTCATATTTTCCATAATCTGTTAAAAACTGATATATAATCAGATTATATAAACCGTTCAATATATAACCATCTATTTATATATATTTGTCTAAATATAACTATATTAAACCATATAAGCAAATGTCAGTTAATTTGATTAATATAATTCACAAAACGTATCAACTTGTTTGACAACAGTTACAAGAGAACAACACATGAGTTTTAGAATGAAATATCATACTGAATGCTTTATTTTATTCCTTCCTTTGTATAGCAGATATATAAGAATAGGCTAAATAGATACAAAAAACGTAAGATGACTACTGTTAGGTATGAATCAACTGTAAAGCAAATAGTCTAAATTACAACTATAATCAATGAAATCTTCAGATGTATTTGATATATTTTTGTGTTTGCTTTCTGGAGCATTGGCAGGATTATTTTAAGAGACTTTGCTTAACGAAAAAGAATGAGTACAGTGATAATTAACAAAAACTTCGACAGATTTGTAACAATCATGGAATTTGATGTTTAAAAGCTTGATGAGGTTTTAAAACGTATTTTAAAAAGAATGACTTCTTGGAATGTTTGTGTTTTTTATTACTTTTTTTATATTCATATCAAACTTATTATCATAAGTCTTGCTTGTAGTAATAAAGTGTCAGTCGAAATTTGTTGATTACTTTACTTAGTTCTAATAAACAAAATGCACACCTCCTTAAAACTAGAATTGAGTATATGGCCGATGAGTATTACTATTGTTATTATACATGTTATATACATGTTAAGGCGAAAAAGTCAAATATGCGCTATATGGTATTAATATAACAAGTTTAACGAATCACCATCGCAGTTATTTGCAAACTTTATATCAATAGTGATAAGAGGAACATGTCAATGAATAAATCAAAACATCAGAGTTTCGCAAAACTGCAGATCTCTTTGGTGGGTTTTGATAAATTTGCTTTTGATTTGTGAAAATGGTATATTGTTTTCGATATCCATTTTTAACAATCTCTGCCTATTTCTCTGCGTTCGTCTCTGTTATCTCCCGTCTTTCATTAAAAGCAAGTATAACTTTTGTTCTTTGTTTCAATTTCGTGCGTCTGACGTGCTTTTCTGTACTCACCTTCATCAGGAATGCTCCAATATTTGAAGGAGAAAAGAGACGTGACATAAGATATAAGCTCAGGGAGCTGGTACCGTTGTTTTGTAATTTTGTTATAGTTTATTGTAGCTTCATTATATACTTTTTATCTGCTACTGTGACAACAAATTACTGCGGGCGAACACATCTTTTCTTGAAAATATCTGAGAGGTTATACTTAATGAACAGTAAATTCTTACCCTCCTAGAGCACTTGAGTTCGTTTACTAATGTTATATCAAGATTCAAGTTGCAAAATCTAAAATTGTAATTTGATTTTAGTTTTTTCTCTTTTCTTTTTTTTTTCTTTCTTGGTTGGCAACATGTTCAGAGCGATGTTACCTAGTACTGAGTGTGGATTCGAATGAATATTAGGAGACGCTCCTTGAGCTTTTGATTTTTTTGCAATTCCTTAAAGTATTGAGTTTTAATCATATTTGTATTATATTATATTATATTCGGACATCAGAAAACAACATTTTCCTCTAAATCATTGGCATGTTTTACCTTAATATCTAAGTGATTATGTAATAAAATCTTCAAATACATCGATCTAAACGTTGAAAGGACCTAAATGAAACAGACGACAATTCTTGTTTATAGCATGTTCGATATTTTGTCTACTATTTTTTAGCTGTTCGAGACATTTTTACGATTTTTAATATACAACTATGACTCAAAATATGTCAGTTCATTCACAACATTTCAAGTGATTAAATAAAAAACAATTCATTCATGGCTTTGATTATTTTTATGTTCTCCAGCTAGTCCTTTGAAGCAAGATTGAAGGAACAATCATCGTCTTGAAATAATGGCATGCATTCTTAATGTTACCTTGACGGTTCTTTTTTTCATCAGTGCGATTAAGAACATATGTTCAAATATAAGAAACCATGTATATGATAAACAGTAGGGGAAATATTTAAAGTAGCATCAAATTCCGAAATACCAACAAATTAGAACGAGATTAAAGAGTAAGTATAGCTTTTTTTCTCTTCGGAAAATCCAGTTTGAAGTCAAAGTTATTATAAATTCACATCATCCTGTTGTTCTATTTCACAAAGGCTCCGTTTGATTAAAAAGCACTGTTTTAGCCGGTGAAAGTAATTTTATAGCCCTTGATCCCCCTCTCAAAAATATAATTTTTCGATCTGTTAAAAAATGTTAGTTGAATCTATAAATGTTGACGAAAGATATTTCTGACTGGTTCATGTGGTTGGTATTTTTTGCAAAAAACATCTAAAGCTTTCAGCATCTTACAAAATCAAAGAGCTGAATAGCTCTGAGGGGAAAGACGGTGCTTGTTTATATTTTATTTTTTTCGGGGGGGGGGGGGGTATCTTTTGATAGTCCTCATATAAAGAATGAAAAAAAAGAACAGCTAGAACATGTAGAAAGGTTGACAATATTGAAATCAATTGTTGTTTAATGTAATTTTGTTTCGGATTCAATTTAGACCAATGGAAGAGATCTGCACCTTCTAAATATAAACATATAAACATTCAATTAAAGTTGATAGTTAATTATCTAAATTTCAACTAGTTGAATTCTGTCATTTAACAACAACTACAATATTTTTTTAAATCTTAAATGTGTACCACTGAACTGCAGGCTAGGGCCATTTCCTTTTTTTATTTGTGATTTGTGACAGTACTCTTAAGATTTTTTAATTTTTTTCTTAAGAAAGTTAGGACTGAAAAATCTATTCGGTTTCAAATTTCCAATGATTAAGTTCGCAGTTACAACTCTCATCACAGGGATACAGGTACTAATACAAGACAAAATGATTGATGTTAACTGTGTGAAGCTTGTTTCCAAATCCTACATTTTGAAATATTTGTAAAATTTCAGGAATAAATAGATTTAAACTGCAAAATACAATATTTTGTAATTTTTTTGTTACCATTACAATGATTATGTTGGTACACAAAATTTAGTTTTAATGGAAGACTACTTATCATATACCAAATTTTTCATTTTAAGTGATTATTTTAGTGGATAATTACTCATAAATTGAGGTGCTCCTGATTTGGAGGAAGATTATTAAAACAGAGTTTTACGGAAAAAAATCCAAAAAAAATCGTTTCTCTCCCCAATCTCTTTTAGCCCCTCGGACTTTGAAAGTTGTTTGAACTACAAATTAAAGTATTGCATGTTGATGTTTGATTCATCTACAGCAAACATAATTATGTTTAAATTTAACAAAAACATTTTTTTTAATTATTGCACAATCTTTGAAAGTGATTTAAATAACCAGTGAAGGATACCCCTGCTTCTGCGTAGTTTGGCATTCCAACAATGACGTCACTATAAAATATAATGTAGGTTGAATATATTTAGAAAATCTCGTCATACTGATTTTTCCGGATTGTGAAAGTAACGTAAATAGTGTAAAGGAGAGCTCAATATACGATAATTTCTAGAGAAATAGAAGGGAAATGTGCAAAAAAGTGTTAAAAGTAAATCTCTTCATTTGTGTCTCTCCATCTCATCAATCTCAGTAAGATTTGTTTGGGGGTTTCCACACTATAAAAACAAAATGAATGATGTGAGGGAATGTCACTCTGGTCAACCCCATAGGGGATTGACGGCTTGACGCCGTCTTTCCCAAAAAATGGTTACAATGTTTCTTAAATGTAAAGTTGCAATTTTGTAAACCTATATTCATTCTTAGCCGTAAAAAAATTGCTACAGACCACATAATGTTTGTTACTGATGATCAGTAAACAATGGTAAAGCGGTGTATCTATTCATAATAGCCGCCCAGAAAAGATATTAAGATTTGATACACCCCTTTCACTTCCAGTTTTTGATGGGTTCTTGTTGCTAAATCTTTAGTTTATGTACTATTGTTTTGTTTGTTGGTTGGTTCCTTAAGCTATGGCTTTGTCAGTTAATTTTCGATTTATGAATTTGAAAGCCTTTTTGTTGTCATTCGCATCTCTTCTTTTACGGCAATAAGATACCACAATATGAAATATCACGGTATAATTAAATAAAACTGTTTATCGCAATATTGGTCCTTGACTCTTTCTTAAGGAAGTTCGCCACTCAGTTTCAAAATAACAAGATTTCCATCACATTAGTATATTTTGATAGGGGAAATTTTGGCGGGAAATGTTCTCTCTTAGCTTTATAATTAACAGGTTAAAGTTCTAAAAACTATTCAAAAAAAAATAAGTTCATAATACTTTCACAGATGGCTTATTATTATACATGTAAAAAATTTATAAAAGAAACATGGGGGTCAATGGGTCACTTTTTGTTAATCCATTTAAATGGATAAAACCAGAGGTTTCCGAAAATCTGACAAAAATTCCAAAAACATTAAAAGCGAACATCCTTAATTGTGATGTAATTGAACATAAAAGAAAGGTTAACATTGGTGTAACCCAGATCTACACATTTGAATGATTATCGCAGCTTTTTTAAAAATTGCAAAAATAATCGCACTCTGCTTGATTTGAAATGGCATTCCAATCTATATCTTAACTATAAAATTGAGTGTAAAAACCACGAAAGATTTCAAATGGACAACGAATTGACCTTAAGAACTGAAAACATCACAATGCCACCAAAAGGTCAGCAAAAATTCCCGCTCGTGAGGAAGACTTCAACTGTCCCCGTTAGCAAGTAAAAATCTAAATGTCTTGTGTGTGGTGTCTATCATTATTGCTTTAGTGCTTTGTGTGTGCTACTTTTTGTGTTTCTTTGGTACATGTGACGTGGTTTTGTACATTGACATTTATTATTTTTAACTACGCCATTAAAGTGCGAGGTTTTGCATGCCACAAAACCAGGTTTAACCCACCATTTTTTCCATTAGAAATGCCCTGTACCAAGTCAGCTGGAAGATGGCCATTGTTATTTAATTGTTCCTTTCTGTATGGTTACATTTTAACGTTGCGTCGTTTGTCTTCTCATATTTTTTAGTGTGAATTCACATTGCGATAAGACGTGTCACGGTACTTGTCTATCCCATATTCATGTATTTGGTTGTTATGTTATGTTTGTTATTCTCCTGGGATTTTGTCTGATGCTTGGTCTGTTTCTGTGTGTGTTACATGTCAGTGTTGTGTCGTTGTTCTCCTCTTATATTTAATGCGTTTCCCTCGGTTTTAGTTTGTTACCCCGATTTTGTTTTTTGTATACTCCTGTTGCCTTTATTTGTAGTTAACTTCCACTATATATGTTATTGTTCTATTATAATGTCATTATGTTATTGCATTATTATAAAATTGAAAATACTTTGAACGACAAAAATGTTTTATATCTCTTCCTGCGTGACGTGTCATTCCAACATCAGACACGCGGAACCATATGCAGACATTTGGGTTCAATTTAAATTTTAAATGAATATTATATAAGTAGTAACACATGTGGTTGTTCAATTTTATATTACCTTTTTTGTGCTTCTTGGTTATATATTTCTTTGTTTTGTTTTGATTCAGATCGGTATTGATGGATGTATTCATACTTTAACAATTTTACCTTTTATGTCTGTCTTGTTTACGCATCGTTATAAATATAATGAAATTTGATGCGACTGTTATACACGTCCGAGGTTTAGAGCTATAAAACTAGGTTCAATCCACCTTTTTTTTTACATAATATCATGCCTGTACCAAGTCAGGAACATGACAGTTGTTATCCAATCATTTGATGTGTTTAAGCATTTCATTTTGCCATTTGGTTATGACTTATAACTAGAAATAGACTATGAGGATTGGTTGAAAACAAAACTTCACGACATTAGAGATGATTTTAGCTGCCCAATTGTGCATTTTTCATTTTTTATTGAAGAGTTCCAAATGGTGAATTTGAAACCATCACGAGTCGGTTGACCGTTATACAGATATGTTCCTTATGACGTCACTACAATCCTGTTTCCTTCTCACGCTTGTGGCCTTCTGAATTAGACTATTTACCGGCTTTGTAATAGCTTGAGCAACACGACGGACGCCACATGTGGAGCATGATCTGCTTACACTTCCGGAGTACCTGAATTGATCCCCTGTTTTAGGTGGATTTCGTGTTGTTGTTGTCCCCTATTTGTAACATTTTGTTCAGGCATCGTTGTTGATACAACAAAGTTTGATGCAGCTGTTGTACAAGTGACAGGTTAAGTTAACTATAAAGCCAGGTTCAATCTACCATTTTCTACATTTGAGAATGCCTGTACTACGTCAGGAATATGATAGTTGTTGTTCATCTGTTTGATGTGTTTTATCATTTGAATTTTCTTGGGAGTTCAGTATTTTTGTTATTTTACTTTATAAATGATAATTATTTTAGAGTCAGATTTATTTATTTTCTTTTATGGCAAATGTCCATTCATATTGCCATTTTTTATATTCTTTAAACGTTTAATGTTTCGTTAGAACATCAGTTAGATATATTATTAGTCACACAGTGTGCAATTGTCCAAACACAGGAATTTATATATCTATTGGTTTTGTTTTCGGTATTGAAATAGTTTTTGAAGTATTAATCATTTGGACAGTATCAATCAAATGTACTAAGATACCAAATATAAACCGTGATAAATGTAAAAATATTGAAAAGTTTTTTTTTAATGAGTCAATGGAATAAGGGAGATAATTCAAATTGAATTGATAAACAAAATCAGTGCAATCTATAAAGACAATATCAACCAATCAAATTGCGAAAACTTTTTCTAAATCAGGATACAATCATTTATTGTACAGCAGTGACGTCAACTCGGTTTCACTTTGCGTGTTATAAGCCATGTTTCCTGTTTGCCAATGTCAATTTAAAGTCAACATACCATTCCATATCAGCAAAATAATGAACCTTACATATTCAATATGTATAACACACAAAAGTAAATTATAAATTGATGTAAAATGAAGCCAATATTCATAAACATAAATGATATATTTCCGATGGTTTTTACTGCATGAATATGTTTTGTTTGCATTGTTTTTTATTAGTTCTCTTGCAAATAAACTCATCATAAAACCAACACCAATAAAATGAATACATGTTAATCTTATTAAAACTGTAACACGACATCAAAAATAAGGAATAAAACCGCTCGGAACGTATATATTTATATAGTTTGTTTTATCAATCAGAAGAAAATAAATCATAAAAGACAAAAAAAAAGTGTTCAAACTGTAAAGGAGAGAAACAACACAGTTACACAATATATCTTATCATATTTTGTTACTAAAATATGTAAATCGTGTGCAATTTCTGTACAGCAGTGTTCTATTCATAAACGTTCTATGCACGACAATTGTACCTTCTTTTGGAATCGTGAACCATCGAAGCGCCGGTTTCATTTTCTAATCTAGAATGTGTTCTCTTCGTTGCCTTCTGACGAAAGCTGCTTGTTAGCTGTCTCCTGGTTTTTTTCTTCTTTTGCCTTCTGTTTTCATCTGCGACCATACCTTCCGCTGTAGTTTGAGATTTCCTTGAATCAATAAAGTGTTGGTAGGAGTAGAAGCCGTTTTTATTATCTGTTATCATCTGCTTAATTGAAAAAATTAATGCTTTCGATTCATCCTCTACATCATTTCCTCTTGTGTCTAGCATTAAATATCTATTTTTGATTCTGTTTAAGAACCGATTCACTGTTTCAGGAAAAGACTTGGTAAAGTCTTCAATTGCTTCATCTTTAGTTTTTCCTTCAATTTGTTTCGAGTGATCAAAATGGGTAAAAACGACAACAGTGTAATTCAAAAAAGATTCACCAAACATATCGGTATATGTCTCGAAAACTTCAATGTCCTCTTTTGTTAATCGACTTGCCTTTACTGTGAGCAGTATAGCATGTGGTCCCGGTGTCGCCAATGAAAAACATCTCTTAATTTCGTTCTTGACCTGTTCTGTAGGAAAACGACTGTCAAAAAGACCAGGGGTATCGATCACACAAATCTTACGACCAAAACGACTGTTCTCCGCTTGTATGGACTTCCTCGCTGCTAGATTGGACAAGGGTTGAAAATTACTTGAATCTGGAAAAATACTTTCACCTATCAAAGTATTACCCACACTACTCTTCCCTGTTCCAGTTTTTCCTAGCAATACAATTCTGAGTACATCTGTATCCATCTAGAATAGATGAATTGATACATTTAATATTGTTAATATTTAAGTGTGAATTTACCTGAAAAAGGTAGTTAATCATATTTATCAATATTTACACAAAATATTAAAGAAAATATTATAACAAATCTGCGAAGATATCTGCCAAATATCACAAAACCATTGTTTGTTCACCAAATAACACAACAGAGGGGGCACAATTAAGGAAATCCTAAAGAACAAAATTGACATATAAAACAGTGCAAGACAACCTGTTTTTGTATGAAATATTAATAGTTAGATAGAAAATATGTACAGAAATGCCACAATTTATTTTTAAACTTACGAAGAATTATTTTCTAAATGTTTTAAAATTCAAAATATTAAGGTAAAGAGTGGATGTGTTTTCTGTGTAACTTTGGTGTCATAAATAAAATGATAAGATATAATCGTGACAAATTTGAAACGAGTACTAAACTTGGGACATCATAAGTTACCAGAAGTATTAAGTATTTGTAGAGGTAGCTAAAATTAAATTCAACAATATTAAAAATTTATCACTGCAAGTGTTTAAGGGTAATTTATATATAAGTTTACAGTTAACTAGGTGATAAATAAATCTTACACATAAAAAACTCATTTTGAAATAGTCAATCTTGAAATCGTACATCAAATAAAACTATGTTGTATATGTATTTAGAAAGGTCACTTGGGAACCATGTATTTGTTGACTTTAAGCACATGTGTTCATATCAAAACATGTTTTTGTTTAATTTGACTAGACATTGGTTATTACCGGTTGAAGTTATATCAATTATGATAACTTTATGCTAGAATTTTAGCGCTTAAATTGTAATATTATAGTCAAGAATTGTCATTCGAGGTTCGCCTATCCAACAGTAAATGTTCGTTTTAAGTATTGAATAAGAACATATTTCGGAAATGCATAAATTTGTGAATTGAAAATAAATATTATAAATTACATTTACCTGTGTATCATTGTATCACTTAAAACTTGTACTACCTTTAATAGCTTTATCAACGGAATTTTACTCACCATATTTACGAATATTCATTAACAGTTTAAATTGTGAAAAATGCTATAACGCATGACACATTTGTATTTAAAAATAAAAACAATATGGTTTCAATGTTTGATATTGAAAATATTTTTGAAAAAAAAAGGGGGGGGGGGGGTTATGAGTGAAAATTTAATGCTTACATGTGACTTTGATATGATATTGAGGTGTTATCCAGAATAATTTAAAATGATGGAATCTCATATGTCGGAAAGAGGAATAAAAATTTGGAAAGGTTCAATCAAATTAAATTCAACAACAATTTATTTTAAATTTGACATTACAAATATTTAAGAAAAGAAATAATTAATGCATCATGGTGATCACTAAATCAAACAAAAACACACATTTAGAAGAGTCAATCTTGAAAAGCTGCTTTAGTTATTGCTATAACTATGTTTTATTGACGGATTTGTAAATATTTATTTGTCTGAATATATTTGAAATAGCGTGTTACTGTGTATTATTGCAATACTGAAAATTATGACTCTCTATTTAATTCTTGATTTAATATCTGTCATATTTCAATTAATTGCTGTCGTAGTATTACGGTATTTTGCTTACCATGGCTTCGAGTTTTGCCTTAGTTGCGGTTTGCTCTAAATGAATGGTTCCCATTTTCTCAGGGGTTTCAATGTTACTTTGGTGACCATCAAAACGAACTTTCTCTCCTATCATGAACTCTCTCTCATTTCGATCGTTAAAGTGTTCATAACTGTTACTTCTCAAAACTTTACTCACTGGTCTCCGTACTGCAAATTCTCTAGACATTACATTTATGCTTTCACCAGACTGCATCTAAAATTGATGAGGTCAAAGCTTTAGTGAAGGTAATAATTTAGTATCTATAAGTTTTATGGCATAACATGAGAATACGGTTTCTAAATATGAATTGTACTTATTCGAATTCTCTTTATGAAATGTAGATCATAAAGGGAGTATTTATAATAAACAAAAAGAATACAAAATAGTGAAGAAAATATAATAAAATATTTGACAAAAGCAAATTCCTCTATGTGACCCAACATAATTTTTCCAGTCTTGTAGCGGAAACGGCATAATGAAATGCATTTGGGATGTGTTCATGGGACACAGATGAGGCCTCCGTTTGACCATTATTGTAAATGCAGCACAGCAAATTTAAACTAGAAGCTCTAAACAGCCTGTATCGCTCACCTTGATCTATGTGAATATTAAACAAAGGAAGCAGATAGATTCATGACAAAATTGTGTTTTGGTGATGGTGATGTGTTTTTAAATCTTAATTTACTGAACATTCTTGCTACTTACTAACATCTCTATCTATAATGAACTTGGCCCAGTAGTTTCAGTGGATAATGTTAGTAAAAATTTACAACTTTAATGAAAATTGACTATAAAGGACAATTACTCCTTAGGGGGTCAACTGACCATTTCAGTCATATGGACTTATTCGTAAATCTTACTTTGCTAAACATTATTGCTGTTTACAGTTTATCTCTATCTATAATAATATTCAAGATAATAACAAAACACAGTAAGATTTCCTAAAAATTATCAATTCAGGAGCAGCAACCTAATAACGGGTTGTCCGATTCATCTGAAAATTTTAGGGCAGATGGATCTTGACCTGATTAAAACTCAATTCCTGTCAGATTTGCTCCTAATGCTTTGAGTTATAGGGCAAAAACTGCATTTTACCCCTATGTTATATTTTAAGCCATGGCGGCCATCTTGGTTGGTTGGCCGGATCACGCCACACATTTTTTTAAACAATATATCCAAATGATGATTGTGGCCAAGTTTGGTTGGCCCAGTATTTTCAGAGGAAAGGTTTTTGTGAAAGCAAATGACGGACGACGACGACGGCGGACGACGACGATAATGGACGACGATGGACGACGGACGCATTGTGATGAGAAAAGCTCACATGACCCTTCGGGCCAGGTGAGCTAGACATGATATGATACACTTTTTAGGTGATCACTTAATCAAACGAAAACATCCATTAGACTCTCTTGCCATGCTGTCCAAGATTTTATTTTAATTTCTTTTACCTCAAAAATTATGCAGGACAGTCAAAATCAAAAATTAAATTATTTTAATATTGTCGTTGAATGAAAATATGGGGTATTGTACTTTTTTACGTTTCTGTTTTCTTTACCATTTAACAGTACCATATGCTTCTTTTCAGTAAATTTTCAGGTGATTTCTTATGACAATTTGACATGCGAATCGTTATGAAAAAATGAATATAGAATCTTCATAATACCGCCACTGATTTGGCTTTGTGTGATTAAAAGGGATATATTCTGCAAAACAACGTCTCGTTTCTGGAATTAATTGTTTCTGAATATACATCCATTTGCCAAAAATGTGTTATTCTTATCTTAGTTGGAAGAGAAAGCTTTTGGGAGTTAATGAGCCTATATTTTTTAAGTGATCGAATCTTTATAGGTGAGAATACTTTTTCAGCTATGAAAAAATAAAAGATTGTCCAGATCTATGGAGCAGTCAAGTAGAAATAAATGTTTTACGACTGTTGGTCTGAGTCCGACTGTAATACTACCTTTAGATAATATATACAAGTAGCCAATTTTACAATAACTTTAAACACCTATTTCTTATAATTTGACATGAGAATCTTTATGAAAAACCGAAAACAGAATCTTAATAATACCTCCTTTGACCTGGCTTTGGTATATGTGGTTAAAAGAAAGATATTCTGCAAAACAGCGTCCCGTTTCTGGAATTTATTGTTCCATAATATACAACCATTTGCCCAGTGTGCTATTCTTATCTTAGTTGGAAGACAAAGCTTTTGAAAGTTAATAAGCCTATACTTTTTAAGTGATCGTATCTTTATAAGTGAGAATACTTGTTCAGCTATAAAAAAATAAAAGATTGTCCAGATCTATGGAGCAGATAAATAGAAATAAATGTTTTACGACTGTAATACTACCTTTAGATAATATATAGCCAATTTTACAATAACTTTAAACACCTTAATTTTGCAATCAGTTATTTTTCATATCTATATTATCTATTATAGTTTATAGTATTACTATACGTTACTCACCTTGTTGTGGACCAAACACCTTAATCTGAACTCTTCATTCTGAAAATGATAAAATCAAAGGGATTTTATATAGGTTTTAATATGCATAAGTTTTATTTTAAACACACTCGTTCAGAAAATTAATTTACGGATATAAAAACAATTGCATGTGCCATAATTATTAATGAGACATTTTTCTTCCATTTACCAAATGACATAGAATTTAACAGCTATAGGTCACCATACGGTTGTCAACAATAAGTAAAACCAACATCGCAGAGTCAGCTATGAAAGCTCCAAAATTACACATTAAAAACAATTAGATGCGTATCTTTCCATTTGTATAGATACAGTTGAAACTGCGCTAATTTTAATTAATTGCGTTATATACACTAATGGAACACTTCGTCGAATATTTGGACGGTTAACATCTTTTTTTACAAACAATTTCCGTTCTCTGAACAAATATATAATACTCGTATAAGTATCATTACCGTGTTCTTTTCATTAAAAGTTCTTATTCATATTGAATACATCTACATATTTTTAGGGGAATGATTTATCAATATTTAAATCATACAAACCTCAATATTTATTAAGTTGCAACACTACCACTTTAAAAGAAGATATGAATCGTTGTAGTAAGGTGATAACTAAATTAAACAATAACAAATGGGGAAAGTTTCCATTGAACAGAGACGAAGTATCAACATGCAAAACACTTTAAAAGGACAAGACTGAAAAACGATACCAATATTCAAATATTATATGTGTTTTGCGATAATAGGCATTGTGTCAAATTTTCATAATTTTTGTTTGAGTCAAACTTAAGTTAGTGAACGGAAACGAGAATCCAGCAATGTTTCTGTTTATAAAGAGGCATAACTCTAGAAAAATATAAGTGATACTACCAAAATCCAAATCTGGTCTGTACTTCGTGGTAATAAGCATTGTGAACAAATTTCATAACATTTGGTTGAGGGTTGAAGTCTTAAGATAGAAAACTAAAACAAACAACTCGACGGTTATTTTTAACGGTAATAACTCAAGAACGGTGAAAGTGATGCCACCAAATTTCAATATCAACATGGTTTTTGTGTTAATCAGCATTTTAAATAAGTTTAATAACATTTGGTTAAGGAAAACTAAAGTCAGAGATCGGAAACCAACTTTGGAACGCACGGAAAGACAAGGGTAAAACATAATGCCCCGCCGATACGTCTGTAACAAGAAAAACAATGCATACACAAGCCTAAACTATTGATTAATATTTGGATTTAATTGTGTTTCGAAGAAATATAAGTATTCGAAAAGGTTAAAGGTTAAGTTAAATTCTTTTATTAAATTGCTTCACAATTCCAAATTTCTTGGTTTTGCCAGTAAGACAGTAGAAAAAAGAAAAAGAAATAAGCAGTATATATGCATAATGGCTTCTGATTTTTTTATTTTTATTTTTTTATTTTCAGATTCTTACAAGGAATGCATATCAAATCAGAAGAATACACCATCTGAAGAAAAACTAAGCAGAAGTGGTTCAAGAGGGAGGGTTCTGTCAGGGTGGACCACCCTTTTTGTGTGGATCAGCCCTTGTTGAGGTCATCTTTAAAGGTCAAACAGAACTTTCTGAACTCCAGCTGGACATTTAACAGTTCAGATGGACTTCTTAAAGCTAGCCGGACTTTGTAAAGTCCGGTTGAACTTTATAGAGGCCATATTTTTGCCAGAAATGCCGGCTGAATTTTTTCAGACGTACTTTTATGAAAGTCCAGCTGGACTTTCTGAACCGGACTCCTGCTAATTTAAATATTTCGAGCCGGTTTACGGCTAATTTCGCTGAAAGTCCAGCCGGGTTATCCATTATAAGCAATTCAAAGAACAGTTTAAATGATTATTATAAGTACGGTTACAGTAAGGCTACTGTCCGGTTGGAGTACGTATCAAGTTTTTCGTACGGGATATAGTATTATTATACATTACTCACATTGTTTTCTTCCAACAATCCTTGCCTTAACTCTTCCATCTGAAAATGATAACTCAGATATTTTATATAGGTTTTTACTATGCATGAGTTTTGTTTTAAACACACTCGTTCAGAAAATGAATTTACGGATATAAAAACAATTGCATGTGCCATAATTATTAATGAGACATCTTTCTTCCATTTACAAATGACATAAAATTTAACAGCTATAGGTCACCATACGGTTTTCAACAATAAGGCAAACCAACTTCGCAAAGTCAGCAACGAAAGCCCCAAAATTAGCCATTAAAAACAATTAGATGCATTTTTTTTTCCACTTGTATAGATACAGTTGAAACTACGCTAATTCTATTAAAGTGCGTCATATAAACTAATGGAGCAGTCAGTCGAATATTTGGACGGTTTTCGTCTTTATTTACAAACAATAAACACATATATATTACTTATAATAATCGTATAAGCGGTATTCTTCTGATCATAACCGCGTACTGAAAACAGAATCTTATTAATACCTCCTTTGACTTGGCTTTGGTATATGTGGTTAAAAGGAATATATTCTGTAAAACAGCGTCCCGTTTCTGGAATTTATTGTTCCATAATATACAACCATTTGCCCTGAATGTGCTATTCTTATCTTAGTTGGAAGAGAAAGCTTTTGGAAGTTAATGAGCCTATATTTTTTAAGTGATCGTATCTTTATAAGTGAGAATACTTTTTCAGCTATAAAAAAAATAAAACATTGTCCAGATCTATGGAGCAGTTAAGTAGAAATTATTGTTTTACGTCTGTTGATCTGAGTCAGACTGTAATACTACCTTTAGATAATATATAGCCAATTTTACAATAACTTTAAGCACCTATATTCTTATAACTTGACATGAGAATCTTTATGAAAAACTGAAAAACAAATCTTATTAATACCTCCTTTGACTTGGCTTTGGAATATGTGGTTAAAAGGACGATATTCTGAAAAACAGCGTCCCGTTTCTGGAATGTATTGTTCCATAATATACAACCATTTGCCCTGAATATATGCTGTTCTTATCTTAGTTGGAAGAGAACGCTTTTGGAAGTTAATTAGCCTATATGTTTAAAGTGATCGTATCTTTATAAGTGAGAATACTTTTTCAGCTATAAAAAAATAAAAGATTTTCCAGATCTATGGACCAGTTAAGTACAATTAAATGTTTTACGTCTGTTGGTCTGTGTCCGACTGAAATACTGCCTTTAGATAATATATACTAGTAGCCAATTTACAATAACTTTAAACACCTATATTCTTATAATTTGACATGAGAATCTTAATGAAAAACTGAAAACAGAATGTTATTAATACCTTATTTGACTTGGCTTTGGTATATGTGGTTAAAAGGAAGATATTCTGAAAGACAGCGTCCCGTTTCGGGAATTTATTGTTCCGTAATATACAACCATTTGCCTTGAATGTGCTATTCTTATATTAGTTGGAAGCCAAAGCTTTTGGAAGTTGATGAGCCTATATTTTTTTAGAGAGATCGTATCTTTATAAGTGAGAATACTTTTTGAGCTATAAAAAAATAAAAGATTGTCCAGATCTATGGAGCAGTTAAGTAGAAATTAATGTTTTACGTCTGTTGATCTGAGTCCGACTGTAATACTACCTTAAGATAATATATACTAGTAGCTAATTTACAATAACTTTATACAACACCTATATTCTTATAATTTGACATGAGAATCTTTATGAAAAACTGAAAACAGAATCTTAATAATGTCTCCTTTGACGTGGCGATGGTATATGTGGTTAAAAGGTAGATATTCTGAAAAACAGCGTCCCGTTTCCGGAATTTATTGTTCCATAATATACAACTATTTGCCCTGAATGTGCCATTCTTATCTTAGTTGGAAGACAAAGCTTTTGGAAGTTAATGAGCCTATATATTTTTTAAGTGATCGTATCTTTATAAGTGAGAATACTTTTTCAGCTATAAAAAAAATAAAAGATTGTCCAGATCTATGGACCAGTTAAGTACAAATAAATGTTTTACGACTATTGGTCTGAGCCCGACTGTAATACTACCTTTAGACAAAATATATAAAATATTGATTTATATGGTATGATTGCCAATGAGACAACTATCCACAAAAGACCAAAATGACACAAACATTAACAATTAGCCAATTTTACAATAACTTTAAACAACTATATTTGCAATCAGTTATTTTTCATATCTATATTATCTTTTATAGTATATAGCATTACTATACATTACTCACTTTTTTTACGATCAAACACCTAGGTATTAACTCTTCAATCTGAAAATGATAAAATCAGAGATTTTATATAGGTTTTTAATATGCATAAGTTTTGTTTTAAACACACTCGTTCAGAAAATGAATTTAAGGATATAAAAAACAATTGCATGTGCCATAATTATTAATGAGACATCTTTCTTCCATTTACCAAATGACATAGAATTTTACAGCTATAGGTCACCGTACAGTTGTCAACGATAATTAAAACCAACATCGCAGAGTCAGCTATGAAAGTCCAAAATTTAAACATTAAAAACAATTAGCTGCGTATCTTTCCATTTGTATAGATACAGTTGAAACTGCGCCAATTTTAATTAATTGCGTCATATAAACTAATGAAGCACTCCGTCGAATATTTGGACGGTTTACATCTTTTTTTACAAACAATTTCCGTTCTCTGAACACATATATATTACATATGATACTCGTATAAGCGGTATTCTTCTAATCATAACCGTGTTCTTTTCAGTATAAGTTCTTATTCATATTAAATAAATCTACATATTTTTAGGAGAATGATTTATCAATATCAAAATCATACAAAACTCAACATGCTCAATGTTTATTATATTGCAATACTTTCACTTTAAAAGAAGAAATGAATCGTTGTAGTAAGGTGATAACTAAATTAAACAATAGCAAATGGGGAAAGTTACCATTGAACATAAAGGAGTCCCCACATGCAAAACACTTGAAAAGGACAAGACTCAAAAACGATACCAATATTCAAATATTATTTGTGTTTTGTGATAATAAGCATTGTGTAAAATTTCCATAATTTTTGTTTGAGTCAAACTTAAGTTAGTGAACGGAACGAGAATTCAGCAATATTTCTGTTTATAAAGAGGCATAACTCTAGAAAAATATAAGTGATACTACCAAAATCCAAATCTGGTCTGTACTTCGTGGTAATAAGCATTGTGAACAAACTTCATAACATTTGGTTGAGCGTTGAGGTAAACTTAAGATAGAAAACTAAAACAAACAACTCGACGGTTATTTTTAACGGTAATAACTCAAGAACGGTGAAAGTGATGCCACCAAATTTCAATATCAACATGGTTTTTGTGTTAATCAGCATTTTATATAAGTTTAATAACATTTGGTTAAGGCAAACTAAAGTAAGAGATCGGAAACCAACTTTGGAACGTACGGAGAGACAAGGGTAAAACATAATGCCCCGCCGATACGTCTGTAACAAGAAAAACAATGTATACACAAGACTAAACTATTGATTAATATTTGGACTTCATTGTTTTTCCATGAAATATAAGTATTTGGAAAGGTTAAATTAAATTCTTTTACCGTTATTATTGCAAATGCAACACCGCCAAAAGACATCGTATCTTTATATCTATAAGAGAGAATACTTTTTTCAGCTATAGAAAAAGTAAAAGATTGTCGAGATCTCTGGAGCAATTAAGTCGACATAAATGTTTTTCGACTGTTGGTCGGAGTCCGACTGATGCACTACCTTTAGATAATATATAGCCAATGTACAATAACTTTAAATACCTATATTTACAATCAGTTATCTTTCATATCTGTATTACCTATTATAGTATATAGTATTACTATACATTACTCACCTTGTTTTCTGTCGAAAATCTTTGCCTTAACTCTTCCATCTGAAAATGATAAAATCCGAGATTTTATATAAGTTTTTAATATGCATAAGTTTTGTTTTAAACACACTCATTCAGAAAATGAATTTACGGATATAAAAAACAATTGCATGTGCCATAATTATTAATGAGACATCTTTCTTCCATTTACCAAATGACATAGAATTTTACAGCTATAGGTCACCGTACAGTTGTTAACGATAATTAAAACCAACATCGCAGAGTCAGCTATGAAAGCCCCAAATTTAAACATTAAAAACAATTAGATGCCTATCTTTCCATTTGTATAGATACAGTTGAAACTGCGCCAATTTTAATTAATTGCGTCATATAAACTAATGAAGCACTCCGTCGAATATTTGGACGGTTTACATCTTTTTTTACAAACAATTTCCGTTCTCTGAACACATATATATTACATATGATACTCGTATAAGCGGTATTCTTCTAATCATAACCGTGTTCTTTTCAGTATAAGTTCTTATTCATATTAAATAAATCTACATATTTTTAGGAGAATGATTTATCAATATCAAAATCATACAAAACTCAACATGCTCAATGTTTATTATATTGCAATACTTTCACTTTAAAAGAAGAAATGAATCGTTGTAGTAAGGTGATAACTAAATTAAACAATAGCAAATGGGGAAAGTTACCATTGAACATAAAGGAGTCCCCACATGCAAAACACTTGAAAAGGACAAGACTCAAAAACGATACCAATATTCAAATATTATTTGTGTTTTGTGATAATAAGCATTGTGTAAAATTTCCATAATTTTTGTTTGAGTCAAACTTAAGTTAGTGAACGGAACGAGAATTCAGCAATATTTCTGTTTATAAAGAGGCATAACTCTAGAAAAATATAAGTGATACTACCAAAATCCAAATCTGGTCTGTACTTCGTGGTAATAAGCATTGTGAACAAACTTCATAACATTTGGTTGAGCGTTGAGGTAAACTTAAGATAGAAAACTAAAACAAACAACTCGACGGTTATTTTTAACGGTAATAACTCAAGAACGGTGAAAGTGATGCCACCAAATTTCAATATCAACATGGTTTTTGTGTTAATCAGCATTTTATATAAGTTTAATAACATTTGGTTAAGGCAAACTAAAGTAAGAGATCGGAAACCAACTTTGGAACGTACGGAGAGACAAGGGTAAAACATAATGCCCCGCCGATACGTCTGTAACAAGAAAAACAATGTATACACAAGACTAAACTATTGATTAATATTTGGACTTCATTGTTTTTCTATGAAATATAAGTATTCGGAAAGGTTAAATTAAATTCTTTTACCGTTATTATTGCAAATGCAACACCGCCAAAAGACATCGTATCTTTATATCTATAAGAGAGAATACTTTTTTCAGCTATAGAAAAAGTAAAAGATTGTCGAGATCTCTGGAGCAATTAAGTCGACATAAATGTTTTTCGACTGTTGGTCGGAGTCCGACTGATGTACTACCTTTAGATAATATATAGCCAATGTACAATAACTTTAAATACCTATATTTACAATCAGTTATCTTTCATATCTGTATTACCTATTATAGTATATAGTATTACTATACATTACTCACCTTGTTTTCTGTCGAAAATCTTTGCCTTAACTCTTCCATCTGAAAATGATAAAATCCGAGATTTTATATAAGTTTTTAATATGCATAAGTTTTGTTTTAAACACACTCGTTCAGAAAATGAATTTACGGATATAAAAAACAATTGCATGTGCCATAATTATTAATGAGACATCTTTCTTCCATTTACCAAATGACATAGAATTTTACAGCTATAGGTCACCGTACAGTTGTTAACGATAATTAAAACCAACATCGCAGAGTCAGCTATGAAAGCCCCAAATTTAAACATTAAAAACAATTAGATGCCTATCTTTCCATTTGTATAGATACAGTTGAAACTGCGCTAATTTTAATTAATTGCGTCATATAAACTAATGAAGCACTCCGTTTTTTTACAAACAATTTCCGTTCTCTGAACACATATATATTACATATGATACTCGTATAAGCGGTATTCTTCTAATCATAACCGTGTTCTTTTCAGTATAAGTTCTTATTCATATTAAATAAATCTACATATTTTTAGGAGAATGATTTATCAATATCAAAATCATACAAAACTCAACATGCTCAATGTTTATTATATTGCAATACTTTCACTTTAAAAGAAGATATGAATCGTTGTAGTAAGGTGATAACTAAATTAAACAAAAGCAAATGGGGAAAGTTACCATTGAACATAAAGGAGTCCCCACATGCAAAACACTTGAAAAGGACAAGACTCAAAAACGATACCAATATTCAAATATTATTTGTGTTTTGTGATAATAAGCATTGTGTAAAATTTCCAAAATTTTTGTTTGAGTCAAACTTAAGTTAGTGAACGGAACAAGAATTCAGCAATGTTTCTGTTTATAAAGAGGCATAACTCTAGAAAAATATAAGTGATACTACCAAAATCCAAATCTGGTCTGTACTTCGTGGTAATAAGCATTGTGAACAAATTTCATAACATTTGGTTGAGGGTTGAGGTAAACTTAAGATAGAAAACTAAAACAAACAACTCGACGGTTATTTTTAACGGTAATAACTCAAGAACGGTGAAAGTGATGCCACCAAATTTCAATATCAACATGGTTTTTGTGTTAATCAGCATTTTATATAAGTTTAATAACATTTGGTTAAGGCAAACTAAAGTAAGAGATCGGAAACCAAATTTGGAACGTACAGAGAGACAAGGGTAAAACATAATGCCCCGCCGATACGTCTGTAACAAGAAAAACAATGTATACACAAGACTAAAATATTGATTAATATTTGGACTTCATTGTTTTTCCATGAAATATAAGTATTCGGAAAGGTTAAATTAAATTCTTTTACCGTTATTATTGCAGTGTTCCAGCTTGAATCTCAGGGCAGAAGGGTGCTACTTGTCTGAAAGGGCACTTTAGCGCAATAACCCAAATTGTAAGGGCACTGTTTGGCAGTGTATTAATAACCTTGAATACATGTATATATTGCAAGGCTCAGCTGCAGAACATTACTTGTATTTTAACCTTATTCAAAAATTAATGTGTTCCAAGTGTTGGTTCCAGTAAGATTTTTTTATTATCAAATTATCATACCAAGACACAAAGCATATCATTTTAATTGATGTAAATTTATGCAAACTGTGCATTTTGATCAGGAAAAAAACCCTTAGAATTTTTTTTTTTTTTAATTTTATAATTTATATAACTTAATTATACAAGTCTATAAAAAATAAACAAGTAGTTCTGAAAGATTGAGCTAAACAAAATTGAATTTGTTATGTAATTAAATTATTTACTTTAAAATTACTTGTTTAGACATATAGTATTTGTGTTATTGAAAGTTACCTAACTTGTAATCATTTAAATTGTTACAAAAAAGTATTAAGAAGTGCACACCAAAGTGCTCCTAAGTAGGGAGTTTTATAAATATAACAGGTGATACAAGAGATGATTATATTATAATGATGCAATAATAAATTGCATATATTACAGTAGGTATAAACTCCATTATGGTTAAAAAAATAAAAGCATTTGTTAAGCGCTCCTATGTAAGGAGGATTATAATACAAGAACTAAAACAGGAAGTGGTGCAATCTTATTATGTTCAAATACAAATTTCCCTGGGTCTTCTTTTAATTTCATACTAGTGGTTATAAAACAAAACGTTTTTACCACTCTACCAATTTAGTCAAAACTTACATGTAGTATGCCTTTTAAATTGTTTTAAATTTTTTTTTTTTTATGTGTTCATATGCTATGATACGTAAACATTACAAATGGCTACCATGTTGGAATTTCATTCTGTAATAAATATCTAGTATTTGTTCAATTATCTTAAATCCACTAATTAGCAGTGAACAATCATTAGCAGAGGTGATAAAACTGCCAAAGGCATTAGGTATTTAACTTAATCCTATTGTCAGTTAATTAGTGTTACACAATCAGGTAACAATTTTACCGGAAACGCCAGAAGGCAGGAAATTTGTAAAATGTATCTTTTGAAAAGGCAGAAGGGGGCATTCTTTGGCTTTGGAGGGCAGAAGGGCGGGGGTAAGGGCACCAAGGGCGGGGCGCCCTTCTATTTAGGGCAGGCGGGAACACTGTATTGCAAATACAACACCGCCAAAAGACATCGTATCTTTATATCTATAAGAGAGAATACTTTTTTCAGCTATAGAAAAAGTAAAAGATTGTCAAGATCTCTGGAGCAATTAAGTCGACATAAATGTTTTTCGACTGTTGGTCGGAGTCCGACTGATGTACTACCTTTAGATAATATATAGCCAATGTACAATAACTTTAAATACCTATATTTACAATCAGTTATCTTTCATATCTGTATTACCTATTATAGTATATAGTATTACAATACATTACTCACCTTGTTTTCTGTCGAAAATCTTTGCCTTAACTCTTCCATCTGAAAATGATAAAATCCGAGATTTTATATAGGTTTTTAATATGCATAAGTTTTGTTTCAAACACACTCATTCAGAAAATGAATTTACGGATATAAAAACAATTGCATGTGCCATAATTATTAATGAGACATCTTTCTTCTATTTACCAAATGACATAGAATTTAACAGCTATAGGTCACCGTACAGTTGTCAACAATAAGTAAAACCAACATCGCAAAGTCAGTTATGAAAGCCCAAAAATTACACATTAAAAACAAATAGATGCGTATCTTTCCATTTGTATAGAAACAGTTGAAACTGTGCTTATTCTAATAAATTGCGTCATATAAACTAATGGAGCACTCCGTCGAATAATTGGACGGTTTACATCTTTATTTACAAACAATTTCCGTTCTCTGAACAAATATATAATACTCCTATAAGCGGTATTCTTCTAATCATTACCGTGTTCTTTTCATTATAAGTTCATATTCATATTAAATACATCTACATATTTTTAGGAGAATGATTTATCAATATTTAAATCATACAAAACTCAATATTTATTATATTGCAACACTACCACTTTAAAAGAAGATATGAATCGTTGTAGTAAGGTGATAACTAAATTAAACAAAAGCAAATTGGAAAAGTTACCATTGAACATAAAGGAGTCCCCACATGCAAAACACTTGAAAAGGACAAGACTCAAAAACGATACCAATATTCAAATATTATATGTGTTTTGTGATAATAAGCAGTGTGTAAAATTTTCATAATTTTTGTTTGAATCAAACTTAAGTTAGTGAACGGAAACGAGAATTCAGCAATGTTTCTGCTTATAAAGAGGCATAACTCTAGAAAAATATACGTGATACTACCAAAATTCAAATCTGGTCTGTACTTCGTGGTAATAAGCATTGTGAACAAACTTCATAACATTTGGTTGAGGGTTGAGGTAAACTTAAAGATAGAAAACTAAAAAAAACAACTCGACGGTTATTTTTAACGGTAATGACTCAAGAACGGTGAAAGTGATGCCACCAAATTTCAATATCAACATGGTTTTTGTGTTAATCAGCATTTTGTATAAGTTTAATAACATTTGGTTGAGGCAAACTATAGTAAGATATCGGAAACCAACTTTGGAACGTACGGAGAGACAAGGGTAAAACATAATGCCCCGCCGATACGTCTGTAACAAGAAAAACAATGTATACACAAGACTAAACTATTGATTAATATTTGGACTTCATTGTTTTTCCATGAAATATAAGTATTCGGAAAGGTTAAAATAAATCCTTTTTTACCGTTATTATTGCAAATGCAACACCGCGAAAAGACATCGTATCTTTATAATTATAAGTCGGATGCTCTTTTTTTCTTCAACTTATTTATGAAATAATTACAACGTTATAAATTGCTTATTTTAATTTTTGAAGAGTAAAAAGAATTAAAAAAATACTACATTAAATAGTTATTCATGCAAAAAAATCAGTTTTAGTGATTTTCAAAGCTTTACTTAATTTGTATGCACTTTAAAGTTATTTAGTCTTATTATACATGTATAATCATGATAATTATCACCACAAGTTTTTAGGAGTAAGCATTTAGCTTCACAATTCCAAATTTCTTGGTTTTGCCAGTAAGACAGTAGAAAAAAGAAAAAGAAATAAGCAGTATATATGCATAATGGCATCTGATTTTTTTTTTTTTTTTTTTTTATTTTCAGATTCTTACAAGGAATGCATATCAAATCAGAAGAATCCACCATCTGAAGAAAAACTAAGCAGAAGTGGTTCAAGAGAGAGGGTTCTGTCAGGACGGACCCCCCTTTTTGTGTGGATCAGCCCTTGTTGAGGTCATCTTTAAAGGTCAAACAGAACTTTCTGAACTCCAGCTGGACATTTAACAGTTCAGATGGACTTCTTAAAGTTAGCCGGGCTTTGTAAAGTCCGGTTGAACTATATAGAGGCCATATTTTTGCCAGAAATGCCGGCTGAATTTTTTCAGACGTACTTTTATGAAAGTCCAGCTGGACTTTCTGCACCGGACTCCTGCTAATTTAAATATTTCGAGCCGGTTTACGGCTAATTTCGCTGAAAGTCCAGCCGGGTTATCCATTATAAGCAATTCAAAGAAAAGTCTAAATGATTATTATAAGTACGGTTACAGTACGGCTACTGTCCGGTTTGAGTATGTATCAAGTTTTTCGTACGGGATAAAGTATTTTTATACATTACTCACATTGTTTTCTGCCAACAATCCTTGCCTTAACTGTACCATCTGAAAATGATAACTCAGATATTTTATATAGGTTTTTAATATGCATGAGTTTTGTTTTAAACACACTCGTTCAGAAAATGAATTTACGGATATAAAAACAATTGCATGTGCCATAATTATTAATGAGACATCTTTCTTCCATTTACAAATGACATAAAATTTAACAGCTATAGGTCACCATACGGTTGTCAACAATAAAGCAAACCAACTTCGCAAAGTCAGCAATGAAAGCCCCAAAATTACCCATTAAAAACATTTAGATGCACTTTTTTCCACTTGTATAGATACAGTTGAAACTACGCTAATTCTATTAAAGTGCGTCATATAAACTAACGGAGCAGTCCGTCGAATATTTGGACGGTTTTCGTCTTTATTTACAAACAATTGTCGTTCTATAAACACATATATATTACTTATAATAATCGTATAAGCAGTATTCTTCTGATCATAACCGCTTACTGAAAACATAATCTTGACAATCTAAGTAGAAATTAATGTTTTACGTCTGTTGATCTGAGTCTGACTGTAATACTACCTTTAGATAATATATAGCCAATTTTACAATAACTTTAAGCACCTATATTTTTATAACTTGACATGAGAATCTTTATGAAAAACTGAAAAAAAATCTTATTAATACCTCCTTTGACTTGGCTTTGGAATATGTGGTTAAAAGGACGATATTCTGAAAAACAGCGTACCGTTTCTGGAATGTATTGTTCCATAATATACAACCATTTGCCCTGAATATATGCTGTTCTTATCTTAGTTGAAAGAGAACGCTTTTGGAAGTTAATGAGCCTATATGTTTAAAGTGATCGTATCTTTATAAGTGAGAATACTTTTTCAGCTATAAAAAAATAAAAGATTGTCCAGATCTATGGACCAGTTAAGTACAAATAAATGTTTAACGTCTGTTGGTCTGAGTCCGACTGTAATACTGCCTTTAGATAATATACTAGTATACTAGTATCCAATTTACAATAACTTTAAACACCTATATTCTTATAATTTGACATGGGAATCTTAATGAAAAACTGAAAACAGAATGTTATTAATACCTTATTTGACTTGGCTTTGGTATATGTGGTTAAAAGGAAGATATTCTGAAAGATAGCGTCCTGTTTCTGGAATTTATTGTTCCAAAATATACAACCATTTGCCTTGAATGTGCTATTCTTATATTAGTTTGGAAGCCAAAGCTTTTGGAAGTTAATGAGCCTATATTTTTTTAGAGAGATCGTATCTTTATAAGTGAGAATACTTTTTGAGCTATAAAAAAATAAAAGATTGTCCAGATCTATGGAGCAGTTAAGTAGAAATAAATGTTTTACGACTGTTGGTCTGAGTCCGACTGTAATACTACCTTTAGATAATATATACTAGTAGCCAATTTACAATAACTTTAAACACCTATATTCTTATAATTTGACATGAGAATCTTTATGAAAAACTGAAAACAGAATCTTAATAATGTCTCCTTTGACGTGGCTTTGGTATATGTGGTTAAAAGGAAGATATTCTGAAAAACAGCGTCCCGTTTCCGGAATTTATTGTTCCATAATATACAACTATTTGCCCTGAATGTGCCATTCTTATCTTAGTTGGAAGACAAAGCTTTTGGAAGTTAATGAGCCTATATATTTTTTAAGTGATCGTATCTTTATAAGTGAGAATACTTTTTCAGCTATAAAAAAAATAAAAGATTGTCCAGATCTATGGACCAGTTAAGTACAAATAAATGTTTTACGACTATTGGTCTGAGCCCGACTGTAATACTACCTTTAGATAAAATATATAAAATATTGATTTATATGGTATGATTGCCAATGAGACAACTATCCACAAAAGACCAAAATGACACAAACATTAACAATTAGCCAATTTTACAATAACTTTAAACACCTATATTTGCAATCAGTTATTTTTCATATCATATTATCTTTTATAGTATATAGTATTACTATACATTACTCACTTTTTTTACGATCAAACACCTAGGTATTAACTCTTCAATCTAAAATGATAAAATCAGAGATTTTATATAGGTTTTTAATATGCATAAGTTTTGTTTTAAACACACTCATTCAGAAAATGAATTTACGGATATAAAAACAATTGCATGTGCTATAATTACTAATGAGACATCTTTCTTCCATTTACAAATGACATAAAATTTAACAGCTATAGGTCACAATACGGTTGTCAACAATAAGTAAAACCAACACCGCAAAGTCAGTTATGAAAGCCCCATAATTACACATTAAAAACAAATAGATGCGTATCTTTCCATTTGTATAGAAACAGTTGAAACTGTGCTTATTCTAATAAATTGCGTCATATAAACTAATGGAGCACTCCGTCGAATATTTTGACGGTTTACATCTTTATTTACAAACAATTTCCGTTCTCTGAACACATATATATTACTTATAATACTCGTATAAGCGGTATTCTTCTAATCATAACCGTGTTCTTTTCATTATAAGTTCTTATTCATATTAAATACATCTACATATTTTTAGGGGAATGATTTATCAATATCAAAATCATACAAAACTCAATATTTATTATATTGCAACACTACCACTTTAAAAGAAGATATGAATCGTTGTAGTAAGGTGATAACTAAATTAAACAAAAACATATAGGGAAAGTTACCATTGAACATAGAAGAGTCCCCACATGCAAACACTTTAAAAGGACAAGACTCAAAAACGGTACCAATATTCAAATATTATATGTGTTTTGTGATAATAAGCATTGTGTAAAATTTTTATAATTTTTGTTTAAGTCAAACTTAAGTTAGTGAACGGAAACGAGAATTCAGCAATGTTTCTGTTTATAAAGAGGCATAACTCTAGAAAAGTATAAGTGATACTACAAAAATCCAAATCTGGTCTGTACTTCGTGGTAATAAGCATTGTGAACAAATTTCATAACATTTGGTTGAGGGTTGAGGTAAACTTAAGATAGAAAACTAAAACAAACAACTCGACGGTTATTTTTAACGGTAATAACTCAAGAACGGTGAAAGTGATGCCACCAAATTTCAATATCAACATGTTTTTTTTTTGTTAATCAGCATTTTGTATAAGTTTTATAACATAAAGAGATCGGAAACCAACTTTGGAACGTACGGACAGACAAGGGTAAAACATAAGGCCTCGTGGATACGTCTGTAACAAGAAAAATGTATACACAAGACCTTAAAAGTTTATGAAATATTGATTAATATTTTGACTTCATTGTTTTTCCATAAAATATAAGTATTCGGAAAGGTTAAAATAAATCCCTTTTTACCGTTTTTATTGCAAATGCAACACCGCAAAAAGACATCGTATCTTTATATCTATAAGAGAGAATACTTTTTCAGCTATAGAATAAGTAAAAGATTGTCGAGATCTATGGTGCAAATTAAGTCGAGATAAATGTTTTTCGACTGTTGGTCGGAGTTCGACTGTTGTACTACCTTTAGATAATATATAGCCAATGTACAATAACTTTAAATACCTTTATTTACAATCAGTTATCTTTCATATCTATATTACCTATTATAGTATATAGTATTACTATACATTACTCACCTTGTTTTTTGCCAAAAATCTTTGCCTTAACTCTTCCATCTGAAAATGATAAAATCCGAGATTTTATATAGGTTTTAAACATGCATAAATTTTGTTGTAAACACAGAAAATGAACTTACGGATATAACAATCAGAATATGCTCCATAAATACCAATGAGACAATTCTCTACCAGGGACAATATGACATAGAAGTTTACGGCTATATGTAACCGTACGGTTTTCAACAATGAGTAATACCAACAGCGCATAGCTAGCTATAAAATGCCAAAAAATAGCACATTAAAAACAGGTAGAGACGTATCTTTTCATTTGTACAGATTATTGATTAATTGCATCATATAAACTAATGAAGCACATATATAACTTATTATACTCGTATAAACGGTATTTTACTTCTCCTAACTGTGTTCTTTTCAGTATATAATCTTAGTCATATTTAATACATTCAACACGTAATTAGGAGAATGATTAATCAATGTCGTCAAAATTAGACAAAACTTCATATTTATTGAAAATGCAACACTACAAATGTATAAGCGATATGAATCGTTGTAGTAAGTTGATAACTAAATTAAACTAAAATAAATGGGGAACGTGTTTACGGGACACAGATGATGCCACCGCATGTATTAAATACTTTAAAGAGACAATACTCAAAAGCGGTACCAAAATTCAAATTGTGTATAATTTTCATTATTTTTTGGTCGAGGTAAAGTTATGTTAGTGAACGGGAACAAAAATTCAGCATTTTTTCCATTTGTAAAGGGGTAAAATCAGACATGATAAAAGTGACGCCACCAAAACTCAAATTTTATATGTGGTATGTGGTAATAAGCATTGTGTATAAGTTTCCCGAAACGGCGGGGGCACAAAAACACCAATGATGGAACTGTCTATCTTGTGATATGCTGTCTTAGATATTGATCTGTTAATTTTCTATATATCAAAAATCACGCAGGGCCGTCTATTTCCAGGAGAGAATGGTCTTAATATTGTCGTTGAATGAAAAAATTAGTTATTGTAATTTTTTTATTTTCTGCTTCCTAGTTCCTATCACAGTACCATATTCTTCTTTTTGAATATTAATATTTAACATCTTTTTTCGAAATAAAGTAATATTTCAAACTGAAAATTATGTTAAATGTTGATTATATGTAGCTTGTTATTATTGAATTACTCGTATCTTAGATTGTCTAGCTTTGACCATATTCAAACAAAAACTATATACAGCTGTTGGTCAAATACGTGACCTCAAACTCCTTTAAAATACAAAATTTCACGAGAACCGTTTTCAAAACATCAAAAGATCAATTGAGTATTTAAGGAGAAAATGATATTAAAAGACTTTAAATAAAATATAGTACTTTAAACAATAACTGTCAACACCTTCATTTGTAATCAATTATCAATATCATTACATATATTACCTGTTATAGTAAATAGCACTATCTACATATTTTACTCACATTTTTAGAAATGGTGGATTGACTCGATCCCATCTGAAAATTATGAAATGATAGCTTATTGTAGGTATTCTTTTAGTATATGGAAGTATATTTCAGAATATGAATTTAAGAATAAGTATATTTTCATTTGTAAAGACATATTTGAAATTCCACTACCGTTGATTAATTGCATCATATAAAATAATAAATAGATGAACTGTATACTTTTTTAATTTGAAACGGTTGTTGTTCTCTTAGCATATCTATATTACCTATTATCTTTCCTCCTACAGGTTTATAGAGATATGATTGGTTAAAGGACTACACCTGGTGACCATGTATATTTGATATTAAAGGGTGCCCTAAACACATATGGTTAGTCACCATACATGGTAAGTAACCAAATGGGTTAGTAAGGAGTAACTTCCCTTTCAAAACAAAAAAGATGCCACAACCCTTCACAAGAGTGCACACACAGAAATGTCTCGCCTTCTTTACTAATCATTGATATTATGTTGATAGTCCTAAGTATAAAGCTTTATTACAACTGTCACATAAACTTAACATTAACCAAGATAACTAAACAAAGACCAATGAACCATAAAAATGAGGTCAAAGTCAGATAACCCATGCCAGGCAGACATGTACAGCTAACAATGCTTCCATACAATAAATATAGTTGACATATTACTTATAGTTTAAGAAAAATAGACCAAAACACAAAAACTTAACACTGTGCAATGAACCATGAAAATGAGGTCACGTATAATAAAACCTGCATCACTGACATATAAATCATAAAATATTGCCATACACCAAATATAGTTGACCTATGGCATAAAGTATTAGATAAAAAGACAAGAAATAAAAAAACTTAACTTTGACCATTGAACCGTGAAAATGAGGTCAAGGTCAGATGACATCTGCTCGCTAGACATGTACACCTTACAATCATTCATTACAACAAATACAGTAGACCTATTTCATAAAGTATGAGAAAAACAGACAAAAACACAACCAGATGCTCAGCAGGGCGCAGCTTTATACGACCGCAGAGGTTGAACCCTGAACGGTTGGGGCAAGTATGGACACAACATTCAAGCTGGATTCAGCTCTAAATTTGGATTGTGATTAAATAGTTGACACAGCATAGGTTTCTGACACAGAATGAATGTGGTCTAATGAACTTAAAATTTTTGTTTTGCCTTTGAGCAATTCACTATGCTGTTGAATATAAATCCTCTCAAAAAAATGTTTGAAAAAATTTTCTTTTTATTTATGAAATCTGAAATGAGAAAAATTGACCCCCCCCCCCCCCCCCAATTTTTTTTTTCATATCCCCCTTTCCTTTATTCCAAAACCGATCTCAATTCAAATTTCTAATGGCGTTTGCAACAATAATTACTCATTTAAATACATCATAAAATATTAAAATGTAAAAAAAGTGCTTGTTATCACTGAATGGTAAAGATTGTTTTAATTTATCAGTTGGTAGTAAAAGTGAATATACATTGTATAAAACAATGATTTAAGTTGATTCAACTACTATTCTGGACAAAGAAAGATAACTCCAATTGAAATTTCTTGCTATTGCACAATATTGTGCAATTAGATATTTCTTGCTATTGCGCAATACTGTGCAATTGAAAATACTTGCTCTTGCACAATAATGTGCAATTGAAGATTTCTTGCTATTGCGCAATACTGTGCAATTGAAAATTTCTTGCTATTGCACAATACTTCGCAATTGAAGATTTCTTGCTATTGCTGAGTACTGTGCAATTGAAAATTTCTTGCTATTGCACAATACTTATTATAATAATTTTGGATCCTGATTTGGACCAACTTGAAAACTGGGCCCATAATCAAAAATCTAAGTACATGATTAGATTCAGCATATCAAAGAAGCCCAAGAATTCAATTTTTTGTTGTTATTATTGGCATAAAGGAATTATTTCCTTTCAAAACAAAAACTAGAGGCTCTAAAGAGCCTGTGTCGCTCACCTTGGTCTATGTGAATATTAAACAATAGACGCAGATAGATTCATGACAAAATTGTGTTTTGGTGATGTTGATGTGTTTGTACATCTTACTTTACTGAACATTCTTGCTGCTTACAATTAACTCTATCTATAATGATCTTGGCCCAGTAGTTTCAGTGGAAAATGTCAATAAAAATTCACAAATTTTATGAAAATTGTTAAAAACTGACTATAAAGGGGGAAAAAAATCCTTAGGAGGTCTATTAACCATTTTGGTCATCTTGACTTATTTTTAGGTCTTACTTTGCTGTACATTATTGCTGTTTACAGTTTATCTCTATCTATAATAATATTCAAGATACAAAATAAAATAACAAAAAACTGCAAAATTTCCTTTTAATTACCAATTCAGGGGCAGCAACCTAACAACAGGTTGTCCAATCCATCTGAAAATTTCAGGACAGATAGATCTTAACCTGATAAACAATTTAATCACAATCAAATTTGATCTAAATGCTTTGGTTTTGAAGTTATTAGCCAAAAACTCGTTTTACCTTTATGTTCTATTTTTAGCCGTCTTGGTTGGATGGTCGGGTCACCAAACACATTTTTTAAACTACATACCAAAAAGATGATTGTGGCCAAGTTTGAATTAATTTGGCCAAGTAGTTTCAGAGGAAAAGATTTTTGTAAAAGATGACTAAGATTTACGGAAAATGGTTAAAAATTGACTATAAAGGGCAATAACTCCTAAAGGGGTCAACTGACCATTTCGGTCATGTTGACTTATTTGTAAATCTTACTTTGCTGAATATTTTTACTGTTTACAATTTGTCTCTATCTATACTTATATTCAAGATAATAACCAAAAACGGCAAAATATCCTTAAAATTACCAATTCAGCAGCAGCAACCCAACAATGGGTTGTCCGATTCATCTGAAAATGTCAGGGCAAATAGATCTTGACCTGATAAACAATTTTACCCCGTGTCAGATTTGCTCTAAATGTTTTGGATTTTGAGTTATAAGCCAAAAACTGATTTTACCCCTATGTTCTATTTTTAGTCATGGTGGCCATCTTGGTTGGTTGGCCGGGTCACCGGACACAATTTCAAACTAAATACCACAATGATGATCGTGGCCAAGTTTGGTTCAATTTGGTCCTGTAGTTTCAGAGGAGAAGATTTTTGTAAAAGATAATTAAAGATTTACGAAAAATGGTTAAAAATCTACTATAAAGGGCAATAACTCCTAAAGGGGTCAACTGACCATTTCGGTCATGTTGACTTATTTGTAAATCTTACTTTGCTGAACATTTTTGCTCTTTACAGTTTATGTCTATCTATAATAATATTCATGATAATAACCAAAATCAGCAAAATTTCCTTAAAATTACCAATTCAGGGGCAGCAACCCAACAACGGGTTGTCCGATTCATCTGAAAATGTAAAGGCAGATAGATCTTTACCTGATTAACAATTTTACCCCGTGTCAGATTTGCTCTAAATACTTTGGTTTTTGAGTTATAAGCAAAAAACTGCCTTTTACCCCTATGTTCTATTTGTAGCCATGGCGGCCATCTTGGTTGGGTTGGCCGGGTCACCGGACACAATTTTTAAACTAGATACCCTAATAATGATTTTGGCCATGTTTGGTTAAATTTGGGCCAGTAGTTTCAGAGGAGAAGATTTTTGTAAAAGTTTACGGACACCGGACGACGGATGCCGGCAACGGACGCAGGACGACGACGGACGCCAAGTGATGAGAAAAGCTCACTTGGCCCTTTGGACCAGGTGAGCTAAAAAGAAATCTGCCTTGAAAGGATTTACAGACAAAGAAAATAATACATGTAGTGAACGATTGAAATAAATTCATAAAACAAATTTAAAGCAAATGAGTTGTTTATATGGTTGGCATTTGTTTTCTGTATACAAATAGACAAATAGAACTAGGATCTGAATACTAAGTATTGAAGACTTGATCACTTTGATAGGCCGCTAGTCAAAATACCACTTGTGAAGATAATCAGTAAGATAAATTCGTTACACGCTGTGCTAGTGACCTAATACGATATATATGGTGTCAGTAAATTCCATATGGGATTTACTGACCCCATGTATATCGAATTAGATCGCTTATTCACCATGTAACTAATATTATCTTACCTCCTATAGATTTATAGGGAAATGATTGGTTATAAATGACTGCACGTGGTGACTATGTATATTTTGTATAGGGTGCCCTAAAATATTTAGGGCTATCCCTCTTTCAAACTAGAGGCTCCAAAGAGCCTGTGTCGCTCACCTTGGTCTATGTGAATATTAAACAAAGGATGCATTTGAATTCATGACAAAATTGTGTTTTGGTGATGGTGATTACTGAACATTCTGACTGCTTACAAACATTCTATCTATATTGAACTTGGCCTAAGAGTTTCAGTCGAAAATGTTAATTAAAATTTACAAATTTTATGAAAATTGTTAAATATTGACTTTAAAGGGCAATAACTCCTTATGGGGTCAATTGACCATTTAGGTCATGTTGACTTATTTTTAAGTCTTACTTTGCTGTACATTTTTGCTCTTTACAGTTTATCTCTATCTATAATAATATTCAAGATAATAACAAAAAACGGCGAAATTTCCTTAAAATGACTAATTCAGGGGCATCAACCAAACAGCGGTTTGTCCGATCCATCTGAACATTTCATGGCAGATAGATCTTGACCTGATAAACAATTTCACTCCCTGTTAGATTTGCTCTAAATGCTTTGGTTTTTGAGTTATAAGCCAAAAACTGCATTTTACCCCTATGTTCTATTTTTAGCCATGACGGCCAACTTGGTTGGTTGGCCGGGTCACGCCACACATTTTTTAAACTAGATACCCCAATGATGATTGCGGCCAAGTTTGTTTGAATTTGGCCTGGTAGTTTCAGAGAAGAAGATTTTTGTAAAAGATTACTAAGATTTACGAAAAATGGTTAAAAATTTACTATAAAGGGCAATAACTCCTAAAGGGGTAAACTGACCACTTTGATTATGTTGACTTATTTGTAGATCTTATTTTGCTGTACATTATTGTTGTTAACAGTTTATCTCTATCTATAATAATATTCAAGATAATAACCAAAAACAGCAAAATTTCCCTATAATTACCAATTCAGGGGCAGCAACCCAACAACAGGTTGTCTGATTCATCTGAAAATTTCAGGGCAGATAGATCTTGACCTGATGAACATTTTTACCCCATGTCAGATTTGCTCTAAATGCTTTGGTTTTTGAGTTATAAGCCAAAAACTGCATTTTACCCCTGTGTTCTATTTTTAACTGTAGCGGCCATCTTGGTTGGTTGGCGGGGTCACGCCACACAATTTTAAAACTAGATACCCCAATGATGATTATGGCCAAGTTTGGATTAATTTGGCCCAGCAGTTTCAGAGGAGAAGATTTTTGTAAAAGTTAACGACGAGGGACGACGGACGCAGGACGACGGACGACGCCGGACGCCGGGCGCCAAGTGATGAGAAAAGCTCACTTGGCCCTACGGGCCAGGAGAGCTTAAAAAGGATGTGGCACAACCCTTTTCAAAAACAACACAGTGTTGAAGAAAAATCTGAACGGATTTAACAGACGACGAAATTGATGTTAAAAGATTAAAATAAATTCATCAAACATAATTGAAGGTTACAATGTTATTGTTGGCATAAAGGAGTTACTTCCCTATCAAAACAAAAAAGAAAACTGGAAAGCTTTCAAAAGAAGGAGAAATTGATCCATGAAATGAACGATTGAAATAAATTCATAGAACAAATTAAAAGATTAATTACTTATGTCGGATGTCGATGAGAGTGGACGTGAAATTTTTGCAGAGAGAATCCATCAACATCATCCAAATCAGTTTTTCTAAATTGTTTTCTTGGATGCATTTTATCATCCATAGATTATATACTTTCATTTTCGGTCATTATGTTCTTGTTGAGGAAAACCCCTGCAGATATTTTCAGGTTTGTTTGAGACATGTGCTCTCCCCATTTGGGATCCATTAGTACTGAGTTTCCTTTGGAAACTATCAGACCTATCTTTTGTAGTCTGAGAGTTCTTGCTGTTTTCCTAATGGATCGGTAGTTTCTTTCAGATATCCTATTCAGTAGGATTTTCGGCTTTCCTCTACCATTGATAAAGCAGGGCATTTGACAGTGTCGGTTTTGATATGTATTTTGTCCTAACCAAATCCTCTTTATTACCTTAGCGTGTTTTGCCACGGCATGTGTGGGACATCCGGGGTGACCTTGTTCAATTTTATGTATATAGTTTTGCACTTTTTTATACTTTGAGGGCTGAGCGAATCAGGTGAGTGTGTGAGTTTAGTATGTTTTATTTGATTGCATTGTATTATGTTTGGGGAAGATAAACTTTCTGGTAATAAGACCCGTCACGACCTGGCTGGGGAATTGGGTAGGCAAATGCTCACATTAATCTGTACCAATAAAGGCTCCAAATGTGCTCCCTTATACACCATAACTCATGGTGGTGCTCCTATTTAAAGGAGGTTCATACGGAGCCAAGACCAGAAGAAGCTTAAAAGTTATTACTATATCCCTATAGTTTTCCCAAACGGTACTATTTATTCTGCCATAGGCGACAATACTAACATTTTCTAATTTTACCACTTTTTTATAATAAAAACCTGGATAAAACAGTTATGTGTGGTGTTATAATATATATATAGTACTTTATTTCTCTTTTTTAAAAATTGAAGCCAAATAGTATCATGACCAATTTCCAACGGAGCTGGTTTATGTTATCCATGCCCACGGTCATTTTGCACCAAATTTATAAAATTTTGAAAGTCTTTTCGAATAATTCTCTTGAAAATATTTCAATAGGTTTTTAAATTTATATTGTAAATATAAACACTGCAGTTATTCATAGATAAATATCCCAGATGCTCTGCAGGGCGCAGCTTTATACGACCGCAGAGGTTGAACCCTGAACGGTTGGGGCAAGTATGGACACAACATTCAAGCTGGATTCAGCTCTAAATTTGGATTGTGATTAAATAGTTGACACAGCATAGGTTTCTGACACAGAATGAATGTGGTCTAATGAACTTAAAATTTTTTTTTTGCCTTTGAGCAATTCACTATGCTGTTGAATATTAATCCTCTCCAAAAAATGTTTGAAAAAATTTTCTTTTTATTTATGAAATCTGAAATGAAAAAAATTGACCCCCCAATTTTTTTTTCACATCACCCTTTCCCTTATTTCAAAACTGATCTCAATTCAAATTTCTAATGAAGTTTGCAACAATAACTACTCATTTAAATACATCATAAAATATTAAAATGTAAAAAAAGTGCTTGTTATCACTGAATGGTAAAGATTGTTTTAATCTATCAGTTGGTAGTAAAAGTGAATATACATTGTATATTGTATAAAACAATGATTTAAGTTGATTCAACTACTATTCTGGACAACGAAAGATAACTCCAATTGAAATCCAATTGGAATTTCTTGCTATTGCACAATATTGTGCAATTAGATATTTCTTGCTATTGTGCAAAACTGTGCAATTGAAAATATTTGCTATTGCACAATACTGTGCAATTGAAGATTTCTTGCTATTGCACAATACTGTGCAATTGAAGATTTCTTGCTATTGCTGAATACTGTGCAATTGAAAATTTCTTGCTATTGCACAATACTTAATATAATAATTTTGGAACCTGATTTGGACCAACTTGAAAACTGGGCCCATAATCAAAAATCTAAGTACATGTTTAGATTCAGCATATCAAAGAGGCCCAAGAATTCAATTTTTGTTAAAATCAAACTTAGTTTAATTTTGGACCCTTTGGACTTTAATGTAGACCAATTTTAAAACGGGATCAAAAATTAAGAATCTACATACACAGTTAGATTTGGCATATCAAAGAACCTCAATTATTCAATTTTTGATGAAATCAAACAAAGTTTAATTTTGGACCCCGATTTGGACCAACTTGAAAACTGGGCCAATAATAAAAAATCTAAGTAAGTTTTTAGATTCAGCATATCAAAGAACTCCAAGGATTCAATTTTTGTTAAAATCAAACTAAGTTTAATTTTGGACCCTTTGGACCTTAATATAGACCAATTTGAAAACGGGACCAAAAATTGAGAATCTACATACACAGTTAGATTCGGCATATCAAAGAACCCCAATTATTCAACTCAACTCCCAAAATCAATCCCAACCTTTCTTTTGTGGTCATAAACCTTGTGTCAAAATTTCATAGATTTCTATTAACTTAAACTAAAGTTATAGTGTGAAAACCAAGAAAATGCTTATTTGGGCCCTTTTTGGCCCCTAATTCCTATAATGTTGGGACCAAAACTCCCAAAATCAATCCCAACCTTCTTTTTGTGGTCATAAACCTTGTGTTAAAATTTCATAGATTTCTATTCTTTTTTACTAAAGTTAGAGTGCGAAAACTAAAAGTATTCGGACAACGATGACGCAGATGACGACGCCACTTGATAGCAATATACGAAGAAAATTTTTTCAAATTGTGCGGTCGTATAAAAAATATATTGTACCCTTAAATCCAATCACGGTGCTCCTAAGTTGACTTCAATTACAAAAGGCCAACCTAATGCTGGGAAAATGTAATAGTACCGTTTTCCCTATAACTTCGTTTTCTGTATAGTCAAATGAAAGTAGGATCTAAATACTAAGTATTGAAAACTTAATCATTTTGATAGGCAGCTAGTCAAATAATAATGTATGTGAAAATTGTTGGTAAGATAACTTCGTTACACGGTATGCTAGTGACCAAATACGATATATATATATGGGGTTAGTAAGGGACTGGTCAATATTTATTGGGGGGGGGGGGGAGGGGGGGACCGGTGCAATTCATATTTCTCCCTTAAAAAAAAACTCTGAATATACCAAAAAAAGTTTCTGTCCTATATGAAATATCTACTAAATAAGTATATGTCCTACCTAATCTATGAATAAATCAAACAGACTTTAACTTCATTTTTATCAGATTAACACAGATCAAATATGGTAGTCTTGGAATTTGTCTGGAAATTTTAACTGATCTACTCCTTGAAGAAGGCAAATAAGGGACCGTTCAATATTTACCAGATGGATGGGCCGGTGCATTCTTAATATTGTTTCATTAAAAAAGTTAATGCCAATCCTTTTAAATTCTGAAAAAAAGAACTTGCCCATCTAAAAAAATCTATAAAAAAAGTCCTTGCCCCTCTAAAACTATAAGACAATCAAAAATGATTTAGGTTCTTATTCTATTTTAAAGTTTTTAAATTTTTATGTCTTGATATCAAAGAATATATAGACTTTGGTGTTAATACAATATTTAAAATCTGCTAGTTAATTCCATATATATGTATATATTCATGTGTGTATCAGAACCATACATTTTATTGTTTTTTAAAACCAGTATGAATATACATGCACAGATTTGATTTTATATGTGCAGCCTCAAATACAATATTGATTTAAAATAAAGGAAATAATTTAAATTAAGGGACAATAACTCTTGGACTAGTAAACATATTATCCTTTGCTGAATTACTAAATACTGTCCTAATAACAGCTAGAGCATGTTTATAGTTCAAATACTGATGTCCCTTTATCTATTCTACTTTTCAAAAAAGAAATTATGGTCTTTTTAAGCAAATATAGGCAGACATGTTTTTGACTTTGATGCATCCTTTTTCTCCTATTAATTAATTCCCTAAATTTGACAGCTAAACACCTAACTTTCAAACAACCTTAAATTCTGTAAGATCAACATATAAATGAGATAGCTGTACAGTTATATAAAAATCTAAGTTGATTTGAAAAAGTTATAAAAAAAATTAAAGGTGACCATCTGAATTTAGTCTAAACTTTAAATTGTAGCTTTTTTTTAACCTATTAATTAAAATAAATAAAAATGAAAGCAAAAAAAAACAAAATACTAAATAGCCTGGCATTCAGTAAGATCAACATAAAAACCAGATGCTCCGCAGGGCGTAGCTTTATACGACCGCATAGGTTGAACCCTGAACGGTTGGGGCAAGTATGGACACAACATTCAAGCTGGATTCAGCTCTAAATTTGGATTGTGATTAAATAGTTGACACAGCATAGGTTTCTGACACAGAATGAATGTGTTCCTCTATAATAGTTAATATAAATCCTCTCAAAAAAATGTTTGAAGAAATTTTCTTTTTATTTATGAAATTTCAAATGAGAAAAATTGAACCCAATTTTTTTAATCACATCCCCCTTTCCCTTATTCCAAAACTAATCTCAATTAAAATTTCTAATGGAGTTTGCAACAATAACTACTCATTTAAATACATCATTATATATTAAGATGTAAAAAAAACTGCTTGTTATCACTGAATAGTAAAGATTATTTTAATTTATCAGTTGGTAGTAAAAAGTGAATATACATTGTATATTGTATATAACAAAGATTTAAGTTGATTCTGGACAAAGAAAGATAACTCCAATTAAAAAATATTCTAGCTATTGCACAATATTGTGAAATTAGATATTTCTTGTTATTCTGGACAAAGAAAGATAACTCCAATTAAAAAAAATTCTTGCTATTGCACAATATTGTGAAATTAGATATTTCTTGTTGATTCTGGACAAAGAAAGATAACTCCAATTAAAAAAAAATCTTGCTATTGCACAATATTGTGAAATTAGATATTTCTTGCAAACTATTCTGAACAAAGAAGGATAACTCTAATTAAAAAAAAAATTTTGCTATTTCACAATATTGTGCAATTAGATATTTCTTGCCATTGCGCAATACTGTGCAATTGAAAAGACTTGCTATTGCACAATACTTAATATAATAATTTTAGATCCTGATTTGGACCAACTTGAAAACTGGGCCCATAATCAAAAATCTAAGAACACGTTTGGATTCAGCATATCAAAGAACCCCAAGATTTCAATTTTTGTTAAAATCAAACTAAGTTTAATTTTGGACTTTAATGTAGACCAATTTGAAAACAGGACCAAAAATGAAGAATCTACATACACAGTTAGATTTGGCATATCAAAGAACCCCATATATTCAATTTTTGATGAATTCAAACAAAGTTTAATTTTGGACCCCGATTTGGACCAACTTGAAAACGGGGCCAATAATCAAGAATCTAAGTACATTTTTAGATTCAGCATATCAAAGAACCCAACCGATTCATTTTTTGTCAAAATCAAACTAAGTTTAATTTTGGACCCTTTGGACCTAAATGTAAACCAATTTGAAAACGGGACCAAAAGTTAAAAATTTACATACACAGTTAGATTCAGCATATCAAAGAACCCCAATTATTCAATTTTGATGAAATCAAACAAAGTTTAATTTTGGACCCTTTGGGCCCCTTATTTCTAAACTGTTGGGACCAAATCTCCCAAAATCTATACCAACCTTCCTTTTATGGTCATAAACCTTGTGTTTAAATTTCATAGATTTCTATTTCCTTATACTAACGTTATGGTGCAAAAACCAAGAAAAATGCTTATTTGGGCCCTTTTTTGGCCCCTAATTCCTAAACTGTTGAAACCAAAACTCCCAAAATCAATCCCAACCTTTCTTTTGTGGTCATAAACCTTGTGTCAAAATTTCATAGATTTCTATAAGCTTAAACTAAAGTTATAGTGCGAAAACCAAGAAAATGCTTATTTGGGCCCTTTTTGGCCCCTAATTCCTAAAATGTTGGGACCAAAACACCCAAAATCAATACCAACCTTCCTTTTGTGGTCATAAACCTTGTGTTAAAATTTCATAGATTTCTATTCACTTTTACTAAAGTTAGAGTGCGAAAACTAAAAGTATTCGGACGACGACGACGACGACGACGCCAGTATGATAGCAATATACGACGAAAAATTTTTCAAATTTTGCGGTCGTATAATGATATAGTAGTAGAGTTTGAATAAGTTATGAAAAAATTTAAAGATGACTATCTTGAAATAACCTGAAACTGAAAATTTGAGCTTTTTCTTAAACCTTTTATTAAATCCATAAGACTGACAGCAACACACCAAACTACCAAACAACTTGGCATTCTATAAGATCAATATATAAAAGAAATAGCTCTTAAGTTTTAAAATCCATGTTGATTTGAAAAAGTTATAAAAAAATTTAAAGATGACTATCTCTATTTAGCCTACACTGAAAATTTGAGCTTTTTTAAATTTAACCTTTTTTTAAATCCGTAAGAATGACAGCAATACACCAAACTATGTATCAACCTGGCATTCTGTAAAATCAATATATAAATGAAATTGCTGTAGAAAAGTATGAAAATCCATGTTGATTTAAACAAGAGGCTCTCAAGAGCCTGAATCGCTCACCTTAATTTTTTTGGTTAAATCTCTCATCAATGATTATTTTGGCTTTTCAATTTATTTAAATGTTTATTGAATCGTCCTATTTTCTTCAAAAGCAAAAAAAATAAATCATTTTCTCCTATGTTCTATTTTAGCCATAGGAGCTATGATTCTTGACATATAGGGAAAAAAAATATAAAATTTATACTAGATACTCTGAAACTCATTTAGCATAAGTTTGGCTGAAATTGATACAGCAGTTTTGTGGATTCAGAGCGATTTTTTTCATAATATACTATTCACACATCAACGTGAAAATCCTGATAATTTCTCTGTGGTTATTATTTATTGGCAAATTATTTTTCAGCTCCTTATAAGTTGTGTGTTTGCCTCCATGGCAAACACCATAATGAGCTGTACTAATCAAAGCGTAAATTCATCAACTGTATAATAATAGATAATTTCGTCTCCTTTGCGAATGAGTTTTTCAATAACTGCTATAATCAAAACATCATACTGCTTTATCTTTGAAGTGCTGTTTTTTAAACTTAAGTTGGCTCCCTTTATCATGTTTATATTATAAATAGTTTCTCAGTATTTTTAACGTGTGAATACTGAACTATTATAAGATTTTTTTGTCATCACACAATTTAATTATTTACAAAAAATCCTGTGGCGGTTTCGTAAAATAACTATAAAAAATGGTCAACAACTTACCTTATAATTTTGTAACACCAAAGGGTAGATGTGCTAAGAAAATATATATATTCAATTGGTCTCTTTTCTAGAATACAATGCTATAAAATGTAAGTATATATCTTAAGTTTTTTTCATGTTTGCCTGATTGTTCTGAGTTTTTTTCCAAATTTTTAGAATTATCAAAACAATATACTTCGTCAATTTCTGCTGCACAAATAATATTACGGTATGAATCAATTTAAAAATATCGTGGTGATTTCACATCTAAAAATAAATATCTAAATATTTATTTATAGTTACTTGTTAACGTAAACTATCTGCAATGATACACAAGTTATAAACAGAACATGTTTTGTGGGTATCTATGCATCTACGCATTTTAGCAGAAAGAGATGATAGTTAGTAATACTTTGTTAACCAAGAATTCATCTGTTTAGATATTATACTACACATGCTCTATTTTTATTACATTTGTATCCGGTAATTTTAATCTATAAAAAAAAAGAAATAGTCCAAATGGAAAAATAAAATACTCTAAAAAAAGACAGATTGCATATATATCTATTCTTAGCACATCTACCATTTCAGGCGCGTAGCTCTCTATACGCTAACACACAGTTCCGTGCACATCGATTCAACATGCCAAAAAAAAATGGCAAAATAAAAATTTATAAATTGAATATAAACATGATTAAAGGAAACACCTATGTTGTCACTTTTTTAATTAATGAAATATCATTAAATAACGGCATTTGTTTTATTGGAGATTATGACAAAATCAGACAGTAACACAATTGTATATTTTATCTAATTTGTAATACTCAGTCTAAGACATGTAGTTTTGGAGCACATTTTACAGTGTACATGTCATCAGTTTGGAATGAGATGTAACAATCTGCATTAGAATTATCAGAACCCTTCGATAGTATTATCAGAAATACGCTTCTTTGCGCTGTATTTGCTTCGTGTTGTAGGAAATATAACTAACGAACAAATCTCTACATTGTCTGAGACATACTGACCTGGCATGTAATTTTGACGAATTCAATTGGGAGGTCGCTCGATGCCGAACATGTATGCTGGTTTATACCAATTCGCGAGTGCTATCATGGAGATCTATCATTGTACAACGTATGTTGAAAGCAAATGTACGATCAACAATGAACAACGACAGTTAATAGCACTACTGCATAATCATCGGGATTTCAGTGTGAATATTGAGAAAGTAATAGAGAAGTTTGTTTCTGCCTAGACCCAAAGAGCAGAGTTTGGACGATTTTAAGAAAATTCTGTATCCCAAAAATGTGTTGTTTATGATCGTTTTTGTTATTACTCTATTCAGAAGAGTTATTAATAGTTTTACATTCATAAATTTTTTATAAGTCCTATGTACATATAGTTCCTCTTTTAACCGTCCAATGACCGAAAACCAAAAAAAAAAAAAATTCTGCATAAAAGGGTCCCAAAAAATTTCTCTACGATCCGCTCGCAACTACTTGCTTGCACATCGTTTCATTCTAGCTACGCCCCTGCTTTTTTCTTTAAATTTCGTTTGTCAAACATCATAAAACTATATGCTTATTTGCCGTGTATGTTACTGACAAAACTTTTTTAGGTAGGAGTGAGCAGCTTAGACATCAAGTACCCCACCCTTTTCCTATATTTTGTTTATCAAAACTATATACCTTGACATATCAATTAACAATAAAACAAACCTATTGATATATTTGGATATTTAAAAAAAAAAAACACTTTTAATTTCAAGACAATTTAACGGATGTTTGGTCAGATAAGTGTAGTAACACTCCAGAGAGAAACACTTTCACTGAGTTTTAATATTAATGAAAAACTGATTAAAAGTTACATTGCCGTTCCCTCTCATAGATGACACTATGGAATTTCTTTATGTAATTGTTATCATGTTTCATGTAATCAAACATTTGAATGTTTATTAGGTGCAAATGTGGAAATGATGAGATTTATAGGAATCCGGGGCCGTTCGCGCCCATTCACGTTCGCACCCTATCACATTCCCCCCCTTTCACTTTCGCACCCTACACGTTCCCGCCCACTTTTTATTGTTTTTTTTGTTTAATAACTTTGCAATCAAGTTTTGGCAAGTGTATTCCTCTAAGTATATTTGTTGTCATTGTCCTAAATTAAAGTGAGACAACATGGTTTTTTTTTGTGTTGAATAAATCTCAGTCTTATTTTGGTTAAGTGTTTTGCTAACTTTTATTTCATTGTTTCAAAATAAAGTGAGACTATGACAACATATTTTGTTTGTGTTGAATAAATTTTAATCATGTTTTGGTTAGTGCATCGCTATGATTTTTTGTTTCATTGTTTCAGATCAAAGTGGCCAAGCTGTTAAAATCTTTTGTGTTTTTCATTTAAAATCTTCAATGTTTTTACTCATACCAAGCTAAATACATGCAGTATTTACATCAAATCAATCAAAAACAACAATCTTGATTTTCTAATTATTCAACTGTAATTTTATTTACAATTGGGTGCGAATAGACCTTGCATGGGTGCGAACGTGCGAGATGCGAACGTATAGGGTGCGAAAGTGTTTTGGGCACGAACGAACCTGATACTGATTTATAGCATCTATAACTATCATCAGTGGAAATACCACGTTGGATCTAATAGAGTTTAATTGGTTTGACAAATAGCTGATGTATTTATGACAGTTGTATTAACCCCATCACAAGAAAATAAGGACATCTGATTAGTTTCAGATACTTATGATATAATCAAGCAAGTGAAAATATCAACCTATTGATATATTTAATCTGAATTTCTCACCCTTTCCATATATCATGGAGCATGAAAAAGTTACCTATTCCAGCGGCTCATCCCTACCTGTCATTACAAAGTAAGTGCCCCCCCCCCCCCCCAATTGTACTACAGTGATTAATAAAACTAAAACATATAAATCTGTGTTATATTCCTTCTTTCATTCTTCATTGTTTTTTCGGTACACGATGGGTTTCAAAAAATATTGATGAATAATTCTCAGTATACGGGTGTCATATATTAATACATATGCCTACTTTTAAAATCCAGTAATGTTTAATCTATTTGAAGAAAAAAATGAGAAAATCAAGTTTCTTAAAGCTAAAAATAGATCAATTGCATATATGTATATTTTTAGTACAAATACCTGTTGGTAGTAAACAGTTGTAAGGTATGTTGTTTGCCGTTTTGTTCTCAATTTTTTTATATTTTATTTTTATTTTTATTCACCAACAAATTGCACTTTCTGCTGTTAACAATATACTTCACTAGTCCAGCATACCAGTGAAGAGTCCCTGTTGGTTAGTACCAGAAATCCAGGATTGCTTTCTGCATAGTAAGCATCATTATTAAGGTGGTACCTAACACTACAGGGAGATAACTCTGTAAAATCAGCTAAACGTTTAAACTATGTTGTGTTGTTAAGGGAATATTTTGCTTCTCAATGATCAAAATATTTAGTGTTTCTCAAACTGCTATATAACCAGTATAATTTTTCTGATAAAACAGTTGGTTCAAATGTTTTGAAATTTTTATATATTTGTCAAAGGATCAAAGTAAATACTTCGTTAAAATCTTATGAAAATTAAACGAGCCAAATTAGTTTTAGTTGAGGTGTTGGGTACCAAGGTGTTGGGTACCACCTTAAATCAAAATTACTTTTTGGCTTCATAAAAGTCTGTAATAATAATCTGATAAATATAAATTTATTTGGCCGAAAACATAAATCTTTACATACATGTTTTTACAATAATACAAAGAACAATTACCAATACATATACATATACAAATACTAATACTTATTCAGTTAAACTAGAATAATACACATAATGGCGGGCCACAAAAATTAAATAATTATCCGCCAAACAAGCCCGCCAAACAAAACCAAACAAGTTACAGATGCAGTTAAACCAAAGAGATGTAACACTCTCTTGAAAATTCAAATCCAAGCAGGAAGAATAAACCACTTCTTCAGCTGCTAGATCTACTTAGGAGATGCTCACGGAAATCTCTCCTAAAAGTAGAGTACCTTAAAGAGACATACATTAATGAATCCAAAGGATGAAACACTCCCTTGAAAATTCAAAAACCTAAGGAATGAAACACTTTCTTTAAGCTAGCCTATAACCAGATGCTCCACAGGGCGCAGCTTTATACGACCGCAGAGGTTGAACCCTGAACGGTTGGGGCAAGTATGGACACAACATTCAAGCTGGATTCAGCTCTAAATTTGGATTGTGATTAAATAGTTGTGCAATTAGATATTTCTTGCTATTGTGCAATACTGTGCAATTGAAAATATTTGCTATTGCACAATACTGTGCAATTGAAGATTTCTTGCTATTGCACAATACTGTGCAATTGAAGATTTCTTGCTATTGGGGAATTCTGTGCAATTGAAAATTTCTTGCTATTGCACAATACTTAATATAATAATTTTGGATCCTGATTTGGACCAACTTGAAAACTGGGCCCATAATCATAAATCTAAGTACATGTTTAGATTCAGCATATCAAAGAGGCCCAAGAATTCAATTTTTGTTAAAATCAAACTTGAGTTTAATATTGGACCCTTTGGACTTTAATGTAGACCAATTTTAAAACGGGACCAAAAATTAAGAATCTACATACACAGTTAGATTTGGCATATCAAAGAACCCCAATTATTTAATTTTTGATGAAATCAAACAAAGTTTAATTTTGGACCCTGATTTGGACCAACTTGAAAACTGGGCCAATAATAAACCAGATGCTCCGCAGGGCGTAGCTTTATACGACCGCAGAGGTTGAACCCTGAACGGTTGGGGCAATTATGGACACAACATTCAAGCTGGATTCAGCTCTAAATTTGGATTGTGATTAAATAGTTGACACAGCATAGGTTTCTGACACAGAATGAATGTGTTCTAATGAACTTAAAATTTTTGTTTTCTCTTAGAGCAATTCACTATGCTGTTGAATATTAATCCTCTCAAAAAAATGTTTGAAGAAATTTTCTATTTATTTATGAAATGTCAAATGAGAAAATTGAACCCAATTTTTTTAATCACATCCCCCTTTCCCATATTCTAAAACTAATCTCAATTAAAATTTCTAATGGAGTTTGCAACAATAACTACTCATTTAAATACATCATAAAATATTAAGATGTAAAAAAACTGCTTGTTTAATATCACCGAATGGTAAAGATTATTTTAATTTATCAGTTGGTAGTAAAAAGTGAATATACATTGTATATTGTATATAACAAAGATTTAAGTTGATTCTGGACAAAGAAAGATAACTCCAAATAAAAAAATTCTTGCAATTAGATATTTCTTGCTTACTATTCTGGACAAAGAAAGATACCTCTAATTAAAAAAAATTTTGCTATTTCACAATATTGTGCAATTAGATATTTCTTGCCATTGCGCAATACTGTGCAATTGAAATGACTTGCTATTGCACAATACTTAATATAATAATTTTAGATCCTGATTTGGACCAACTTGAAAACTGGGCCCATAATCATAAATCTAAGTACATGTTTGGATTCAGCATATCAAAGAACCCCAAGATTTCAATTTTTGTTAAAATCAAACTTAGTTTAATTTTGGACCCTTTGGACTTTAATGTAGACCAATTTGAAAACAGGACCAAAAATGACGAATCTACATACACAGTTAGATTTGGCATATCAAAGAACCCCATTTATTCAGTTTTTGATGAAATCAAACAAAGTTTAATTTTGGACCCCGATTTGGACCAACTTGAAAACTGGGCCAATAATCAAGAATCTAAGTACATTTTTAGATTCAGCATATCAAAGAACCCAACCGATTCATTTTTTGTCAAAATCAAACTTAAGTTTAATATTGGACCCTTTGGACTTTAATGTAGACCAATTTGAAAACGGGACCAAAAGTTAAGAATCTACATACACAGTTAGATTCGGCATATCAAAGAATCCCAATTATTCAATTTTTGATGAAATCAAATAAAGTTTAATTTTGGACCCTTTGGGCCCTTTATTCCTAAACGGTTGGGACCAAAACTCCCAAAATCAATATCAACCTTCCTTTTATGGTCATAAACCTTGTGTTTAAATTTCATAGATTTCTATTTACTTATACTAACGTTATGGTGCAAAAACCAAGAAAAATGCTTATTTGGGTCCCTTTTTGGCCCCTAATTCCTAAACTAATGGAACCTAAACTCCCAAAATCAATACCAACCTTCCTTTTGTGGTCATAAACATTGTGTCTAAATTTCATGGATTTCTATTAACCTAAACTAAAGTTATTGTGCGAAAACCAAGAATAATGCTTATTTGGGCCCTTTTTTGGCCCCTTATTCCTAAACTGTTGAAACCAAAACTCCCAAAATCAATCCCAACCTCCCTTTTGTGGTCATAAACCTTGTGTTAAAATTTCAAAGATTTCTATTCACATTTACTAAAGTTAGAGTGCGAAAACTAAAAGTATTTGGACGACGACGACGACGACGACGCAGACGAAGACGCCAACGTGATAGCAATATACGACGAAATTTTTTTCAAAATTTGCGGTTGTATAAAAATCCAAGTACATTTTTAGATTCAGCATATCATAGAACCCCAGTGATATTGTTTGCCTTAAATTAGTGCCGAATAAAGGCTTTTTCCCCTGGAAAAAAATCCCAATTTGAAAAAAAAATGGCTTAAAATTATTCCCAAAAAGACAACTTTTTTCCCAAACAGTGCAGTCTTAGTAGTAATTGTGCTTAAACACAAACTGAAAAACACTCATTTAAACATTTTTCATGCCTGAAATGACTATATGTGCAGATTTGAGAGTCTATTTATGAATAATCACTGACAAAAAGTGGTCTTATTTCAAAGCAAGGGTAGACTCTTGAAAAGGGGTCTGTAAATTGAAGTTTCAGTCAAATTTTTGGTTTATTTTAAATTTCCCAATTTAATGAAAATGACGCATATTTTCCCAATAAAAAAGGGTAGAGGTAGTTTTGAAAAAAGCCAACAATATCACTGAACCCCAAGGATTCAATTTTTGTTAAAATCAAACTAAGTTTAATTTTGGACCCTTTGGACCTTAATGTAGACCACTTTGAAAACGGGACCAAAAATTAAGAATCTACATACACAGTTAGATTCGGCATATCAAAGAACCCCAATTATTCAATTTTTGATGAAATCAAACAAATTAAGTTTAATTGTTGACCCTTTGGGCCCCTTATTTCTAAACTGTTGGGACCAAAACTCCCAAAATCAATCCCAACCTTCCTTTTATGGTCATAAACCTTGTGTTTAAATTTCATAGATTTCTATTTACTTATACTAAAGTTATGGTGCGAAAACCAAAAAAATGCTAATTTGGGTCCCTTTTTGGCCCCTTATTACTAAACTGTTGGGACCTCAACTCACAAAATCAATACAAACCTTCCTTTTGTGGTCATAAACATTGTGTTTAAATTTCATTGATTTCTATTTACTTAAACTAAAGTTATTGTGCGAAAACCAAGAATAATGCTTATTTGGGCCCTTTTTTGGCCCCTAATTCCTAAACTATTGAAAACAAAACTCCCAAAATCTATCCCAACCTTCCTTTTGTGGTCATACACCTTGTATCAAAATTTCATAGATTTCTATTTTTTTACACTAAAGTTATAGTGCGAAAACCAAGAAAATGCTTATTTGGGCCCTTTTTGGACCCTAATTCATAAAATGTTGGGACCAAAACTCCCAAAATCAATCCCAACCTCCCTTTTGTGGTCTTAAACCTTGTGTTAAAATTTCATAGATTTCCATTCACTTTTACTAAAGTTAGAGTGCGAAAACTAAAAGTATTCGGACGACGACGCAGACGACGCCAACGTGATAGCAATATACGACGAAAAAAAATTCAAATTTTGCGGTCGTATAAAAACTATAAATAATAATTACGACATACATGAAGACAAAATACACAATACTAAATTATTTACATATGATTAATAGCATGCTGAAAACACTTGCGCAATTCATATTGCCCAGCTTCATTAAGGTGAAGCCCACGTCATCTTTAATGGCAAATAATGACCTAACTGGAATGCCTTTATGAAAAAATCTTTTAAAAGACCTAATGTAATTTAAATTACTCTTAGAGCACATCCTGCTCAATTCTAAATTAACACTTTTACACTTACATACTGAACTATTAGTTCGGTCAAGAAAGACAACTCATACTAAAACAGGGGAGGTAACTCAATTTTCTTATAAAGGGAAACGAGATTTGTGCACGCCAACTTGACTTTGTGTACATAAATAATTAAATATCGGATCACAACGGGTTTTGAATGATTGACGATCGATGTCCACGCTTAATTCCAATAGTATAATAATTTGTCATCTTAATGGAAAACTGAGTTTATAATCAAATTAGGATTATTACGGTTTATATATAATAATTTCAATTAGTTTTTATAATACGAGATGCGTAATTATTGTGTAACATACTTCTTTCTTATCTTTGAACACTTTTCTAAACATGCAAATTCTATTAAGAAAATGAAAAGTATTTGATTTTATAAGACAAAAAAAGACAAAAAAAGAAACAAATCTGCCCACCTAAAACATTGTATTTTGCCATGTCTGGTTGAAGGACTTAGTAAATATATTTTGAATCTCATACAGACAATGCATTACATCGGTACAGAGAAAAATTCTAAACTCATATTAACTCAATTTAACTATTAACGAATTTGGTGAAAAGTTTGCTTCTTTTTTCATCTTTGAACAGCAAATTTTGCAAGTTCAAAATAGAGAATGATTTAAAACAAAATCGATTTCACTTCTTCGATACATGAGGTAAAAATAAATAAAAAGTATTATGTAATCAAATTTTGTTGAATATCTTTTTCCAGTTTATGATCTTTTACTTATATATGTAAAGATAGTAAGGTTAACATAAATAAACAGAATTAACACCTTTATGTTGCTGCTTCGTAAACGATGATGTCCTACTGATTTTATGGTCATCATACTGATACTTTATATATTCCTTAGTTTTAAGAAAACACCTTTAACCAATTAATTGTATGGTGTGATAAAGGTAAATACAGAAAAGCGCTTTGAACGCATCACAATCATTAAGTGATATTGTCAATGTTATATAAAAAAAAAAGTTTTCATTCAGATTTTTTTTATAATTGCATTTTACATTTAGCAGACACTTACAAATTGATTCGAAAGACTGTGTCTTGACTAAACAATTGCAGAAATTGTAGTCAGCTATAAAAGGCCCCGAAATGACAATGTAAAACAATTCGAACGAGAAACCTAACGGCCTTATTTATTTTAAAACCAGATGCTCCGCAGGGCGAAGCTTTATACGACCGCAGAGGTTGAACCCTGAACGGTTGGGGCAAGTATGGACACAACATTCAAGCTGGATTCCGCTCTAAATTTGGATTGTGATTAAATAGTTGACACAGCATAGGTTTCTGACACAGAATGAATGTATTCAAATGAACTTAAAATTTTTGTTTTCTCTTAGAGCAATTCACTATGCTGTTGAATATTAATCCTCTCAAAAAAATGTTTGAAGAAATTTTCTTTTTATTTATGAAATTTCAAACGAGAAAAATTTAACCCAATTTTTTATTCACATCCCCCTTTCCCTTATTCCAAAACTAATTTCAATTAAAATATTCTAATGGAGTTTGCAACAATTACTACTCATTTAAATACATGATGTAAAAAAACTGCTTGTTATCACTGAATGGTAAAGATTATTTAAATTTATCAGTTGGTAGTAAAAAGTGAATATACATTGTATATTGTATATAACAAAGATTTAAGTTGATTCTGGACAAAGAAAGATAACTCCAATTAAAAAAAATTCTTGCAGATATTTCTTGCTTACTATACTGGACAAAGAAAGATAACTCTTAATTAAAAAAAAATTTGCTATTTCACAATATTGTGAAATTAGATATTTCTTGCCATTGCACAATACTGTGCAATTGAAAAGACTTGCTATTGCACAATACTTAATATAATAATTTTAGATCCTGATTTGGACCAACTTGAAAACTGGGCCCATAATCAAAAATCTAAGTACATGTTTAGATTCAGCATATCAAAGAGGCCCAAGAATTTAATTTTTGTTAAAATCAAACTTAGTTTAATTTTGGACCCTTTGCACTTTAATTTAGACCAATTTTAAAACTGGACCAAAAATTAAGAATCTACATACACAGTTAGATTTGGCATATCAAAGAACCCCAATTATTCAATTTTTGATGAAATCAAACAATGTTTAATTTTGGACCCCGATTTGGGCCAACTTGAAAACTGGGCCAATAATCAAAAATCTAAGTACATTTTTAGATTCAGCCTATCAAAGAACCCCAAGGTTTCAATTTTTGTTAAAATCAAACTAAGTTTAATTTTGGACCCTTTGGACCTTAATGTAGACCAATTTGAAAACGGGACCAAAAATTAAGAATCTACATACACAGTTAGATTCGGCATATTAAAGAACCCCAATTATTCAATTTTGATGAAATCAAACAAAGTTTAATTTTGGACCCTTTGGGCCCCTTTTTCCTTAACTGTTGGGACCAAAACTTCCAAAATCAATACCAACCTTCCTTTTATAGTCATAAACCTTGTGTTTAAATTTCATAGATTTCTATTTACTTATACTAACGCTATGGTGCGAAAAGCAAGAAAAATGCTTATTTGGGTCCGATTTTGGCCCCTAATTCCTAAACTGTTGGGACCGAAACTCCCAAAATCAATACCAACCTTCCTTTTGTGGTCATAAACATTGTGATTAAATTTCATTGATTTCTATTTACTTTAACTAAAGTTATTGTGCGAAAACCAAGAAAAATGCTTATTTGGGCCCTTTTTTGGCCCCTAATTCCTAAACTGTTGAAACCAAAACTCCCAAAATCAATCCCAACCTTTATTTTGTGGTTATAAACCTTGTGTCAAAATTTCATAGATTTCTATTCACTTAAACTAAAGTTATAGTGCGAAAACCAAGAAAATGCTTATTTGGGCCCTTTTTGGCCCCTAATTCCTAAAATGTTGGGACTTAAACTCCCAAAATCAATACCAGCCTTCCTTTTATGGTCATAAACCTTTTGTTAAAATTTCATAGATTTCTTTTCACTTTTACTAAAGTTAGAGTGCGAAAACTAAAAGTATTCGGACGACGACGACGACGACGCCAACGTGATAGCAATATACGACGAAAATTTTTCAAAATTTGCGGTCGTATAAAAATAGCTTGGTTAAAACACAGCAACATGCATGTCGGTGAAAAGTGAACCATAATTATTTCTGATGGGATTGCATGCAATTGGTCTCAGTTGGAAAAAACGTCAACCTAACATAACATACATTTGGTCAATGAACAAAAATCAAACATCATGTCAGTTTCAAAGTTCCAATTGTTTTTGTCGAATAAAGAGGTTTTTTAAAATGTGATTTGTCCGTTCTTCAAGCAAGACAGTTGTTTTAACTATGGACACTTAACAAAAGATTGACTTATAAGTCTACATTGTCTTTAAGTTTATAATGAGGAATACGTGTGTAAAGGGAAGAAAAGTAAATTTGTACTCCTTACAGAAGCTACAAAATGTATGTTTATTTTATCTCACTTGGGCCTTTTTTATTTTATCTTTTAAATTAAAATATATTACAGTTTTGAGTATTTTTTTTATTTATTTTCATATTCGTTTTAATGATTATTTCATAATAATGTTTATTTCTAAAGGAATATATATGTAACGGATCTCAACTATGACAAAGTATTTAGTAAACACGGTGTATTTTCCAAAATACATGTAGCTAACTTAGCCAAATCAAAAACTCGTCAAAGATAAAACTCTGAAAGTGTTCAACTTGAAATGATAAGAAAAGTGTGAAAAATTAATAATATTTATACACGCATCACTCCCTGTAGAGAACAATCAAAGATACTTGAATCACACAAATCAATATTGGTATCCCGGGGTGTGTAGGTTTATGCAGTACATGTAGTTGTTAAAAAGTTAATTAGTAAATATTTCTGTTAAAACATATTTCAAACTTTATTATACTACTGAGTATTGGGATGTTTAATATGTGGGGTTTTTTTTCAGGGAAGATAAATCATTATTGTTAGCAGAGACATATACTACAAGAGACATATACTACACTGTTGTTAGTTAGCTTACGGAAAAATTATGAAATAACAATTATTGAAATTTTAATAATTTAAAAAATCATAGCCATTTTTTCTGTTAAAAAATATAACTGGTGCAACCAAAGAACCTTATCCAATTGATGTTTATGCATGGTCACGATATATGCAATAACGATGAAGCTTATTCTTTTATTCAATTAAAATCCGAAGGAGGATTTTAATTTCGACATGCATCCGTTACACCAGTCTTTTGTCAAAGTTTTTCTCGGAAGGCTTGCAGCAAATTTATTTTTGTCATTGTAACGAAAAATATATTGAGATTGTTAATTGTTGGAAGTTCACTTTTCACCTCTATCATGATTGAAAAGGGTAAAATACACAAAAAACGTATAATACCTTGTGTATTGCAAGTATTTCTACATTAATGTCACATGTAGAGTAAACATGTATATCTTCAAAATTATATTGTATATCAGAATCTTAAAAGATATAATCATACTAATTCATAAAAGTATAAGTTTTTTTTCCGATGACTTCGTATCCAAGCGTGTAAAATTCTCTTTTCCATGACAATTTTCAATTTTCAACCATAAAAAGACAGGAGAATTTCAAAAGTTAATTTTTAGACAAAAATATCATTTTATTTCCCTATCTTTGGAGATTATCAAAATGTCCACGCGAAAATAAGAAAATAACGAATACTATTTTTTATTGAAGCAAACAGATGTCAGGGGTTCGCAAAACAATGCCTTCACTGTATACATTAAAAGGGCTACTTTGCTATTTATGGTAGCAAATTTTAAATCAAAAGTGACGGATGTTTAAAATATCTTATTTTCATAAAATTTACATCATTAAACAGTTCAAACATTAAAGAAACTATATTTAACCACGCGAAGAAGAAATTCAAATGTTAACAAAGTAATACGGGTATAAAAACTATTTGCCCATACAAATCTATAGTAAAAGTAATCGCTGTATATGTGCAATTACTAGCGCATGCGCATTAAAGACCGAACGAATTCTTGTACATGTTACCTGAGGGTTTGGATGGGGTTAAATGATTAGAGAATAATGCCCTTAAAAAATGAAGATTAGAGAATAATGGGCAAAAAAAATAAAGATTAGAGAAATGCATGGTCTAAAAATATAATGAATATTGAATGATTAATAAAAGAAAACGCTAACTGTTAACAGAATTTTCCCTTCTTAAAATTTAAAGAAAATTATCAAAATTATCATTGTAAAAATATGATAAAAGTGAAAACAAACTTTGTAAACCTTTTTTGGTTTCGTGATAACAGACTATAGGATTCAGTCAATGTGAACTGGTTTCCGATACTTCTACTCGGACTTTTAATTCAGTGGCGGATCCAGAGGGGGGTGTAGAGGGCGTACGCCCCCCCCCCCTTTTTTGCTCGGACTTTTTTTTTTTTTTTTAAATGATTAATCAGACTAGACTTCGTGAACATGGCCATTTCCTGTGTACTACTATTTAATTTTTATACGACAATTCTTGACTTATAAAGATATTTTTCGCTGGAATTTACTGATTATCAAAGTCATGCATGTGATTCGATATGGTGGAGTTGACCTGCAGTGCGTCGAATAAAACGTCTCTCAGTCATTTTGAAATTCAAATTACAGTAACACATTGAGTAGGCTGAGGATGACAATCATGACACCTTCAAAGCAACACTGGATTTAGCAAGAACTTATTGACTTCTATTTCACTATTCCACCAAACAGAAAGTAGTGCTCTACAGACTATTACACTCTCATGAAAAAAAAGTTCCACAACAATAGTATCTAACTACGGAAACATGTTTAACCCCAAAAGCCCCAGCCTATTTTAAAATAATATAGCTGAATAATGATCCCCAGTCAGTATAAGCTCTATATAGATTTAAAGTCGTAAGTACGAACTATTTGATTTGAGGAAACAGTCTAAGATATATTCTGAGAGAAAAAAAATTAACTCTGATTTTTGACTTAAACAAAAATTCTAGACGCAAAACACTGAACAATCTTGTCCACTTTTTTGCTATTAGAAACGAAAATTCCCAACAGAATTATGCTATTATGATGAATAAAAGCGGGCATATTTTTTTGTGGCAGGGGTTTTCATGTCTGACCGGAATGTCTGTTTCGCCGAACTGATATATATATATATGGAATACTTTTTTCAAGACCAGACTGCAACCTGTCTGCTGGGTGTGGCCTTTATGTCTTCATTTGTCGGCGGGCATTCGTAAATTTGTTGTCATTTCAGACTCATTCTTAGCCTTTGATTGATTTGGAACCCTTTACTTCCCTTAATGTTGTTGGGTGAAACATATCAACCCAACATTTGGATAAAAATTGCATGTTTGTCTTTTTAAACTCGTGTCGGTCGTATTTCAAATTCAATTGAATAGCCCAGCGTATATCTTGTTAACAACAAGAACTCTGTGAGGTTATTCTAACTTAACTTACAACAAACGTGCGAGAATTTTCCATGCCTATGTTTTACTGACAAATCACACATTAAATGTATCAGTACATAGCTCTTGGATCCAAACTATCATTTAATGATAGAATTAATAGGAAGATACAGCATCTAAAAATTGTCCAACCCTTACAACTTTCCAGCAACTACAAAATATGCATGCCCCACGCCAGGAACCGTTTAAAAAGTGCATATTTCACTTATTTTATGTTTTAGTCCTAAAAAGGGGGCCCAAAAAAATTTTGCCTCGCTCCGCTCCGCTATCTTTACAAACTACAGCCCCTCTTTCAAAAAAACTTGAATCCACCCCTGTTTATAGCTGACTACAAGTTGGCTTTTGCTCATTGTTGAATGCCGTATAGTGACCTATAGTTGTTAATTTCTGTGTCATTGGGTCTCTTTGAAGAGTTGTCTCATTGGCAATTACACCACATCTTCATATATGTAGTCAAAATCACTGGAAAGAACTGATGAGAACTTGGACTTGTTACTTCAAGGAACTAGCACTTTAATCATGCAGAACAATACACATCAACACGTCATTGTTGAGAAACAAATGAAAGCCTTGCTGTTGTTTGGAAATCACCGTTCTCATTCATTTGAAAGAATGTATTTTACTTTTTTTTTTAAAGATTAAAGAAATCTGGGGAAAAAATTAGAGAATAATGCGTAAAAAATCACTATTAAAGAATAGACTTATTTTTTGAAGATTAGAGAAAAAAGGGTATCGGGGTGGTTCGCCCTGATTACATGTTCGCCCTAGGTTCATTCGCACTGAGTTTGTTCGCCCTGATAGTCCGTTCGCCCTGGGTTCGTTCGCCCTATATTCATTTATGATAGGTATATATGTTACATCAATGAACGAAATATATATAAATATAATATTAAAATGCTTGTTTATCTATTAAAACTTAAAGTTAAATACATTTGTACAGAATATTTGCCAAATTTATATTAAGTAATTAAATAAAATTATGGCTACATTGTTACACTTTATTTTATGAATTACTTTTAATTACTGTTGATTGACTGTCGTGGCAGCAAGACGTCATAATACCTTAGTCTTTAGTTGTTTTACATTTAAAAATACAATGTAGACTGTGCTCAATCTCATTAAAATCTGTTGTGGAGCGTAGCTAAGCGTATCAGAACATCGGATTTTAATGAGAATGTGTAGTGCTGAAATTCACAGAAACTTATAACCTAGTAGCAGCTAGCTTTAGATAAGGTAACATGATACATCGTAAATATTCGGCGAAATTGTAGACTGACTTCAACACTCAACGCAACACTATACTTAAAAATAAAATCAGGGCGAACGGACTCTGGGCGAACAGGTGTTAGGGCGAACAGAAACTAGGGCGAACCAGAATCAGGGCGGACGGACCCGGATTCGAGAAAAAAGGGGTGAAAATTAAATGTTTACAGAATAACAGACCCTCTTACCTGTATATATGAAAAATCAACAGGCTTTGGCAGAATAGAAGAAATAAAAATCTTTATACTGTTGTAAAGGTGCAATCATTTGATATACCTTTCCTAATATAAGATGTCGTCTTGGTATAACAATACACTGTTAGGGAAGGAATCCAAGGGCTGGAGTTGACCACAACTGGGTCGTCTGAGCTCCGGATATCTTCTTCTTCTTTCGTAATTCCCTCCTGTTTAGGAGCACTCGGATGAGACCAATAAATGTTAACAGTATATGTACATTAAAACACACAATAAATCCTCTGTAAAATATGAATGAACACCATCCTCCACCATAAAACCCCGTGTATTTACAACAAGTCGTGAATTTATATATAAGCATAATATATATTCTGCGAGGTTGCGCAGTAAAGTACTGGTACTCGGTAAAGTGGTAACCCGAACCCGGACCCGAACCGGAATTTGCCGGAAATTTGCCGAACCGGAAATCTATTTCAGATATATTATGCTCTTTGCGTTTCGATTTTTTCTACTCACGTTTATGCATTTAAAGTATAATTAAATTCTATCTCATGTATGAAAAGATTTTTTGTCCAAACATCACTAACAAAGATAAATGTAAGGTAAAAGTGGTAACCCGAACATGAAAGTTTTTCTTAAAACAGACCTTATCTACCTAAGTGTTTAAAATTCGCTTTATAATTTTATGTCCTGAATGTAATAATCTTCCTTATTTTACTAAAAATTGTTTTTACAACTTTGAAGAAAACTTTTTTTCGTGGAAATTCGAAAAAAAATGTTCACCCGAACCCGAAAGGGAGACAACTCCATTTGGATTTGGATTTTGGGGCGATTATGATGCTACTTGTTAACTCGGCCTATACCAAATTCGGACCATTACTTGTGTTTCCTGAATTATTATTATTTCTTTTTTTCTATATATATAGCTTTTCTGTTTTGTTTTGCCAAATAGATAGAAGTATTAATTTTCTTAGGACTGTAATGGGTTTTTTTCAGTTTTATTCCATCAATTTATGAAAAAATAAAAGATTGTATTTAATGGTTACATACGATACTTTGGTTAAACATGTCAAGAATTTGTATAGTGACACTATACAAATCCTTGAACATATTAACAAAATGAATAAAAGACCCCCCCCCCCCCCCCCCCCCGAAACTGTAACTATCTGCTGGTTTTATGTCATAAATGTATTCAATTTGTTTGTGTGTGTTTAAGTTTTAAGAATTTAAATTTAGGAACTTCTGAAGATGAGGAGATTGTTTTAGAAAATCAGAACAATGTAAAAAAATCTAAATGTTATATTAAACTCACGTATTACAGAAGAGGAAATTGAGAAATCTTTGAGAAAGTTAAAAAAAATAATAAATCCTCGGGTGATGATATGATTGTAAATGAATATTTAAAACACTCTTTTAGTGTTATGTCACAGGTGTTTGTGAAACTTTTAAATATTATATTTGACAGTGGAATTATTCCTTATATTTGGCTTTCCGGAAATATAATACCTTTATTCAAAAATAAATGTAACAAACATGATCCTAGCAATTTTAGACCTATATAACAGTTATAAGCTGCTTTGGAAAATTATTTACTTCTATTTTGAATTCACGTTTAAATAAATTTTCTAATGATTTTTGTTTATTATGTCAGAATCAAGCTGGTTTCAGAGAAGGTTATTCTACTACAGATAATTTATTTGTTATCTACATGCTTATAAGTATCATGAAAAATAAGAAAAATAAACTATTCTGTGCATTCGTAGATTTTGCTAATGCCTTTGATACTGTTTGGAGAAAGGGTCTCTGGCATAAATTACTTGTAAATGATACTAACGGTAAAATGTATAATGTAATTTTTAATATGTACACTGGTATTAAATATCGTATTGTGTATAAAGGTGAAATGTCAGAATACTTTTCATGCAATATCGGTGTAAGACAGGGTGAAAATATGTCCCCTTTTTATTTTCATTGTTTTTGAACGATCTTCAGCAGTTTATTGAAGAAAAAATGTATGTGGTTTAAATTGTATTACTGATGAAATAGAAAATGAGTTTGATATCTACTTAAAACTTTTTGTGTTATTGTACGCAGATGATACAGTGTTATTTTCGGATAATGCAGCCGATCTACAGTTGCAATTAGATATATTCTTTGAATATTGCAGTACCTGGAAATTAAAAGTTAACACAGGTAAAACTAAGATTATAACTTTTTCTGGTGGAAGATTACCCAAAAATATTAACTTTATATATGATGAAAATGCATTGGAGAAAGTCAACGAAATGACATATTACTCGATTTATTTCACTTGACTGGGCGGAGTTTAACCGGTTTGCTCATAATAAACCAGTCCATCTATAGATAGGTGTATAAGGATAAACTCATCAATGAAGTGTTCAGTAATTCTTTTGTAAATTCCTTTGATTACACTGATAGGTGATTAGAATTCAGTAATAATTATAACGGCAATCATCCTTATCACACACATCTTCAAATTGACTGTCCTTATGCAAATTAAAACCTAGCTCCGCCCGATCAGTTGAAAAAACATTGGTAATACCTTGGGTTGAATTTTTAATTGAGCCCCTAAATAAATGTGAATAGTTAAGTTGTATTCAAAATTGTCGAAAGCAAAGTTTCATATGTGTTCTCGTACGAATACTGAATAACAGACGGACAGCCACATGAAAAAAAAAAAAAAAAATACTGAAACAGTTCACTTTCGATAAAAAAAAATCCGGAAAATGACAGATAAATCACATATCATGGTAACACTGTTAAAACTGTAAACTTGTGTTGTTTATGATATTAATTCAATTTCTTCTTGTACATATTGTCAATATTTCATTGTATTACTTCAAAATAAACCAGATGCTCCGCAGGGCGTAGCTTTATACGACCGCAGAGGTTGAACCCTGAACGGTTGGGGCAAGTATGGACACAACATTCAAGCTGGATTCAGCTCTAAATTTGTATTGTGATTTAATAGTTGACACAGCATAGGTTTCTGACACAGAATAAATGTGTTCTAATGAACTTAAAATTTTTGTTTTCTCTTAAGAGCAATTCACTATGCTGTGGAATATTAATCCTCTCAAAAAAATGTCTGAAGAAATTTTCTTTTTATTTATGAAATTTCAAATGAGAAAAATTGAACCCAATTTTTTAATCACATCCCCCTTTCCCTTATTCCAAAACTAATCTCAATTAAAATATTCTAATGGAGTTTGCAACAATAACTACTCATTTAAATACATCATAAAATATGAAGATGTAAAAAAAACTGCTTGTTATCACTGAATGGTAAAGATTATTTAAATTTATCAGTTGGTAGTAAAAAGTGAATATACATTGTATATTGTATATAACAAAGATTTAAGTTGATTCTGGACAAAGAAAGATAACTCCAATTAAAATATTCTGGACAAAGAAAGATAACTCTAATTAAATTTTTTTTTGCTATTTCACAATATTGTGAAATTAGATATTTCTTGCCATTACACAATACTGTGCAATTGAAAAGACTTGCTATTGCACAATACTTAATATAATAATTTTAGATCCTGATTTGGACCAACTTGAAAACTGGGCCCATAATCAAAAATCTAAGTACATGTTTAGAATCAGCATATCAAAGAGGCCCAAGAATTGAATTTTTGTTAATATCAAACTTAGTTTAATTTTGGACCCTTTGGACCTTAATGTAGGCCAATTTGAAAACGGGACCAACCATGAAGAATCTACATACACAGTTAGATTTGGCATATCAAAGAACCCCATTTATTCAATTTTTGATGAAATCAAATAAAGTTTAATTTTGGACCCAGATTTGGACCAACTTGAAAACTGGGCCAATAATCAAGAATCTATGTACATTTTTAGATTCAACATATCAAAGAACCCAACCGATTCATTTTTTGTCAAAATCAAACTAAGTTTAATTTTGGACCCTTTGGACCTTAATGTCACAGGCACTTGTTTCTGTCAATATGGGGTTTACTATCCATACCAGTACTAAAAAAAACATTGTGTTTTTTTAGTACTGGTATGGATAGTAAACCCCATATTGACAGAAACAAGTGCCTGTGCTTAATGTAGACCAATTTGAAAACATGACCAAAAGTTAAGAATCTACATACACAGTTAGATTCGGCATATCAAAGAACCCCAATTATTCAATTTTGATGAAATCAAACAAAGTTTAATTTTGGACCCTTTGGGCCCCTTTTTCTTAACTGTTGGGACCAAAACTTCCAAAATCAATACCAACCTTTCTTTTGTGGTCATAAACATTGTGTTTAAATTTCATTGATTTCTATTTACTTAAACTAAAGTTATTGTGCAAAAACCAAGAATAATGCTTATTTGTGCCCTTTTTTGGCCCCTAATTCCTAAACTGTTGAAACCAAAACTCCCAAAATCAATCCCAACCTTTCTTTTGTGGTCATAAACCTTGTGTCAAAATTTCATAGATTTCTATTAACTTAAACTAAAGTTATATTGCGAAAACCAAGAAAATGCTTAATTGGGCCCTTTTTGGCCCCTAATTCCTAAAATGTTGGGACCAAAACTCCCAAAATCAATACCAACCTTCCTTTTATGGTCATTAACCTTGTGTTAAAATTTAATAGATTTCTATTCACTTTTACTAAAGTTAGAGTGCGAAAACTTCCTGTACGAACTGTGACGCCCGTATATGACACGGAAACCAGGCGTAAAAATCATACTTTAACCTGGCGGCATTGCAGTGTTTACAAAATGCATATCCAGGCGTAAACCAGGCGTCAACCAGGCGTAAATTAGGCGTAACTAAGGCGTAAACCAGGCGTAAAATTAGGCGTAATATTTAAATGAGTACGCCTGGTTCACAAAAAAAATAGGCGTAATATGCAAATGAGTACGCCTGGTCAATAAATTAACCAGGCGTAGTATCCTTACATAATACTACACTTATTTTATTTCAGTGTATTAACCTAGCTGTGTACTTTTGTGTAGTTGATACAAACTTCTGTACTTTTCTTATTGTTTGACAAAAAACTTGAAATATTAACCATTGAAGAAGCTAATATAGCAATAAATACATTTTGTGAATACAATGGCTCATATAAGTTTAAGTCTAAATAAGAAATATGACCATTATTTTTTTGTTTTTGAAAATTATTGTCTTTTGAACTAAAATATAAATGATAATTAATACTACAGTTTAACTTAAAGTAAAAGATTTTAATGTAATTATCCAAGGATAAAGGTTTTGGAATTTCAAAATTTCTGATAGAACATAATACTTAATTATACTCACATTATTATTATGAACCATGTATTACTAACTTTCCTTATATTTCACAATTTCCATTAATTTATTTGATTCAGTATTTCCAATTTCAGATTCTTCCAAAAAGCACAAAACAAGCAAATTATCCCTGAATATATGAAGCTGCCATGTGTCCAACTCTTGAAAACTAAAATCAGAGAGCCAAATTTTGAAAAAAAATTCCCATGATCCTTTGCACAAAGCATTATGGGTATTTCTATTTACGCCATACCAGCAGTTTTACGCCCGTAAGAAAATTTACGCCTTGCTTATTTCAATTTACGCCCGTAAGAAAACTTACGCCTTGATTTTTTCAATTTACGCCAGGTTAACTTCTTTTTTCTACGCCCGTCAGGACTTTAAATTTACGTTTCCTGCTCCCTTACGCTTGGATCTAGGCACGTAACTACCACTTACGCCTGGTTTACGCCTTATTTCCAGGCGTAATACGCCTTATAATTTCGTACGGGCAAAAGTATTCGGACGATATTATTTATCAAGTTTATTTGCATATTTATTGTAACTTTCTTCCGAATGAAGTCTAGAATAACATAAACATAAGAAGCTTATAATCACCAATGAGACAAACTCACACCGCAGATCAATTTTTAAATACTAATTAAAATTTAAATAGAAATATTGTCATGATTGTTTACAATATAAAAAGCATTAAAAAAAATCTTCTAGGACTTCAATGACTTTTTTTTTATTATTTTTTTTAATGCAATATTCATGTACACATTTGCTATACATAATTGGAAAATGTTCACTGGGGTAAAGCTTATGACCGTAACTGCATTCACGGTCATCCCAAGATGTCGGATGCAAAATTAGGTCAGTATTTGTATTGTCTGTTAAAGTGTTTCTATATCATTTTTCTTTACAAAGCATACATTTGTACTATGTAAATTTATAAAATATTTACACGGAAATCATAAATTACTACCGAGAAATGTGTTTGAAACGGGAAATTGGATTTGAAAAAATCGCTAAGATGACCGTAAATCATCATTAAAATATTTTCAAGATGACCGTAACATATAACAAGGATGATCGTGATTAGTAGTTTTGGTCTTTTTATCTGATACTATATGCCATAGGTCAACTTTATTATGTGTATGGAAATATTTTATGATCTATATATTAGTCGCGCAGGTTTTATTTGACCTTGACCTCATTTTCACGGTTCATTGCTCGGTGTTAAGTTTTTGTGTTTTGGTCTATTTTTCTTAAACTATAAGTATTAAGTCAACTATATTTGTTTTATGGAAGCATTGTTAGCTGTACATGTCAGCCTGGCATGGTTCATCTGACCTTGACCTCATTTTCATGGTTCATTGGTCTTTGTTTAGTTATCTTGGTTAATGTAACGTTTATGTGACAGTTGTAATAAAGCTTTATGCTTAGGACTATCAACATAATATCAATGATTAGTAAAGAAGGCGAGACATTTCATTATGTGCACTCTTGTTTGTTAAAAAAACAACGTGGGGTGGGGGGGGGGGGGGTTACCCGCACAAGTCCTTAAACAACTATTGGTCATCGTACGGCCTCAGTCAACAAATGCCCCTCTTCTTGCAGACTTGTTTCTTTATTTATATTACAAGGCTGACTTCATACAAGAACTTCTTAGGAAGAAAGATAAGAAGTTATCAATATCCTTTAACTTTACGCTCCGCTATATAGATGATGTTCTCTCACTAAATAATACAAAATTTGGTGACTATGTTGAACGAATCTATCCCATCGAACTGGAGATAAAGGATACTACACATACAGCTAAGTCTGCTTCATATTTTGACTAACATCTAGAAATTGACAATGAGGGTTTATAAATTTAAAATTCTAATTGTTTTTCGTCTTTTTAATTATTATACTGGGGTTTTTTTTCACTGACAATAATACAAATGGTGTTTAAGTAGTTTCACATATTAATCTTAAAGGTAATAAAAATACCTCAGATTAGTAGTGTCAAAATTAATTTGAAAAATATAGTTTGTTGTTGAGAACTCGGGCTGATAAAGTGTTCACTTTTTGAAGTATTTAACTGCACACCTTCTCTTATTACTGTCATTATATACTTTGAACAATGGACGAAGAGATTTATTTTACCAATTTAGTTTTGGATGAAAAACTTGGGATGCGTTTGAAACGAAAATGAAAACAAAGGAAGATGGATAGATAATAGGCTGTAACTACTAATAGTTATGTTTAAATGCCAGAATCATGTATTTTAATTTACAAAAATGTACAAGTACAATGTATAATCACCCTTTTTTTTCAATGTACACAAAATGTACATGTACATTCCATTTATCGGTTGGATCATCTACTAACGGCTAGTTTACATAAAACCAGGCATCTATAATACATTGGTGGATCCAGGGGAGGGGGGGTTCTGGGGGTTGGAACCCCCCTTTTTTTTTGCCGATCAATGCATTTGAATGGGGACATACATGTATAGTTGGAACCCCCCCCCCCTTTGTCCTGGGTTGGGAACCCCCCTTTTTTAAATAGCTGGATCCGCCCCTGTAATACTGTTATATTCCACTTACCATATATTATATGATTATATATTTTTTTAATTTTTGAGTTTTTGCTATTTTGGTGTCCTTGTCTTCAATTTTCCCCCTTTTAAGACTTGCATTTGCAGGCTGAAGGTAAAGACACAGAAAAGTGCAGGGAGAAATCATGATCAGTACCCCTCTTTTGTTGACTAGTTGTATATTTTAAAATATATAGTGCTGGTTCTGATGATAGATAATTATTTTGTTAGGTTTCTTGTACATGTACTATTATAAGTAACTGATTATCATGAGGTGCCAGGACAGGCAGGAGATGTGAGAAGTAGCAGTTTTCAAATTTTATCGCAGGAAATGTTAATTTCAATAGTATTTTATCTTTTGGTAAGTTTGAAATAGTCTGATATATAAAATAAATAGAATTTTGAATGTATACATGACATTTTGCATGTGGGTTTGGATGTATATGGGGTTAAATGATTAAAGAATAATGCCCTTAAAAAATGAAGATTAGAGAATAACGGGCCCACAAAAATTAAAATTAGAGAAAAAAGGGGTTAATGTTGTCAAGATTAGCGAAAAAAGGGGTTAATTTTATGAAGATTAGAGAAAAAAAGGGGTAAAAATTAAATGTTTACAGAATAACAGACCTCCCCCCCCCCCCATTCATATTTAAAGTGTAAATTATTAAAGTTTCTAGTTTTAAAAAAAATAGCATTTAAGGAAAAAACTAAGGTCATAAATGTAAAATACTGCAATCTTTTGAAACAGATAAAATAATGTGAAATTGCAATTTTAGACCATGAAATATAGTCCTCATTAAAACTGATTATTTCTGTAATATGCTAGAAATATAGGTAGGGTCAAACAACCCTACATTTGTACTTGAATGTCAGTTTGATAGTAAACTAATGTGCAATTTTATATGACTGTAAATGAGAGATCCGCTAATTTTGATTACTTTTGTCAAAATAGTCAAAATTTAGAGAGTGTGTTCGGAGTTCTAAAAAAACATATTCTAAGTATGAAAATAAACAGTTTTTCTAAGACTTGCTGATCTTACTCTTTCATTCATATTATTACATTCAATTTTGGCAAAAAATGGCAAACTATAGCAAATTTATTGTTTCTACAGCAACTCACCAAAATTTTGATCATATTGTCAATTAGTTCAATACACTGTTTCATGAGGTTTTCATCATCATGTAAATATTAAAATATGTCACTAATCATGTGTATTCTTCAAAATATCTATAAATTTGTGATTTTTCTTTCCTTGATTTGAAGTTGGAGAGAATTGGAGATTTGAGCCACTATCAACATACATGTATAATATCGCTGTACTAGTATACATGTTTTTTAAGGGGCCGGCTGGACACCGCCTCCTGGTGTGGGAGTTTCTCGCTACATTGAAGACCCATTGGTGGCCTTCAGCTGTTGTCTGCTTTATGGTCTGGTTGTTGTCGCTTTGACACATTCCCCATTTCCTTTCTTAATTTTATGTATAAAAAATATCTCTGCATATCTGAAGCCCCAGACTAGTAAAATTTCTTTTGGACTAGTAAGTTTTTGCAAAACTATGTTTGAACCAATAAGAAAAATGTCAGAATATTGGTCTTTGGACTAGTAGTTGAGAAAAGATTTTGGTGTAGACTGTATATATATCACATTTCCTTTCTCAAAAGTTTTTTTCAAGCAGAAAAAATGAATGGGTTGAAGAAAAATTATTGAAAGCTACATTTGTCAAAATAAAATATTTGCGAAAAATATGCTCTTTTTAGTGGCCTCCTCTCATGCTTGTTTCTAAATTGCACTTATCAAAGACTTAGACAGACGCATGTTTTATTTTACTAAACATAAATATATATATATTATATCAGATTTTGAATTATTTCTTCTAGAATGGTGTTTTTCTATGCATTCTACAAACTAGTTCTCTTTAAACAAAGCTCTAAAATACCTTGTGAAATATAATTTTAGCTTTTAAAATACATTCTGTAGTACAATGTACTTGTAGTTGCAAAGGGAGATAAGATCAATATGTAATAGCTTAAAAGATATGAAAAAATATATGCTATATTTTACTAGATTTTTGCACATGATCTCCTGATATGTTCTGAATTTGATCAATTGGTATTTTTTTTATATTTTTCATTTATCATTATGAATTGGTTTTTTTCTTATTTTTGTATGAACTATTCTGATCATTCATAAAGTCAAATAGACAATATCAAACTTTGATTTAAAATGATATGCAATGCAGTACATATACTATAAATCAATTAATTAATGTTTTTTTCTTCTAGAATGGACATATTATATGGAACTGTAACACAGAGAAGCTGACTTGAAAGAAATATACTTAGTATTTTGTGTGCTGATAGAGAATGACAGTGACAGACTTTTATAAATGTTGTAATTCAAACAATTATCATACACACAGGAAATAAACATATATAATTTTTACTTATAAGTTTTTTTTATAAAGTAAATCTTAAAAATCAATCTATGGAGAAGGGTCATAGTAAAAAACTAGTAAATTTTGATGTAAGCCATTACAGACATCCATATGTCCTTTAATAATGAGGAAGAGTTCAAAGCCTAACATATGTTAATGCACTAGAATACATTTTGAAGAATAAAGGTTTTTCGGCTCATATCTCTGAAACCATTCAGAGCAAATCTGACGAGGATACAAATGTTCATTAGACCCAGATCTATTTGCCTTGATTTTTTTAGGCCAATCAGGTTGAACTTGTTTTGATTGATTGATAATAAGTGTTTAACATCCAGCGATGAATATTACACATAAATATCGATATATATATATATATATAGAAGTCTATAAAAAGGACCAACCAGCAAATGTACTATGTACCGGATCGTCTATAATAGGTGATACTATGCAGATAAGGGAAAAATTATATCAGTCTAAAAATTTGCACAACGGTACTGATATAAGATGTTATTATACGAAAATGTTGTTATTAAATCGTGTTGACAAATATTTCGGCTCAACAAATGGCCTTCTTCTGTGTCACAAGTTTTAACAATGTATATATAGTTTCCGGACCATACGAAATGGGGAATGTGTCAAAGAGACAACAACCCGACCATAGAACAGACAACACCAGCAGGTCATCAACAGGTCTTCAATGCAGTGAGAAATTCCCACACGGTGACACCCGGAGGCGTCCCTCAGCTGGCCCCCGTACAAATAATAATTATATATACTAGTTCAGTGTTAATGAACTCCATACTTAACTCCAAATTATACACAAGAATACTAAAATAAAAAATGATACAAGATTAACAAAGACCAGAAGCTCCTGACTTCGGACAGGTGCAAAAATGCAGCGGGGTTTAACATGTTTATGAGATCTCAACCCTTTCCCTTTACCTGTAGCCAATGTAGAAAAGTAAACGATAAAAATACGCCAATTTCTATTCTGGCAAATATTGATATAAATTTCCAATATCTTAACCTGGGGGAAAAAGCAATTAAATAATTTGAATAAGTCTTATGGTAGATTTTTTTTCAAGCAGTCTCAGTTTAGTTTCCACTTGCAGTTTCGACTTTATAAAGTACATGTTTTTCTTTTCATTTTAATATTTCATTTAACTCTACATTTGATAAAGGCAAACTTGAAGAAAACCTATCGAAAAGTTACAAAAGGTAACTGAAATTTGAATAACTCGAATCGTATATTATCAGTTCAATTCATTTCTATTTCCTTTTTGGGTCTTTGGTGTAAACCCCAAAAAAGTAGTTCCGACCACAAAGAGTAGTGTCCATTTGAACGCTTGTAGATTACAATAGAAACTGACAGTTTGTATATCGTGACGTCACAATACAAAATAGCAAGTCCGCATAAACGATCAGTGACGCAGAAAATACAAAATACCGGTGACGGCAAGGATTGATTGCCTAGTTTATGGGCTTCAGTCCTTGCTTGGAAGTTGCAATTTACCGTTACAAAAAAAAAGATTAAAAAAGAAACAAGTATTTACTCTTGATCTTCTTTATACTACTGATTAATTTTGATTTAGACATACCTGTTAAAATGCTACATCACTTCTGTTTGTTTTATTTCTAAAGTCATATAGACTGGTGTGACATTTTGTTTCACACCAGGAAGTTATTTGATAGAAAAACAATGCACACGTTAACGGAGAAAATATGGGAAATTTCCGGAAACAATACTCAAAAGTCATGTATTGCTAGATGATATATTATATAGTTTTTTTTAATTTTTTATATATAAACATATGTAAACAAATAAGTCTCGCTGATATATATACTTGTTTATTATTAATTGCTGATAATTTATAACTTACGCTGTTAGATTATAAAACTAATGGGTTTGTTTTTTCTATAAAAAAAAACTAGTAATTACGATTCGAAATATGTTCTAGTTACTCCCCTTTGGCAAAATCAAATAACAAAACGCATCAAAAACGAATGGACAAGAAGTCATATTCCTGACTTGGTACAGGCAATTTCAAATGTAGAAAATGGTGGATTAAACCTGGTTCTATAGCGCTATTATAACCCTCTCACTTTAATGACAGTCTCATCGAATTCCGTTATATTTACATTACAATGCATACAAACATCATAAACTTAGTCTTCTGTGCACGAATTTGTCATTTTTTTCGTGTAAATTTTGTATAATCGTCAATTTTTTTTACAATTGGTTTGTGTTGTTGTGAAAATATGGCAGGTAATTAAAGTTCGTGTTTTGAAGCCGAAGTTTAACGATTGTCACCTGTTTGTCAACAATCGACAAAAAATCAACAAAAAGCATGGAAATTGAGCACGTGTTTACCATGTAAATTCAGATAAAAGTTTATTTTAAGGACATCCATGCGTATTGTGAGCGTATTGTGATCACCGGATTTTTACGAGATGGGTCACTATGCATACGGAAAATATGTCGTGGGAAAATCCTTTGCTTGAAATATCTAAAAAAAAAAATTGTCTAGCTGGCTTGTTTTTTTTTGAAGAAAAAAAAACCCTCAAATGTCATGTATATGAATTAAGTAAAAATATTTTTACTATTTTACCTATATCCTTACCCCAATTGTTTTTGTTTATTCATATATGTGTACCATTAGAAAATGTATGATTTTGCAAAATTCAAAATGTTTTGTTTTAATCTTTGCTCCTTCATCTCTGATCAGTATGCTCTTTTCCCATGGAAAATGCCTCAGGGGATTGTACAATTAGTTAGTGCAGTTATTAAGAGTTCACTTTTATAATTAACTGACAATGAAAAGTCATCCAAGTATAGCATTTCATGGTGCATGGAAAACCATGTACTATGAAAATTAGAGGGGTAAAAACTGATTTTTCATTGGACGAGAAAGGGTGAGTATGTTCTAAATATTTTAAAAGTTAATATCCAACTGTTAAAATACACAGTAAAACTCTTTTTTTTACACATAAAATCCGAGTGTCATTTATAAACGTTAAAACATAACTTATACGGAATAAAAACTGTTTGTTTCAGACCGTCAACCATCCATTGCCTCAAGCAACTTTAAGCGCTCCATATACAGTTTATAGCACATCTCCCTAGTTTTGGTTTCTATCGTGTTCATTATCTTGCCGTCTCTTAGTGTTTGTGAAAAATGCCTGCAGTCTATAATTAGCCTGATAATACTTGATTTGGATTGAAAGACACTGGCCACAGACCACAATTAATTCCTCTATCAGTTCTTTAGAACGTTTTGTATCATTAAAAAAATTGCACCGAATCTTTTTGTCTAAGTTTTTGTGTGTGTAATGTATAGTTCAAGTCCAAAAATATATCCAAAATTCAGAAAGATTGCTTTCACACATCTTACAAATTTAGCCAATACACATCCATACCCCTATTGACAAGTCAAGAGATGTTCCGAAAACTTGAAATATTACCTTTTTGCACTTGGCCTAATCACTCATTCCATATCAAAATCAGTTTAAATACAACATGCAAACAATTATTTCACCTCTCTTCTTCCATTTCCACCCAAAAAAATCTAAGAAATGAGTGAGGAAGGGAAAGAAAAAAAATTAAGGCAAAATACACTGTAATTAAAAGGAACTATATTCGTGAACAACGAAAAGCGGGGTCATTAATTGTGGTCTTGGGCCCACTGTGCCAGACTTCAGCTGTTGTATGTTGAGTAACATAGGCCTTGATTGGTCCAAAGTATGTAATTCTAGTATTTGATAACAGTGGACACTCCAGGAGAAAATGAGAGATATTTTCCTCAAAAAGATTACATAATTGGCAGAGTGAAGAAGGTGATTGATTAAATTTCGCTCGATCAGAATTCAGTATAAATGTTCCTGAAACTATTCTAGCTTTAATAATAGCTTTCCGAACTTCGGCTTTTGTCTTGTCAAATATAGTCCACACTGAATGATTTTTGCCAATAAGAAGATGTTTAGTTTCCATATATTTTAGAGTTGATTTAGATTCGGCATCGTCCCTTAATGTATTTTGCCAGTATGTGTTCAGATGCTTCGTTACAAGAGATTTCCATTTCAATTTTGAAGGAAGAGTTTCTTGAAGAAGATGAATCGGAGGCAGTCCATACTTTAAAAGGATTTCTCGAATTGTTGAAAAAAAGCTGTTCGGGTTATCATAGTTGACCGACATTTGTCTGATGATGATATTATCATTAACTCTTTGAACATTTGAAGAAAGTAAATTATGGAGAAAAGACAGTTGCTTTTTGTGAAGTTCAGCTTCTATTGGCAGTCCACCAATTAAGATATATATTGCAGCTATAGCCGTGCGTTGAGGAAGAGATTAAAAATGTCTTAATTTCTTTCTATGAAAAGATTCCAGCTGCGATATATTGGTCTTATTTAGAGGAATGGCTTCCAAACCATAAAGGAGTCTTGGTAGAACATATGTGTTGTAGATTTTATAAGATGTTACTGGATCTAAGCCATTTGTTCCATGCACCCCAGAGCCCATTAATGCGTACAAAGTTCGTCTTTCTAGTGGAAGATATTAGCAATAAAAATCGAGGGAATTGTGCAAATGATGATACAAACATGAAAACTTACCACAAAGCATCATTATTATATAATTTTAAAGAAATAACTGCTGGCCATTCAAAAAAATATTTTTTTCAAGATGGCCACGGCCGTTTTCTAAAATGGCTGTTTTCTTCAGTTTGAAAATACTGATTTTTCTGGAAAACTTTTCTTTGAACTCCTTTTAGTAAAACCCAATTATCAAGTTTGGTGGCTACCTTCCTTACATCACATATTTATTAAAAATGAATATTTGATATATCCAGTATTTGCGCATGCGCAAAAATGTTACAAAATTCTTTCAATTTTTTTTTAACTATTTACTATATTTTTAGTGTTTTTGGATTTCTAATGATATTATGAATTGGTTTAATAACATTTTTCAAGGTTATGATACACATGTGTTTAACACTTTTGCGCATGTGAAAACTATTTATAGACATCAAGAGCAATTTGTATGCACTACCAGGCAATTTTCAGGTATTCGATGGATAAGGCGAAAATGTGGTGAATCCTGGAGAAACATCAATTTTAAATGCAGATCACTCACTTTTGGAAATGCCTAAGCAAATTCACTGGGAATGGCCTGATTTTTACGGAAAAGATAAGTTTATCGTCATGTTTGGTGGATTGCACATTGAAATGACTTGTTATAAAACTCTGGGTTATATATTGCGTGATAGGGGATGGACATGTTGTCCTACTGAAGCCAATATTGCAACACCAAGAACGGCAGATTCGTTTTATGTATGTTCAAATGTACCTTGGACTAGACAGGCGCATCAGACAACTACATGTATTTTGCTTGAACTGTTAATTTCGGATTATGAAAGCTAAACTCAGAATATATAATTATGTCATCATTCTGTGACGTTAAATGATTTAAAAGACTGGTGTATAGAGTCATATCGACCACAGTTTCATTCCTGGCGTTCAATTATAAATTACGAACTTCTTCTGATTTTGGTATTATGCTCATTTCATGAGTGATATGTCGTACTTTACAAACAGTCCATATAAAGCATGATAGCGTATTGTTTTAGGTGTTGATCGTGTGAATTGTGCTCGATCGTTACCGACCCATCTCCAAGATATGACTTCCCTTCCCAATGGAATTATGAAAATGATAATTTCGCAAGACCAGCAATTTTTTTCTTATAACACAATTGATCAGGCACAAAAACAGAATAATGCAATTGTGAAAGGCGATGTTCGTGCCATAGTATTAACCGAAGATCCCATTTAGACAAATGGATGGTAGCTGGACCAGTAGTCAGTATACTAGAAGATGAATTTGAAAGATCTTGTGGTTTGGGTCATTCTATAACAGTTGAAATACCCAATGAATACTCTACGAAAACACAAAAAAATTTCTTTAAACAGCTTTTAAAGGCTTTGTAAAGTGATGAACGATTTTGAAAATTCATTTCTAGAAGAGTCGTCAGATTAGTAAAAAATATAATCCATTTAGGAAATTGTTGAACAGGTAAGATATGTAAATAAACTCCAAGATATTGGTCTAAACAATACGAAGATTTTTTGAAGCAAATGCAAAATGAAGGAGAACCTGCATTTTATAACCAAATAAAAAATAACAACTTCTTATTTTGGCCGCAAAATGAAACTAGATCAAAAACAAAGCTAGAAAACCTTAAAAGTGATTGCGATATCTTTTCTAGACTCTTCATTTCTTGTCACAGTAGACAGTTTTACTTGGAATATTTCTTTATCCATAAAAACCAAACTTCTCCGTCTTTATCCCAGGATGTTTTTGAAATAGTGGTATTAAATCGCTGCAAATGGGTTTACTTGAAACATTTTGCGATATGCTGATTCGAATTCGGACTCATTTATCGTTGGTGGGGCAGCAATGGTTAATTCCAGGTCACAAAGTTGGACAACACCATTTGATGATTATTCAAATGATGTCATACTGCCTTACATAAAATCTTGCATCGATAAGTATTCAAGAGTAGACATTGTATTTGATGTTTTCTGAATGAATAATTTAAAGGCTGTGACAAGACAAAGGCAAAGTTTTTGTGCCAGATAGAAAGGTGTTGGTTCTGGTAGAACACCAAGGGTTTGGAGCAGTTTTCTCTGTGAAGATGACAACGAAACGAAATTGTTCATGTTTCTTGCTGACAAAATTGCTTCTTAAGAGACTAATAAAAATGTGTATTTTACTCATGGTGAAAATATTCTTTGCAATTTCAATAATGATACTTCCTATCTACCCCTTGTATCATGAAGAAGCAGATACACGAATGTTTGTCCATGTTTGGTATGATTATGAAAAGTGTTGTAAAAGGTTATATTAGGTAGTACTGACACAGATGTAATAGTATCAAGAATTGCAGCAATCGCAAAACTAGGTAGAACACATTGTGGATAGGTTATGGAAGGAATAAGGACTTGTGTTGGCTTCCTGTACGTGACATATCAAATGTGTTTGGTCCTTGTGTAGCTGCTCTTCCTTTTGTCCATGCATTTAGTGGATGTGACTTTGTCGAATTGTCGTGGGAAAGGGAAGAGACCAGCTTGGCTAACAATGGAAGGTTTTTCAGATTCAAAGGACTTTTTTTTTTGCTTAAGTATGAAGCGAGGCACGATGTGAATTGTTTGCCAGAAAGCAGCGGCATTGTGATACAATTCTGCCTACAAGAGGTTCATTCCAGAGCACATCAAAATAGAAGTAAATCAAGGAGGAGTTGTTTAGGCTCAGCCTGATTCATGTATTCGACAGGTACATGTACCAAGTCATGAACACTAGGGTTGGATGAAAGAAAGAATCAATGACAGTTGGAAACCGAAATGGACTTCTGTGACTGCCGTTGCATCCTCGTGTCATGAACTTTTGAAATGCGGAGGCAAACATCCAGCTGTGTTGGTAACTGAAAATGCTACCGTTCTGGCTTTCCTTGCACGGGTTGTTGTATAGGCATCTGTCAGATAATTATTAGATAAGAAACCTGTCTGTCTTACCAACCTATGCATTATAACTTAACAAAGAGTGTTATCACTTGTTAAGTTGGTGGAAATAATAAAAATATTTTCTACGTATTTGCCTCCATTTTGGAACCGGGAATCACTATTTTTCTTCATTTATGTGTTGTTTTGTCGTACTTAGGAACTTTTTTAAACGTTTTATCATAACTTGCATTGGATTATACCTATAACACATCTTTCAAGGATTTACATCCCATGTGAAGTTGCTTGAATGTATAAAAATTCAAATTTTTGACTTTTTTGCCGACATTTTGAAACCGGAAGTCACCTTTAGTTTCATTAATGTATTGTCTAGTCGTAATTTAGTAACTGTCATTTACTTTTTATCAAATCTAACATTGGATTTTACATATAACACACCTTTCAAAGGATTAACGAATTATTGGCAGTTTGTAATGACGCCATTTCCAAAATGTGTGGTGGCCATCTTGAAAAAATGATATTTTCCTGGCCAGCAGCTGATTTTTTATAAGTATCATTTAGTCAACCTTTATACCAAATTTCATGCTTGTATCACGATTTGCACAATTATGTCCATAATATCTCCCACTATGCGAGCTTTATTCTATTTGCCACATTTATTTCTCCTTCCTTTTTCCAGCTTCTAGTTATACATAAATAAGTTGCTTCTTTTGATACTGTAACCTGAGTATCGTATGCGTTTGTAACCTTTCCACATGTGCATGACAATTTTTGTTTTTGTAGGATGAATTTTGTAGTGATGTTGATTCGAATATCTTTCCGAAACGTTGAGCATAATTTGAAGATTGTCTCTATTTGTTTCAATAAAAGCCATATCATCAGCGCAAGTAGGAGTACCGACACAAATATTTCCAGTATTAAAACCTAGAGAGTTTCTTTCTAGTTCTAAGGGTAGAACTTGTACAAATGTTTTGTAGAGTGGGCCTTGTCGTACACCTTGGTGGACCGAACATTTTTCACCAAGATCGCCTTGCCATTGCACTTTTGTTGTCAGATTAGAATATAGATCTTTAATTACACACCATAGGAAAGAAGGAATATTTGAGTCTAATAATTTATCCAGTATAATGTCATGCTGTACCACATCAAAGGCTGATTTGACATCCAAGAAACCCATATAAAATTCACTGTTTTTCCTTGTTTGATCATATTTTGATTCAGATATAATGAAGCTAGAGATAAGAGGATTTATAAGTCCGTAATGTTTGCAGATTGAGTTTAGGTAAAATGCAGTATTCGAAAACTTTTCCTAGGACTGGGGTTACTGTAATACCCCGGTAACTGTTGACATCAGAAGGATCCTTGTCCTTTTTTAATACAGGAAAGAGAATGCCAGTCTTGAATGTGCCTGGAGTCTTAAGGGTTTCTATTATATTGTTGAAAAGTTTTGTTAGATAAGGAGCTATTTCATTTCTAGAGAATTTGAGATGTTCAGCACATAATTCAAATTCGTCAGCACTTTTATTCATATTTAATTCGTCAATAGCTTTGATTATATCAGCTGATGTAAAATAGTTAGATGGTATTTCTCTGGTCTTAGAATCTTATTATCATTTTTTTTTGACGAATTTTGCATAAATTTACATATAAATCATCGTATTGTTCAGGTTTTGGGGCACAAAAATCTTCATAATAGCTTGCGAAAGCTTTCCTTTGGTCTTTAGCCAGAAAAAGATATGCATTTTCATCAGTTTTTATACAATTTATTGCAGATAGGGAGTTGTCACCCAAATTTCTTCTTCTGATGAGTCTGTGGAACATTTGTGTGCTAGAGGTGTTCATAATTTGACTATGGATGGTATTTCTGTCGATGGCTTGTTCCATTCGCTGACGTTGTCGAAGCTTTTTTTTATGGGTTTTTAATTCAAGAGATAACGGATGTCCAATTGACTTCCCCAAATCTGCCCATTTGTTGTAAAGAACTTTACACACCCTTAGTAAGACTGTAACTTCAGGGGTAGCTTTCCATTTAGGGCCTTTTAGCTGTGTAATTTTAGACGGAATAGATTGTTGTTGAGCGTTAAGAAGTGAATTTGAGATATTATCTATTTGCTGATCAATTTCCAGTGTTGGAAGATCCTTTTGAACCAACTCATTTAGGATTGTTTCCCTGTATTTCTCGTCATCCCTTCGCTCCCATAAGACTTGCGTTTCAGAGTTAGTATTTATTGTAGGCATATATGCATTGATGAAACAGAGCATAGGTTCCGTTGCTATAGTTATAGCAATGATTCGTTAATTTCCTACCTCCAGTTTCTTAATTTTGCTTGACCATTGTTTGGGCCACAAGATTGAGACACCAGCTTGTCCTCTTGGTGCTTTAAAGTTTGAAATAGGTTCACTGATAATATGGCATCTAGTAAAATGTTCTAGAGATGGTATTAACTTTGACATAGTTTGTTTTTGAAATTCCCAGAGAAAGTGTTCTTGGAGGCACACAATTGTATTTGTAGATCCAGTGTATGTAAGGATTGATGATTTGACTTGATGCCTTCAATATTACAAGAAAGAATACTTATAGTCTGGTGGACCTCAGTATTACCCTTTGATCTGGAGGATGTTTGAGAAGGCAGGTTTGACGAAAAGGATGAGCAAAATTCCCTTTAATATTGCAATTTGAATTTGTTTGAGCATTTGAGTCAAAAGAGGGCTCATTTGAGTTGTTGACATCTAACCTTTGGGAGACTTACGAATCCTGAGAGGTAGTGTTTATAGAGGAGTGACATACTGTTTCATCATGATTTGCACTTGTGTCTAAGTCTATGGAATCTGAGAGCAGTTGTAAAGATGTTCTGTCTCCTGTACTTGGTGTAGGGAGGAGTGCGGGACGACACATCGTGGATAATCCCACTATTGGTTGTCCTGACTTCCCTAACCTGTCCCTTGGAGGAAATTGTTTAGTTGTATATAGTTTTTCAGACTTTTGATGAGCATTATTCCGAACTTGGTTAGTTTGATGATGAGTCCCTTTGTGTTGAGAATGAGACTCCATTATGTGAGAATTGTTTGGCAGATGAGAAGGATTCTTTTGTGAAGATTGTGAATGAGATTGTTGTTGGGAATTATTCACATGAGCTCTAGGTTGTCTTGTTTGAGTTTCAGAGTGTGAAACCGGAAATTGTCTAATAGGTGGTCCGTGTTGTGGATAGTTGTGCTGTTGAAGGTGTTGTACTCGATCATGCATACCACTAGTGTCCATATGGTTAGTTGATGGATGAGCCATATGGACGTTGCTTGGATGAGGTCCATTTGAATAGTTATAAGCTGGTGGTTGAAATTAATGAACAAATTGATGATGATTGTAGGCTTGAAAAGATGGGATAGGGTGCAACGGTATGTGGCTAGGAGGAAAATGGCTTAATGCCGACATTGGGTAGGTTGATCTTGTTTGCATAGCGAGCTGTGTTGTTAGAGCTGTATTGATACACATATTTTGAACCATTTGAGTTTCGAGCATTCTGATTCGTTGATCCATTAGTTCATCTCTAATCTTTTGTTGGCAACACGAATTTTGGTTGTGTTGACTTTCGTTTTGAACATGAACGTTAAGGTTTGAGGAGTTTAAAGCCAGACTATTCACTGCATTTTTTAGCTGATTTATTTCGTTTTCTTAAGTGAGAATTCTTGTCTTTTGGTTTATAATGATATCTTCTTTTTCATCTTTTGTTTTATAAGCTCTTTTTGTTGTTTAATGTTTAATTACCTCTGCATTAATTGGAATGTTCACCTGGTATTCATGCTGTGAACCAACAGTGGCAGATGATGTTGCCAAGGGGAAGTCAGGACACCTCGTCGTGGATGATCCCACTATTGGCTGACCCAACTCCCCTTTAGCGTCATTAGAAGAAGAGTTTATTGCTGAAGAGTTTGAAATCAACTGTTTATGAGTATTGGAAGACGGGTCGATTACGTTTACATTTGTTAATATAGAATCTGAATGTATATCCTCATTATCTTGAATCATTTGACAGAGAGTCTCATTTGCGTTTCGGTCTTCGTATAACAGCTCATTGTTACAGAGCATGCAGATGAAATTCTCCCCCTGGATGCTATTTAGGTTTGTTTTATCTTTGTTTATGCCTGTGCATTCGAAATGGAGCCAAACGTTACATTTGTCACACGCCATACCCTCCTCAACAACAAACTCGGAACACATAGGGCAAATTTCGATTGAAGGCTTAGATTTGGATGAGTCTAATAGAGTAGATTTTGGAGAGCCGGAAGAGATGTCCAAGACTTATTGAGATGATGAAGGGGACAGCGTAAAGCAACACGTCGTGGATGTTCCCACTGTTGGTTGTCTTGACTTTCCTTTCAGAATGGATGAAGCAGAATTTCCCAAATTTTTATTTTTATCTTTTTAATTAGCACTTATGTCCTCCAGGCAATTGGCTATTTCATTATTTAAAATGTCGAAAGAATCAAAATGTTTGGATAGGTAAGCACAGAGATCTTTGAAAATTCCATTTACAAATAATTCAACTCTACTGCCATTGACGTTGATCAGGCTAGTTGTATTGTATACATTAACTACATATTTCAGTTGTGAGCCAATTTGTCCGTTATTTTTACGTTTGTAAATTCTGTAAGAGTGATCTACAGTAATGTGGGTTGAATCAAGATTTTTCTGTTCTTTCACTGCCAAATTGTAGTTGAAGTTTTCAGAAGTGAAATGAGATAATAAAAAGTTTTTTGTAGCCTCAAAAGCTGCTGTGGAGAATTCAAGTACTAAGTTTTTGCCAGGTTTCATTTCATATTGAATATGTTGTTTTTGACATGTTTCCTGTTTTTTGTCCAAGGCTTTTGAGCGATTGAGGGAGTATTTTTTACTTCTAGTAGATATATTGTCTAAATTTGAATCTTTGGAGTTGCTTAAGTGATTAACTATATCATTAGTACCTAAGTGAATAATAATATGAGAATAGTTTGCTAAACATATATCTCTACCCTTAATCATGTTTCTTAAAGAATTTATCCTGGCTCCTCTGACCGCGACCAAATGCATGTAAATTATGTCATCCAAAAAAAAATGTCGATCTGAAGATTTCTAATGTAATGACTTGGAAAAGGAATTCACTTTTAAACTAAAGGTGGAGTGAACACAAATCATAATCAGTTATGCGAGAATATCAAATGATCAGCCAAAGGAGAGTAACTAGAACATATTTCGGATCGTAATTACAAGTTGTTTTCAGAAAAAAACAAACCCATTAGTTTTATAATCCAACAGCGTAAGTTATAAAATTTTATTGAACCTATATGCTGAGAGTACCATGAGAGTGCGCATGCCGGTCATAGAGGTCACTGCGTAAAAAGGTCTAAAGAGGTCAAATCATGGATTTATTCCTCCGTTAAATTCGCAGAAAATAAATATATAAATATATTATACATGTCCTATTTCTAGGTGAAGATTATGAAACTATCAATAATTAATAAATTGAATTAATAATAATTGTAGGCATTTGGAGACAAATGACAACAAGAAATAAAGATGTTGATCTCAAGTTGCAACACTTACAGAATTTTCTTTCAAATGCAGCCTGCCCCATGATGTACATGATGGACATGTTTCTACAAAAATCATCAAACCAACAACCTATAACAATACAAGAGGTGCAATCTTACACAGTTACATGTAAGGAAACCAAATGTATGGTTACCAAATGCTGCAAGCATCTTTCAGCGAAATAACTTTCAGACGTAGAAGTTTTATAAAAGGTGACATACAGCCACAATATAAAGCGTTGTGTGATGATACCGGTTACAGACATGTTATATTTGGAGACGACATAAAAGAGAAAATAAAAGAAATGGATGCCGAGAACAGTGTCTTTAAGAAAGTTGGCCATGAGAAATCAACTGGATTTCATCAATCCGCCAGAGAGCAAGGTGGGTCGTCTCATAAATTTGGAAAGAAAAAGCGCAAAATTGATGGTGGCAAGCCTAAGGCACATGTACCGAACAAAAAAACAAAATACAATGATGGTAGTTTTTTAGACTACAGCAAGACTCAATACAAGAAGAAAAAGAAAGATCAAAAGTAGATCATGTTGTATCTGCAAGTGATGTAAGTACAAATGATCAATTACTTGATATATCTGGTGAACAATTACAAAATTTTCCAAACAATTTTATTGGAGGGAAAATATCATTGTTTTTTTTATCGTTGGAAAGAATTAACATCTGATTATTGGATTTTAGACATAATCAAAGGTTATAAACTAGAATTTGAAAACATACCTACACAGATTAAAAAAAAACACACCCACTTGTTTTAATGCTATAGAAAATCAATATGTGCAGCAAGAAATAGACCAGTTTATAACAAAAAGAATAATTCAACCTGTAACTCAAACTGAGGATCAATATGTCTCAAATATTTTTGTGAGACCTAAGAAATATGGTACTTATAGAGTTATTTTAAATCTAAAACAGTTAAATCTTGATATTGAACATATTCATTTCAAAATGGAAACTTTTAAAACTGCTGTGACAAGCATTTCTAAAAATTGCTGGTTTGGATCTGTTGATTTAAAAGATGCCTATTATTCTGTGAAGGTTGACAAAAATGACAGAAAATACTTAAGATTTTATTGGAAACATGTTTTGTTTGAATATACTTATTTGCCAAATGGTTTAACAACAGCTCCGAGAATTTTAACCAAAATTTTGAAAGTTTTTTTTTTTTTTAATTAAGGAGTAAAGGGCATTGTAATACATCATACAGTGATGATAGTTTACTTGTGAGCCAAACTTATGCTGAATGTCAAAAGAATATAACTGACACAGTTAAATTGTTGGATTATCTCGGATTTACAATACATCCAGATAAATCTGTTCTTCAGCCGACTCAAATTATTGTGTTTTTGGGATTTGTGATTAATTCACTCACAATGCGTATAACATTAACCGAAGAAAAGGCAGATAACATTGCAAAATTATGTTCTCAATTAATTTTAAAGAAAGAGATTACAATGCGTAAATTTGCACAAGTAATTGGAAAGTTAGTAGCGACACAACCTGGTGTACAGTTTGCACCATTATATATCAAGTCATTAGAAATTACCAAGGATATATTGTTAAAATGTCATTATGGAAAATTTGATGCAAAAATGATTTTGTCAGAGGACAATATTTCTGATTCAAACTGGTGGGTTAATAATGTTAAATCCAGTTTCAACCTGATAAATCAAAAGGATCCTGACTTTATTCCTAAGACGGATAGTTCAAGCAAGGGTTGGGGTGCAGTTGTGCAAGATACACTGTTAGAAACCAAAGGTTTTTGGTCATATGAAGAACAGAAAAATCATATCAATTTTCTAGAACTTAAAGCTGTATTACTAGCATTAAAATGGTTTTGTTCTCCAGAGAAAAAAATCATGTACAAGTATATGTAGATAACATGGTGGCATTGAATTACATTAACAAAATGGGTGGTCGCATTCTGAAGTTAAACACGTTAACAAAAGAATTATATGGAATTGGTGTATTAATAAAAAAAAATCTGGGTAACTGCTTTTTATTTGCCTGGAGTTGCAAATACAGAGGCAGATCGCCTCTCACGATCAATAAATGTTGACATTGAGTGGAAATTAAATGAAAAAGTTTATTTGGACCACATGATGTGGATTTGTTTGCATCTAAGATTAATCATCAGTTACCACGTTACTATTCATATTTTCCTGATAGTTATGCAGAAGCAGTAGATGCATTTTCAGTTCAATGGAATAACATTAATTGCTATTGTTTCCTTCTTTCAGTCTGATTGGGAAGATATTGCAAAAAGTAGACAAGGACAAAGCAGACATGACGTTAGTTGCACCGTTATGGAACACTCAAAACTGGTTTCCACTGATATTACACCGGAAAGAGGCAGATTCATTTATGATAAACAGCCAGAAAAATCTACTTTATCAACCTCAAAGTCTGACAATAGAACGTCACATAGTGAAATTAAAATTAGCAGTTTTCAGGATATCGGGGAACTGTTCCAAAGATATGGACTATCAAAAGAAGCTTCCGACATTATTGCATCATCGTGGAAACCAGCTACCAAACAACAATATTGGACATATTGCAAAAGATGGTTGTCATTTTGCAGTGAAAGGGAAATCGATATATTTAAAGCCACTGAGTTAAATATTTTAGAATTTTTAACATCACTTTATAAACAAGGTTTAGGTTATAGTGCTATTAACACTGCAAGAAGTATGTTATCTTCTTTTTTGTCAGTAAATAGAGAAATAACGGTTGGTCAATGGCCACTAGTGTAGCGATTTTTAAAAGGTATTTTTAATCTTAAACCATCATTACCTAGATATCAAAAGACATGGGATGTTAATATAGTGTATCTTATGACATTAACACCAGTTCACATGTTGTCTTTGCGTGTTTTATCGTATAAGTTAGTTAAATTACTGTAATAATTAACAGGTCAAAGGTTACAAACTATCCATTGTTTTGATTTAGATGACATAAATGTTACAGATAGTAGCATATATATAGATGTAAGAACGTTATTAAAATGTTCGAAGCCTGGATCACATTTACAACCAATAGAGTTGCCAGCTTTTATTGATGATGATAGACTTTGTATAGTTACTGTTTTTAATGAATATTTACTTAGAACAAACTCAAAAGCTAATCTTAAGCTGTGTCAAACCGTATCAACATGTGTCTAAAGCCACTATTGCACGTTGGGTGAAAACTGTTCTGCAGTTGGCTGGTATAGATATTACAATTTATAAATCACATAGTACTAGATCAGCTAGTACCTCAGCAGCTTTTCAATGTGCCACTTTTATTGACACAATATTAAAAGCTGCAGGATGGTCAAATGATTCAACATTTAGAAAATTTTATAACATACCAGTTTCAAAACAAAATTATAATGATAGTTTTAGTGTCAAAGTTTTGGGAAGTCAAAAATTGTCAAACTGATTAATTAGAATGTCTATGAACAGTTTACTATTAAGTTGCATATATCATGTAATTATGTGTACATGTATGTATATATTGTTTAGTTATACTTTGGAAGAATACAAGATAACTACCACTTTGTAATTATTTATGCCTGATTATATCGACATAAAGACTGGTTATGTGTAACAGATCACATATCTCTGAAATCTCATGGTACTCTCAGCATAAAGGTTTAAAAATTGTACAATTAAATGAGACTTCTTCTACAATTACTACACCCGTAGACTACCCAACTCTAAGCACATAATACTAATAAAAAACCAAACTAAAGTTCAAATTGAATACCCACACGACAGTGCCATGTGCTGATTTTAATTGCACATTATGATACATAATATCATGTCGACAAAATATAGTCAAGTAATACATAATTACTACTGAAATCAAAACATTTCATATAACATCAAATAAATTCACATAAGCAAGATAAAAAATTTCAACTGAGAAACACGTCTATTCGAGTCGGCCCTGTCGTGCTGAATGGCTATATCCCATGAAGCGCGGGAAAACAACTAACGGTCTATGGGAGACAACTAGAAGAAATTAATTTCAATCTAATTCAGTTCCTTCAAACGGTTGAAATTACATTTCTTCTACAATTACTACACCCATAGACTACCCAACTCTAAGCACATAATACTAATAAAAAACCAAACTAAAGTTCAAATTGAATACCCACACGACAGTGCCATGTGCTGAAACTACAAAGAACGGGAAATAAATTTTTTATCTTGCTTATAGAACTTCATTCACTTTGAAAATAAAAAGTCAATACCAGGTTATAAACCTAAATTTTCAGAAACAATTAATCTGTCTTTTAAAGAATCTTTAATATAACCGTCCTTGGCCGTCTCTGAACGCCATCTGCCATGTCTTTTGAACAATCGATCGGAAATACCTAAATTAGCGCAAGTTGTAGCTCCGCCAGAACGTAAACTATGCAATCCATATTTCTTAATATCTGACACAAATGGTTGAAAAGCTTCAATAAATAATTCTCTCATACGTGTGTAAGACAATGATTTATTTTCCTTTCGAAGCACATATCTTTCCTTGAATTTTGTTAGATTTCTAAAAATAAATTCTTCTGATTCCGACGAAATATCAGCCCACAACAAATATAACTTTAAATTCTTAACTGGACACATATCGGAATCCATACAGGCTATTACTACAGAATTGCCATCACGATAAATATCAGTTTTACTTTTCGGAATAAATATAGATATATAACCTAATTCAAAAATGATATCACATCGCCGTATATTCAATAGCTCAGACACTCTCAAAAAACCTGAATAAGCGAGTAAACACGCACATATAATACGCTGTGACATAACATTATACTCCTTAAATGTCGAACTATACATTTTAGATAGGAGCTCAGGAGTAACTGGTTCTTTTTTCTCAATTCGAGTAGCTAATCGTCGTTTTGCACCTTCTAACACATTTTTCACAACTAGATTAACAGTAGGAGACGTTTGACCAATCATATGATGTGCCCATTGTATACTATAAAATGCTGAAATAACCGGACTAGCAGTGCGACTGTTCTGAACTAATGAAGATAAATAAAGTGCAACGTGCAAAGATTTTGCCGGTAAAATATCACAACGACTTATGCCGTTATGAACAGCCCACTTTTTCCAACGGATAAATCCTGCATGATAAGTTTTAACGGTACTGTCAGCTTTAGATTCGCAAAGTAAATCCATAAGAACATCAACATTGGTATGCAGAGCTGGTGGCAAAAATTTAATCTCAGATTCAAAGGCCTGCAAAAATACATGTATAAACAATAATTAAACAATAACAGAATCTTAAATGTAAGAAACTATCAACAGAAAAAGACTTGTTAGTACATCTCACAAGACTATGTACAATAGTCTTAATGCTGACATAAGCATTTGTATTTATTAGTATATTAGTTCTCAACAAGGCCATTTAAAGCCTTAATGCCAAAAGCTGAAACCAATTCAGATATGCATTGTAACGTTAGTACACAATCAAGGCCCTACTACAGCCTTTAACATATCATCTGTAAAAACCAGATAAGCATACACAGCTTCATAAACAAAATAGGTTTACAACCTACATACATATCAGTATTTTATTCTGAAATCTAGCCTCAAAGCTAACATCTTAAATGTAAAATCAGTATTACCAAAAATGGCCTTCTTGCTTATACCAGGAATATAAAACTCCTTACTGCTTGGTAATTCTACATATCCAAAAACTTGATCTGTGAAATCGCCCCCATTTGGGCATAACATAGGCCAATAACTTGCGGATGGCCAGCAAGGAACAATCAATGTTCCTACAGCGTTGCATTGTCTCATGTAATTAATTACACGTGGTATAAGAAATACAGGTGGTACAAAAAGACCGTTGACCCCATACCAATCTACTGTAAACGCATCAATACCAGAAGAATTTTCATTCCAAAATCTGGAATAAAATACTAGTAACTTGAAATTGTGATCAGAAGCAAACCAATCTACTTCATGCGGGCCCCATAAAGATTCTATCAATTGAAAAATGTAATATGATATTCCCCAATCGTCATGATCAACGATACGACTTAGAAAATCAGCTTTTTCGTTTAGTGTTCTAGGTATCCAAACTATATCAATGTTGACATTGTACTTCAAACATGCGCTAAATATGTCCAACGCTAAATTCTGTAAAATAGTTTTTGTACTTCCTTTGCTTACAATGCTCACAACGTTTTGGTTATCTGTGAACCATTTAACCCTTTTTCCGGATATAATGTTAATTAAGGACAGCAAAACTTTCTTTACCGCTGAAAGTTCCTTCCAAGTAGAACTATTACTAGGTTCTGATTCAACCCACATACCATGTGCAATGTTTTGTGGTGCTTCTACAGTATAACCACCAAAACCTGTATCACTAGCGTCACTGTAGATAATACTATGACATGATTCATCAACACTGAAATGTTTCACATTAACTTCACTTATATACAGTTTCCAGAATTGTAACTGTTCAATACTAGATTCTGAAAGTTTAATATAAGAATACCAAGACGCAGATGTGTTCACGTCTATAGTTAAATGTTTAGTCATTAAATAAACTAAATTTCCAATAACTAAGTATGTAGATATAATCTGACCTACAACAGATGCAACTTTTTTCACAAACACGCTTTTACGCCCAGTCAAACAAGATATAATGTCATCAATAGAATGTATCATCTTATTTATTCTGTTATCTGGTATTTTGTAAAAACCATTTTCTGTATCAATAAATGTACCTAACCAAACCAAACGTTTAGTTGGTTCCCACAATGACTTTTCAGCCTTGGGTACAAAGCCACTTCTAAGTAAATCTAGCTTAACTTGCTCTGACACAATCTTGCACATTTCTTGATCTTGTTCTATACCCAAACCATCATCAAGATACATTATAACTTGCTTACCTTCAGATCGCCATTTCTTTACAAGTGGCCTAGTCAGTTTAGTAAAAATAAAACAAGCTGTACTCAAACCAAATGGTAAAACAAGAAATTTGATAAATGTAGGACAGCCATCAATGATCCATGAAAAACCTAAATACTCTGTGTGTGGTTCAAAAATGTCAATATGGTGATAAGCTGAGTGAACATCGTACTTAAACATGGAATAATTTAATTTAATATGCTGTTGAGCAGTCCTCATGTCCTCAAATTTAACGCTCTGTTTCCATAAATGTTTATTAACCGCTCTCAAATCAAGAATCAATCTTTTCTTTAAATTAGACTGAACCGCTACAGTAAGAGGATTAACAACAAAAGGTCGTTGATCACACTGAACTATTAACCCTCTATGTAATAAATCTTGAATAGCTGTATGTACAAAATCGGGATTTTTCAAAGCTGATAAATTGTTGAATAAATACATAGACGGAGGAGTAGAATAAAATGGTATCTTATAGCCATCTCTTATAGTGTCAATTATATAGTCATATGCACCAATATCTATCCAAAATTGTATATTTTCCTTCAGCCTACCCTTAACAATAATATCAGTACCATCTTGCTCATACTCGTAATAATCATGTGTAAAATTTTGAGCATACTCATTATCTAAAGAACTAATGTCAAAATTATACTCATCTTTTACAAAACTAGTTTCTGTTGTGTGATGCTGCTGTCTTGTTGTTTTGGAAGGGGCAGTTAACTCTCCAATGTTTGTACGACCCACAGTTGAAGCAAGGTCCCCGTTGAGATTTTCCAGCGTACTGGTCCTGGGCATACGGGAAACCTCCATACCAAGACGGCTGGCCCCCTCGAAAGGGCTGTTGAGAGGAGAAGCTAGAGCTAGCGGTGGCAGGAATCTGCTGCTGTTTAGCTGCTGGTTTGCTCTTAGTCTTTTTCTTTCTAATGGCCCTGTTTTCAGCCCTTATAATCTTAGACTCATCTTCAGAATCGCTAGCAATAGGGTTTGCTTCGTACTGGCGAGCTGTATCCCACCCTCCATCAGAAGTATCCGCGATCTTTATTAGCTTATTTCTATGCTTAAGCCTATTTGTACAGGATGCAACAATGTCTCTAGCATAATCAACTTTGCCATTGTCAATAGCCCAAATAGCTTGGGTTAATTCTTCAAGGTTTTCTGTATTATGACTGAACTGAATTTTGTTACCTTCAGAACGCCATTTGTACTGGGAGTCAGACTTCAGCTTCTTAACTTGAGACTTCATGCTCTGGTTTGTGCCATGGATTTCGTCGCGCAAACTATTTATCTTCTCACTTATCTTTGTGTCGACAAGAACTTCAATATCCTGCTTTTGACGATTAACTGCGTCTAAAACTGTCCGCAAAGATATTTCTTCTTGAGGTGTATCGGAATCCATATTTAGTACAACTGAGAAACACGTCTATTCGAGTCGGCCCTGTCGTGCTGAATGGCTATATCCCATGAAGCGCGGGAAAACAACTAACGGTCTATGGGAGACAACTAGAAGAAATTAATTTCAATCTAATTCAGTTCCTTCAAACGGTTGAAATTACATTTACCTTAAGTTGAAATTTGATTGTAATTTTGTTGAACCTATTTATGCTGAGAGTTAACATGCCCACCCGATAACTCGTATTCCCTCCCAATTTTCTTATCTTTTCTGGTGTATCATGTGTACGATGTGCTCTGTTACAAAATACAAATACAAATACAAATATTTTATTGGCACAAAACACAATTACAATAATTGGCAACGGCCCATACAACTAGTATACAAATAGTGATGATGCAGCAATTAAACAATACTACATAAAATATCAATAGGCATATTTCGAACAATGAAATGTGCAGTTATAAATATATCAATATATATAGGTTAATTTATAAGAATAAACTACTGACATAAGTATATTGTATGTTATAACTTCAAATTGTTCATATTACTCATTTATAAGGACATTTTTTCTTAATTCAAATGATTGATTAATAAAAGATGATATTAATCTAAGTGTTTTTCTACACTTGCTATTAAGTAATAGTTTGATATATGCATCCTCCGTTTTGCATTGTTTATCATAATTTTTTAAATAGGACAATTTTGATATAAGAACATTTCTTTGTGATTCATATTTTGTGCAGTGCAAGATAAAATGTTTTTCGTCTTCTATATTTTTATTTTGACATAATTTGCACAACCTTTCTTCTCTGGTAACTTGCATGTATCTACCTCTTTCAATTTCAAGATTGTGTGCACTTAGCCTTAGTTTTGCCTTTTAAAGGTGCCCTACCTTTCAACATATTCAATTGGGTGCACGTTTATTTGAAAAACAAAAATGTCGAAAAAATTATAATTTTGATGATTCTATAATATATGAATTCTGTTCTTGTAAAATTTGGTCATGAATTCGTTGTTTTATTTGAGCAAGCATAGGTGTAATATGTACATTAAAAGATGTTAAATATGAGAAACCCAGATTATGGATACATTCCTTCATGTTACTTGTCCATAGGTTGTTTTCTCTTGTTTGAATAAATATGTCACGAGCTAAGATTTTGTAAGATGAGATTAAATTATCTAAAATTTCATGGAAGACAACAAAATTTTAGCTTTTAAGGGGAGTCTACCAAGCTCAATGGCGGACAAGATAGAAGGTGTTGAATGTGTTGAATGTCGCTCTTAATTTTTTTTAGTTTAATATGAAACCAAGAAAGAATTCTGACTTATGACTGTTACGTTATGCACGATGTTCCTACAACAAGACGTTACACCACAACGACGTCAAAGAGAGTTTTCTGAAACTTTTGACGCACGTTTATTCAATTTGCAAGTTTCCTTTGCTTTTTTCGTGTAGTTGGTTGATTTTAAATCTGTCTCTATTAAATTTGTGATATCTATTTACCATGAATTTATTTGTATCAAGTTGTGGAAATCGATTAAATAATTTTTACTCATAATTAACCTTAAAATGTTGTATTGTCGTAAGTAATGAACTTGAAGGAAGGGAAAATACGGTTTTCAATAAATGAATTATAACAAAACTTCACTCGCAGACTGCTAAGATTGCATGGTGAATATCATATGTCATGTAAATTTTTCATATCTTGATTCAACCCTTATACAAATATATATTTATATATCCGACACTCTGCACGTAAATAAAAACATATTTACCCTTGATTAATTTGAATTGATCTGTATTAAAAAATTGCTTGACACATAACTTGTCGCAATACAACCATTAAATAAATTATCATAACCCGATCTTGAAAATATTTTCCCAGTCATTTGAAGTTGCTTTTTTTCATATGTACTAATCTTCTCCTGAATCGTCCGTATAATACGGGGTTGCATCAATTCAATGAAACTGTTTTTGTCGCTGTTTCCGATAAGTCTTTCAGTTACCTCCGTTTCATGCACAACATGCACCGTGGGTTTTTTCGACAACCAGCAATTGTTTTTTAAATTTCACCAAACGATTTGTTTTAAGTATCGGGAATATACAATGGAACAAATTTTGCACATGTAACGTCGAAAAAAAAGCGTTTGTTTGTTTTTTCGACGTTTTTCGACGTTGGGACAAAATGGCTACCGTTTTGTTATGTTTCGTAGCATTTTATTCCTGTAAGACCCAAAAAATGCAGTTAATAAAAAAAGAATCTAGACTTTATGTTCTTTTTGTGTATCTAAATTTTGCTTTGGTAATTATAAAATACTTATTGAAATATCAGGTAACAAACCCGCATTAATTGCTTGGACAAATGAAATATAAACTTGGACAAAATGGCTACCGCTTGAAAAACGACTGTGTAGAGATGGTTTTATAGAATCTACTATTTTTAAACTCACGAACAATGCGGCAAATGTTTGTTCTTTCGGGAGATGTTATAATTATCTCACATTTGTTAGACATTTTTAGCAATGTCTATTTATAAAACTACCTTTTAGCCGTTAAGTCAACGAAAAACGTCATTGGACATTTTTCTTATCCCAGCTTAATATGGAGCCACCAAGGCAAACAAAATTCGACAAAAGAACGGCTTCAATTTAACCAAGAACTGACACACTTCGTTGCTTCTGCCAAGTTTTGGGAAGATCAGAGAATAAGAAATAGGATCACTATACAGAAGAGATAAAACAGTTGTTCAAAAATGTAACGTTGGACATCCGTTTTTTTCATATAGCTTTGTTGTTTTACTCCTCAAATATACTAGATATTACTAAGCATATGACCAAGAGCTATAAGAACATAAAGGAAAACATATACTGAATTAGTTTTTATAGTGGTTAGCGTTAATTAACATTTTATTTTGTTTTGCGGAGGAAATTTCAAAGATTCTGTTTTAAAATCATAGGGGTTGTAGGAACATCGTGCGTGACGTTTGTGTACTATCATTAGTATATTGGATATTGAACATTTAATTCTACACAAAAAAGCAAGTATGTACAACAGAGCCAAGTAATTAACATATAATGATACACTGAAATTGACCATTGTTTACGATTGTAAACAAAAATGGCGGACCCTGAAAATCGCATTGTAAATAACTCATAAGTGGTCCCTCCTGTTGGAAATTCAATCGAAAGTGCACGCCAAGTTTTATATGGACAGCATCTTAACTATGTACCTTTCAACACACCAGCAAACCTGCATGGCAACCCACAACAGAAATTGGTTCTCTCCGATCAACCCTCCCCCCAAATTTCGAACACACAAAATACACAAATCTGACTAGAATCTATATTAAACGACATTTATACAAAATTGTCACATCTTGATGCTTTACCGTCGATTGATAAACGTCTAGGGGGGGTCGAAAGCAGATTCTCATCATTAGAGACAGAACTTGCCGAAGTCAAACAAGATATGAAGCAAATAGAAGGCAGAGTAACTGGATCTGAACACGTAGTTAAAAAGATTGAAAACAGATTTTGCTTTATAACGGAGGAATTCGATAATATGAGACAAGAAAAGATGGAACTAAAAGAAAAGCTTCTCGAAGTTCAGTCAAGGTCGATGAGGGAAAATCTTCTTTTTGGTGGCATACTCGAAGATCCGAGGGAAAAAGAAGACTATGATAATATCGAAACGGAAACAGTCCTTAAGAAGTTTATCAAAGAAAAACTTAAGATAAGCGACGAAATAAAATTTCATATTGTTCACCGCCTCCGACCACGCAAGGACGCTAAACCAAGAACCATAGTAGCTAAATTTGAAAGTCGAAAGGATAGAAACAAAGTTCTTAGAGCTGCCCCTGCTAAACTGAAAGAGACATCTTTCAGCGTCTTTGAACAATATCCATACGAAATGGTAGAAAGAAGAAATGTTCTATGGCCTATCTACAAACGCGAACAACGTCTAGGAAATCATGCCCGTCTTAAGGAAGACAAGCTATACGTCAATGGTCATAGAATATATCCTGAAGATGTAATTAAGCTAAAAAAAAATGCATTTAATGTACCCAACCACTCTTCACAAGACAACATGTATCCATCTCAACAAGGCAGTCAATTTCTTAGGGAGCACTTTGGCTCACGAGACGAATCAAGAGCAGGTTTTGGCCGTCCCCGCCACATGTAGGACAGGCAAACAAGAGGACAGTTGACCTTTAAACCCAGTATATGTAACAATTCTAACTCATTAAATATTTCATGCTTAAATGTATGTGGCCTAAAAAATCGATTAATATTTAAAGAATTTACTGATTTGATTGAACTAAATGACATTTTTGTATGTATTGAGTCAAACTATTTAGATCATCTTAACTTGCCTAAGGGGTATGATTATTTTACAAAAAATAGAAAAAAAATTGATCGAAAATCTGGAGGTATAACAGTTATTGATAAAAAAATGTTTAAAAAAAATCTTATATTTATTAACAGACTCTGAGTTTGTACTTTGGGTTAATGTAGATATTCCAATGCAATAAACTAAAATTATGTTTGGTTGTATTTATGTACCTCCCGAAAATTCAAGGTACTCCTCCAAGGATACCTTTGATGAAATTGAAACAATTAATTACGTTAAAAGATCAAAGCACTGCAACTGCACTACTTGGCGATTTTAATACCAGATCAGGGTCTCTTTGTGATTATATTATACCGGACGATGAACTTTCAAAAATTTTGAACTATGATGGAATAGATGAGATAGATAGATGTTTATATGACTATCATAATTTATGTTTATATAATGTACCCTTACAAAGATCGTCTGAGGACAAAGGTTGCATCAATGTATATGGTAACAAACTTTTGCAATTATGTAAAATCAATTGTTTATATATTGGTAATGGCAGAATTGGTAACGACAAAAATATGGGCAAAGTAACTAGCAGAGAAACTAGTCTAGTTGATTACTTAATAGTATGAGGAGATTTGTTCCCCTATATTACGGAATTTGAAGTTATTGATTTTGATTCGTTATTTTCTGATATTCATTGTAGATTGCAATTCAATCTTTCAGCGATGTTACCAGATGATTTATTTGATAAAAACAATTCACCGAATGTGCCTAGTAAGCATATTCGTTGGATTGGTGACAAAAGAGATCAATTTGTTCAAGGGGTACAATCAAAATCACGTGATGGATATACACACACCGGAAGTTACAGTCGAACTCGCCGCTTGAAAGGTTAGTAGTTGCATTTTCTTGTTTATATCAATTAAATTTTGATTAATAAGTTGGCACACCGAATGTCGGATAGTATGTTGTTTTAAAATACACAATTGTTTTTGCTAGAAAGCGTGCAGTTATTGCAAACACTTCGACACAGTTATCTGGTGAAATTTTGGAACTGTGTTGAAGTGTTAGCATTAACTGCACGCTTTCCAGCAAGGATAATTGTGTATTTCAAAACTAGATAGTATCCGACATTCGGTGCATTACCTGATTTATGAAATTTTATTGAAATAAACAAGTAAATACGACTACTTACCTTTCAAGCGGTCTGCTCGACTGTTACTTCCGGTGTGTGTATATCCATCACGTGATTTTGATTGTACCCCTTGTTGTTGACAGCGTTGAAATTAAATTGACCATTGATAACTTGTCGAACCAGTTAGACACGCTTGATATAACTAATGAAAATTTTCAAACTGACCTTAACGAATTAGTCGAAAGTTTAAATAAAGAGTTTCTTGATTCAGCCATTGAAAATTTCGGTAATAAACCCGCAAAAATTAGTCGAAATTCAAAACATCATCAACCATGGTTTAATGCGCAATGTCGTGTAAAACGAGATGATTTTCACCAAGCAAAGAAAAAACATAATTTATTTAAAACGGAGGAAAGTAGCTAGTAAGGCATATAAAACAGTAATGAACAAAAGTTACGAGGAGTTTCAATTTAAAGCCGAAAACGAGCTGCGTAGTAAGGACCAACATGATCCAAAAAAAGTATGGAATGTTTTGAATAATTTTGAAAGACCACAGGATAAAAACACACCAATCGATCTTGATGAACTTCACACTTATTTCAAAAATTTGAACACAGACGGAGAACGAGATGATGTAGATTTTGAAATACCAGATTGCAATGACGAACGTGTAAATGCAATCTTAAATGGTAAAATTAATCCTGACTCATATAGAGGAATTACTCTAGTATCTTCTCTGGGAAAATTATTTACTGCCATACTGAATGGGAGACTTTCAAAATATGCAGACTTGTTTGAAATAATTCCAAAAGCTCAACCTGGCTTCAGGAAAGGCTATTCAACTCTGGATAACATATTTTGTTTACATGTGCTGATAGAATTATATTTATCCTTTGGTAAAAAAAACTTTATTGTACGTTTATAGACTTTAAGAAAGCTTTTGATACTGTTTGGAGATTGGGGTTATGGCAAAAGTTGGTAAAAAATCAAGTTACTGGAAAAAATTTAAGAGTGATTTTTAATATGTATGATAACATTAAATTTTGTGTCAAAAAGGGAAATGATATTTCTGGCTTCTTTTCTAGTGATCTCGGGGTACGCCAAGGAGAAAATTTATCACCTTTTTTGTTTTCTATTTTTCTTTCGGATCTAGAAGAATTCTTCTGTGAAAATAACATAAATGGACTTGAAACAGTATCAACGCATTGTCAAGAACATATTGGACTATATTTACAAATTTTTATCTTATTCTATGCAGATGACACTATCATACTTGCAGAAACAGCAAGCGATATGCAAAATACATTATATATGTTCGAATTATATTGTACACAATGGAAACTGTCTGTGAACACAGATAAGACAAAGATTATGATATTTTCAAAAAGAAAAAGCAAAAGAAACCACTTACATGATTTCAAATTATATGGTTCTGATATTGAAATAGTAGATTTTTATCCTTATCTAGGCTTGCTGTTTAATTGTAACGGTAGATTTACAAATGCCAGAAAAAAATTGATAGAACAAGCAGAAAAGGCACTCTAAGCTCTCTACAGAAAAATAAGGAATTTAAATATTCCTTTTGATTTGCAATTAAAATTGTTCGATTCTTTGGTTGAACCCATACTGATTTACTCTTGTGAAATATGGGGTTTCGAAAATATAGATGCTTTAGAAAGAGTTCATTTAAATTTTTTGAAAAGAATTCTTTCATTAAGAAGCAGTACTCCTAATTATATGGTGTACGGTGAAACTGGCAGGTATCCCTTGGAAATTAAAGTACGATTACGAATTTTATCATTCTGGTCAAAATCATTATTAAACAGCACGAAATTATCAGGATTATTATACCAATTTTTGTATAACATGCATAATTCTGGAAATATTGTTTCTAAGTGGATTAATTGTATTAAATCTACATTAGAAAACACAGGTTTGAGCTATGTATGGAACACTCAATGTATTTTAAGAAATGTTGACATCAAAATATATGTAAAGCAAATTTTACAAGATATGTTTATTCAAAAGTGGTTTAGTGATGCTGAAAACTCCTCTAGAGGTGGATATTATTTACTGTTTAAACACGCTTTTTGCTTAGAAAATTATTTAGTAAAATTGAAAAAAGAAAATAGAATATATATTACCAAACTTAGATGCTCAAATATCAAAATTCCACTAGAAACTGGTCGATGGCATAATATTCCAAAAGAGGAAAGGCTATGTACTTTGTGTGCAAAAATAATTGTATTGGAAATCAGTTTCATTACTTATTTGTATGTCGAAATGACGAGGTTAAAAAATTAAGACGTGCATATATCCCAAATTACTATATTGTTAACCCTTCAGAATATAAAATGAAAGGTTTGATGTCTATATGTAATGTAAAAGTCTTAAATAACTTGTCTATGTTTATCAAAAAACTTATGAAATATCTATAATTCTAATATATTATCACTTACATGTAATCGACTGGCGATCTCAGATCCCATCATTATAGCTTTGAATGAGTATCACGTGTTATGTTTGTGTACAGAGAATTAGGTATAATGAACTATATATGTATATTTCTTTCTATCTTGTTCACCATTGTAAATTATTACTTGTATTATTTGTCTGCCTCTTGTTACAGTGTAAACTTTCTAGAGTGTTAATAAAAGTTCTAAAGTTCTAAGTTCTAAGCGACATGCATGGTTAGAAGTTTTACAGTGAACCCCAAGAATTTCTTTCATAAATTTTATATGAAACTTTTCATATGGTTCATTCTCAGTATTTTTATGCCCCACCTACGATAGTAAAGGGGCATTATGTTTTCTGGTCTGTGCCTCCGTTCGTGCGTTCGTTCGTTCGTCCGTCTGTGCGTCCGTCTGTGCGTCCGTTCGCTTCAGGTTAAAGTTTTTGGTCAAGGTAGTTTTTGAAGAAGTTGAAGTCCAATCAACTTGAAACTTAGTACACATGTTCCCCATGATATGATCTGACTAATTTTAATGCCAAATATAGTTTTGACCCCAATTTCATGGTCCACTGAACAAAGAAAATGATAGTGCGAAGTTCAGGTTAAAGTTTTTGGTCAAGGTAGTTTTTGATGAAGTTAAAGTTACATCAACTTGAAACTTAGTACACATGTTCCCTATGATATGATTTTTCTAATTTTAATTCCAAATTAAAGTTTTGACCCCAATTTTCACGGTCCACTGAACATAGAAACTGATAGTGCGAGTGGGGCATCCGTGTACTATGGACACATTCTTGTTTTTAATTGATTTAATACCCCAAACTTCACTTCCATATAATAAAATTGGAAGTACCATTGTATCAAAAAGTTTTTCTAAAAGTCTACATGAATTGTTAAGACTAAGAGATTTCTTTATTTTGAATGTCTCAATATAATATTTGTTGATAGTAAAACAGTTTTGAAATGATTTGCCGTTAGAGTTGAATATTAGGACTTTTGATTTTGTAGAATTTACTTCTAGCTTCCAATCTGTACAGAACTGAGCTAGAGTGTCAAGACTACATTGTAGTCCTTCTGGACTACTTGACAATAGTACCAAGTCATCGGCATATAACAAACAATGAATCTTATCATCACCAATTAGCACAGGGTCTGTGCTATTGTTTTTTAAATTTTCAACAATATTATTAATAAAAATATTAAATAGCAAAGGGCTTAGAACATCGCCTTTTTTTTTCTTTGGAATACCATGTGTTAATAGTATATGGAATAATCCAATTCTCCATACCGTATCAAAGGCTTTTTTTTTAAATCAATAAATGCAGCATAAACTTTCCTATGTTTAGTCTTGTATTGTTCAATAATTGATTTCAATGAAAAAATATGATCAGCTGTTCAATTATTATCGTCTCCACGGAGACGGGATTAAGAATTGAACGGAGGACAGTATGTGAGGTGAATGCTATCTACTTCTTGATTGGAAGATAATGCCGACCGTAGAAGAACCAGTATAATCCAGTTGTCTTTGTTTACTGAATAAAGTACGTTCATTGGTTTAGAAACTTGAACCTAGTAAATGTATTCTAAATCCCGTAAGGTATCGGATTTGAACTCTTTATTTTAGTACTTTCTTCATTTCTACAAATCTTGACTTATTTAACACGGTGTCATTATTTCTAGATCAATAAAATATGGTTTAAAAATATAAAATAGCATAACTGTGGCGTAAAAATGATTGGAAGTTCGTCGCCATATTTGTTTTTTATCTGCCGGAAACAGCCGAGTCTGTCCGATATGCTAATTTTCGCGCGCTTTTCATCAATCTTTGTTGACAGCGAACAGAAAACAAATTTTTACAAAAGACAGAAGAAATTATAAGCCAGAAAAGGTAAAAGTGTTAATCATTCGGCGTTTTACGCTAGGAACTATACACCAATCGTCCAGTGGCTTTGATTGTTATGGTAAAGGATACCAATGCACAATAATTGCTGCAGTTGCAATATTTGCATTTTTATCTGGCAGGTTTTCCCAACCTGAGAGATGGACCCCACAAAATATTGATCAAATAGTGTTAAATGGAAGCATGTTATATGATAATATTATGCACCGTCAAAACCCCAGATATTTAGCCCATTCTGACATCCCAAATTATCTGGAAATGTGGAACATAATATACGAAACGACTGTTCATGATGACATTTTTTATGGGGTAGTTGGTCATCAAGGAAACTATGAGTCATTGGCAATAGATATCCGAACAGCATTACACGAAGCTTTGCAAGTATCCCACACACTTGTTTTTACTGCATCAGATTACACAATATCTATCTTCTTGCACAACTCAGAAATTTATGTTTTTGATTCCCATCAACGCAATGAATTAGGGCTTGTAAATTCAACAAGGGGTGCGGCTGTTTTATTAAGGTTCTCTACTATTGATGAATGTGTGAGATACCTTGAGGTTATGTATCATAATGCAATGTTTAATCTGTCACCCTTAGCTGTAAACCTGCAAAATACACAAATTCAAGGTGCTTCATATGGTAGTAGCTACAATCATTTTGATAGTACAGGAATTCAAGGTGACACTTTTGGCAGTAGCCACAATGATAATGATAATACACAAGCTCAAGTGGCTTCATATGACAGAATCTCCGATGCAGACCATACTTGTAGTTTAGAGATCAATAAAATTCTGCATGAGTCCCAAAAGGTTTTAAATGATTCTGACACAAGTTGTAGTTTGGAGATCAAGAAAATTAAATCCCAGTTGCCCAATGAAATCATTGATTACACACATGAACCAATAAATAATTCTAATGAGCATTCATACTTAAAACCGCAGTTTGCTAATAGCAGTACTGAATACATGTATTGCAATCATTCAAATGTGAAACGCTTTGTTCATATGGACGATCATAACTATCATGTTTCATCACAAAAGGCAGAAAATTTTAATTTTCAGGGAGATGATAATACATGTATGTCTCGGTCAACAAATTTAAATGAAACAATTTCATACATTAAATGTTTTATTATATTGTTTAAGTTTATGATTTAGCATTATCTAAGATTTGAAAACCAGTTTCAAAAAGATAATGAAAGTTTTCAAAAACTAAACATATGACTTTGTTTTTCTTCAGAAATCTTTTTACCCGAAGATTCTGTATTTACAGCATAGCATTTATTGAAAAACACTTATATCAGTCAATGATAATTTCATATCTGTACCTATAAATACTAATATACCCTACATTAACATATACATTTCAATTTTACTGAATAATTCCCATTCAGATATATATTCCATATACAAACTTTATATAATGTATATACACACTTATCATTTAATTCTGCAATGAGACGGCTAGCTTTTTGGAAAAGCTAATACTTGTGTTCCATAAAACCAATTTGGTGTTTGCTTATCAAATTGTTGCATTGTGTAAATTTTAATAATCTGTGGCATGTATAATCTTGTTAAACACTTTTCCAAGGTTTGAACTGATAGAAATCCCTCGGTAATTTCCAGGGTCGGCCTTATAATATACTACCCTTTTTGTGAAGTTGAACAAGAAGACTCTCATTCCATATTTTTGGAAAGATACCTTCATTAAAGACAATATTGAAAAGTTTAACAAGAGATTCCATGGTAGAGTTGGTACCATTTTTTATCATCTCATTAGATATAAAATCAATGGATGGACTTTTACCATTTTTTAGTGTTTTGATAGCCTTTACGACTTCACTTGGTGTGATTACACCATTAAGGTGGTATGGGTGTCTTCCTCAATCTTGGATTGTAAAAAAACAGAGAACCAAAGGTCCAGATTTTCTATCAAGTTAGCAAACTTTGATGCAGGAATGCACATATTAAATGTGAATTTTCATTTAAAAGAACCAATTTATAAGAATATAACTTATAAATGTTAAATTTTTTTGCAAATGTTTATTATTTTTGGTTGCTAAAAAAAAAATTTAAATCGGCATTTTAAGGGGAGGTAACTCTATAACAGTGCATTTTCTGAAGGATTCTACATGGAATTTTCCTATTTTGTATTTTAGCCGGAAAAAAACATACGGTGACCCTATCTTTTCTTTTGATATTCTCAAAGCATTGTCTGAAAGCTATCTTTTCCTTAAGTATTTAACAATTCTATCATTTTGTTTAGTTTCTAATCACAAAATGGTGTTTTTTCCTGTATATGTAAGCGATAAATTTGTCCTTGTAAAGTATGTCCGGGCGGACCCAAATTCCTAGTATTAAATGTCCATGGTTACAAATTTTACTAGTAAATATAGTCTGATGTTAGTAAATTTTGTCCCCAGACTAATTTACCTAGGAATTTAAGTCCATGTCATTAATAATCCTAGGTAAAAATGTCCGTGTCCTTTTTTTTTTTTTAAATCTGAAACATATAATTAATTTACATAATTGAACATTTTTTTAATAGTTATTATTTTTGATAAAATGTAAGTAACTAGACTAACTTTCCTAGGAAATCATGTCCGTGGTATTAATATTAATAGGGCAAAACGTCCATGATTTTTATAATTTAAATTAAAGGTTATTTTTAACGAAAAGTAACTTTTTCCAGTACCTTCATGTTTGATTTTGTTAAAGAGTTATGTAATAATATATGAAAAAAATATGTACCCAGACAAATTTTCCTAGGAAAATCATGTCCATGTTATAATTATTCCTAGATAAAAACATCCATATCATTTAATTTCAAAGGTTTATTTACATAAATGGTTTTAATATTGTTTTAGAGTTATGTATTAATATTTTTGTGGAGCCTTCGACTTTAATCGAAAAAGCGAGACATAGCGATCCTACATTCCGTCGGCGTCGGCGTCGTCGGCGGCGTCAACAAATATTCACTCTGTGGTTAAAGTTTTTGAAATTTTAATAACTTTCTTAAACTAAACTGGATTTCTACCAAACTTGGACAGAAGCTTGTTTATGTTCATAACATAATGTGCAGAAGTAAATTTTGTGAAAATAGAATTCCATTTTTCCGTATTTTACTTATAAATGGACTTAGTTTTTCTGCCAGGAAACATAACATTCACTCTGTGGATAAAGTTTTTGAAATTTTAATAACTTTCTTAAAACTATACTGTATTTGTACCAAACTTATACAGAAGCTTGTTTATGATCATAAGATAGTATCAAGTAGGAAATTTTGGAAAAATAAAATTCCATTTTTTCCATATTTTACTTTAAAATTACTTTAAAATGGACTTAGTTTTTCTGCCAGGAAACAACATTCACTCTGTGGTTAAAGTTTTTGAAATTTTAATAACTTTCTTAAAACTATCCTGGGTTTGTACCAAACTTAGACAATAGCTTGTTTATGATCATAACATAGTATCCAGAAGTAAATTTTTTTAACAAATGAATCCATTTTTTTGTGCATTTTACTTTTAAATGGATTTAGATTTTCTGCAAGAAAACAACGCATTCTCTGTGATTAAAGTTTTTAAAATTTTAATAACTTTCTTATACTATTTTGGACCTGTACCAAACTTGGACAGAAGCTTGTTTATGATCATAAGCTAGTATCTATAAGAAAATTTTGTAAAAAATTTTGTACCTGTGTATCTGTATTTTACTTATAAATGGACTTAGTTTTTCTTCCAGTTTACGTTACAGACAGTCTGCAGTTAAAGTTTTCAAAACATACTGTAGTTTTACCAAACTTGGACAGAAGCTTCTTAGAATCATAAGACAGTATCAAGAGGAATATTTTTATTGATTGTATTCCTCTTTTGTTGAGCCTGCAATTAACAGCATAAGTAGGCGAGACACTGGGTTCCGCGGAACCCTTAAGAATTTTTTTAATTTATGTCCCCAGACTAATTTTCCTAGGAAATCATGTTAATGTCATTATTATTCCTCGATAAAGACACCCATATTGATTTTAAGAGTTATTTTTTTTGAATAAAATGTTAGTAACTAAATTTGCAGCTGTTAATTAAAATGCATTTGTTAAAAGTTGTATTTTTTCATAGTCAATCTATTGCATTGTATTTATCCATTTATCCGGTAAAAAGTGTTCATTTTCTTTTGCTTCCAGAATGTAATTTGCTAACAGACATTTTTTTCTAGGTAAACAAGTCCATGATCATAATTTTACTAGAAAAACTTGTATTAGGACAAATTTTCCTAGGAAAAGAAATGCCAGACTTATTTTACTAGCTATGGACTTATTTTCGTAGGAGAATTTGTCCTATAGGACTTATTTTCCTAGTAAAATTATGTCCATGGACTTGATTACTTAGGGAAAAATGTCCGGCGGACAAATTTTCCTACCGGACCAAATTTACTGTTACATATAATCCATACAAAATGTGTCATTTTGTCACGTCCTGTAGCTAAAGAAAATGCGCGGTGACCTATCATTTTTATTATATTTTTCAACATATATCAATAGATACTACGTTTTGGCAAAGTATGTACAAATTCTATCATTTTTATTTTTATTTTAGACTCCCATACCACCTTAAGCTCATTTATATCATTATTTAAAGGTAACATTATTTACATTCTCTGAAAAGTGACCTCTATGACCGGCATGCGCACTCTCATGTTAACTCTCAGCATAAATAGGTTCAACAAAATTACAATCAAATTTCGACTTAAGGTAAGTCTCATTTAATTGTACAATTATTAGCAATGAATAATAAACAAGTATATATCAGCGAGACTTATTTGTTTACACATATTTATATATAAAAAAGAAAAAATACTATATAATATCAAGGAATTGTATATTTAAAAGGAATGGAAACGCGGCTCGAGATCAATCGGGATACCAACAGCGCACCCGCAGAGCTATAAACCATGTATGGCTCAAGTATGATGAATAATATAAAAAATCATGACGGAGTTCCATTTCCTGTCATATAAATCGGTCTTTTAATTCACGGGGTCATCTTGCTTGAGACGATATAAATGAGAGAGAAACCCGAAATCAAGAATAAACTTTTATTCCTAGCAAAAAGTAAGGCCTTAGGTATCATTTGAATGCCTCATCAAACATACGTTTGTAATATTGTATTGAGTAAATTCTCATTAGAATAGACCTCGGTCTTGAAAATTGAGGGCGTTTCATCCGGATTTCAAAACAAAAAATACTGTGTTTTGATTTTTTTCTAAAAACTTGAAAACTGCGAAGTGCAAAACAAAACAGTTGATATCATTATGAAGCCGAAACCTTATTCTATCGCTTAGGCTCTTTTTGAAGTTTCTTGTAACTTTTTTGAATTTTCTACGATTTTTCGAAATTAAAGTTTTGAGTTTCAATATTCTGTCAAAATATGTCTATCAATCTGGGAGTGCACTACGATTTCTTTATTATATTGGAAAGTAGAAAGAAAAAAGTGAGAAAATGAGATATCATTTTAAAGAAGGAATATTTTTCTACAGTTTGGTCTAAATTGCGAATGCTAAATGTAATTGGTACAATATATATGATTTTATTTCGAAACATGTTGAAAATTTGAAGTTGTGCGTCAACAAATACATCGACACTTTGTATTTTGGTATAAGTTAAATAACTACTTGAAATAGATGTGACATTGACATATAATTTAAAAGCTTAGTCTTTTTTCTATCGCAATTGTGTTGGTTTTATGAAAATGGTGATAAAAACGAATTAGCTATAATTTTTCAAAATCCCATGTTTATAGTTCACATTGACGCCATTTTGTTTGAAATAACAGACAAGAAATATATAGAAGACACACGATTTGGATGTATGTGCCTTTTTATATACCATGTATTTTTTTTTGTCAAATGCTGCTTTAGATACTAAATCGTTGTTTAGAATGCAGTTTGCCATTATAAAGCGTTGCCACAAATTACCATACGAAACAGCAAAACTGTTCCTTCCTTTTTTCTCCCAGAGCAGTAGTCTATAGGCCGCAAAAGTATTCCTTTGGTGTTAAAATAAATAAAATGCGAATGTGGGAAAGTTTTAACTGTTTCTAATTAGAAAATTTATTGCATCTCTGCAGAATTTAGCATTAATTAACAGGTGAGCTCGACATTATTAATTTTTAACATCTTAAAAGTATGTAAGACCAGAGACAAATTAGCTTATCATTGATACATGATATATTATACCTGCAAATTGGAACATCCTGCATGCCGTTGTATATTATAACACCTGTAATCTGAGTTCTTTTATCTAGATAATATACTGCAGTTGTTTACATTTTCCTTCCTTCATAATAAGTTATTAACTTCTTTTTTTAACAGTCATTTAGTTACATTTTTTAAATGTCCTTTTGAAAACTTTTTAACACTCGTAAAATGTCCGATATCATCTGATTGTGACATACCTTCATGAAATATCACGATAAAAAAAATGAATAATAAGTTTTTATCACTAACTTTGCATGTGGTTGTATTGTTATATTTTTTTTCTTGGATTAATTTATTTTTCGTTTCATTATTTATCACTTAGCTACTTTACCACGTTCGTACTACACAATGTAAGTACCGTTACTTTACAATAGAATGTGTATTTTGAATTATCTTCTAAAAAAACAATAATATGACTTTATTTTTCGCCAAGCAAATTGAAACAGAATGCCCCTTAGAATGATGTTTTAGTCATTATTTTTTATTACAGAAACATGCCTAAGAAGAAAAAAATATCATTGTCAAGTTAGATAACTAGTGTCAGATTAAATGACCACGTTCGATAACTTCTACCGGATAAGTAATGAGACAGTTAGAGCGATGGGGTGTAATACACCTTATCGCTATTTAGTCCATTCCTGAAAAAACAGTGATTTATACAACTTCCTGTTTAGGTCACGCGGAACGAAAATGGAGGTCATCAGCAGTGAGCTGAGGGAGGAAAAACTTTAGAAAGTGATCATCAAGAAACTTTGATATAGTATGATCCGGACCACTTTTTACAAAATTAAAATTGAAGTAAAAAATTATTTTGTTTGAAGTATTTACGGTAGTTTAAACTGGTCTCATTAAAAAGTATCATGCATGGTGAATTGTTTAAACAGGGACCCAGGTAGCTTCAACTGGATGAAAAAGTTGTGTAATTTTAGAACTTATCCTGAATGGACTAAATAGCGATTAGGTGTATTAACACCCGGTCAAAGCAAGAGATACATCACCACATTTTCTTTGAAGTCGGCCGCGTTTCCATTCCTTTTAAATATACAATTCCTTGATAATATATATCATATCATCTAGCAATAAATGACTTTTGAGTATTGTTTCCGGAAATTTTCCATATTTTCTCCGTTAACGTGTGATGTCAAATATTTTCTGTTTTCGCTTTGGAACTGTTTTCCTCGGTCAAAGTCTCTTTTTGAGGCAGTCTTTTGAGGGCCCCAATGAGGAATGTGGACGGTATAGAACTGAATAAAATCAACTGTTATATTTGCTTGACAAAAGTCACATCAAGTTCCGGAAAACTGTTAACATATACTTTTATCTCTTGAAACATCATTTGAAAGTTCAGATTTTTCTAATAATTATTCAATTCAATTCAATTCAATATTTTATTGGAAAGAGCACAATAGAGGCGTGATCCAAATACAGACAATTATAACATTAAAACAACATATAAATGAAATAAAGATTCATGTAACAAGTCATGAGCCAATTCTATGTATACAAATACATTATAGACTGATATTGATACCATAGACTTATATTTCAGTATTATTATAGATTTTCGTATATTTACTTAAAACACACAATACAAGATATTTATATATATATGTGTATATGCACAAACTACTGTAAAAGATTATTATCTGATGAAACGGTATGGTGGTCTCTCAAATCAAGAGCTTCTTCAATATACATACAAATAGATTTTAATTCCTTTTCAGACATAGGATTTAACATTTTGGTAAAATTTTCATCCAAATTATTTGAATTAATATCATTTATTTTATATTTAGATCTAATGTTTTTATATTGCGGACATTCAATCAAGAAATGAATCTCATTTTCAATTTTTTCTGTGCAAAATTTACAAAATCTCTCATTAGATGGTATTTTTGGTCTTGCATACCTCCCAGTTTCTATTGCTAATGAGTGTGCACTTATTCTTAATTTAGTGAGTTTTTTTCTAAGGTATTTAGGAATATTAAAATTTAAATATTCTTGTTGTTTAAATTTAGTATAAATTTTACTAAAAATAAAATTTTACCACAGTTTCCATCTTTTATCTTAGAAAGTTCAAAAATAATTTTATTTTTGTAGAAATCTTCTAGTTTCTGTTTGAAATTAATATTACAATGCTTGTTAAAGGATATTCCAATATATTTCATTAATTCAGATAGTTTATAAGACCATGAATTTTCTTTATTTGTGAGAGTTTTGTCCACTTCAAAAGCAGCTTTGAGAATTTCATGCGGACAACCAGACCGTTCACCAATATTACTGAGACGCTCATAATATTTAAACATAAGTTGATAACATTTAATGCTAATGGGTAAAGTGCCCAATTCACACCGCACTGCTAGATTGGAAGACTTTCCATGAACCCCAAGTATGTTTTTAAATATGGAGTTTTGTGTTTTTTCTAATTTACTTTTGTCTAATGCTTCAAAATTTGGTTTGAATTCTGATATCCATACTTCTGATCCATAAGTTAAAATAGGAGTTATCATTGAATTAAAAAGCTGGAGCCAAGTCTTAACAGACAAATTTTCACTATATGGTAGTTTTGACTTCAATGCAAAATATGCTTTTTTAGCTTTATCTGAGAGGCTTGACACTGCCTGTATAAATTTTCCAGAGCTATGAAAATCAACTCCTAAGTATTTATAACAATCAACAATTTCAATTGCATTAGAGCTGTAATAAAAGTAAAAGTTTTCTTTATTTACTTTAATTTTAGAGAAAATTATAATTTTTGTTTTCTTAAGGTTCAAGTCCAGTTTCCATTCAGTACTATATTTTTGTAAAGAATCAAGAGAGTTCTGGAGACCATCTGCAGATTCTGATATCAACAATAAATCATCTGCATACAATAAATGGTTCACTTTTTGACCATTTAAATTAACTGCACTAGTTAAGTTTGTATCTAAGTATTTTCCTATGTCATCAACAAATATATTAAATAAAGTTGGACTTAAACTGTCACCTTGTTTGACACCCTGATTAGCAAGAAAAGGCTTGGTAAACATATTTTGATATTTACATGAATATAAAGTTTTAGAGTACATGTCATGCAGTATATTATAAAATTTGCCTTGTATTCCTTTATTTTGTAATTTTAAGAACAGAGCTGATCTCCAGACACTGTCGAAAGCCTTTTTAAAAACTACAAAACACACATATAGTTTCTTTTTACATTTAAACAAATATTTGTTTATTATTGTTTTTAAGATAAAGACATGATCTACAGTTCTGTAATTTTTTCTAAAACCACCTTGATTTGAAGATAATAAATTATGTGTTTCAAGAAAATCACAAAGTCGTTTTTGTAAAATGGATGTAAAGACTTTACCAAGACAGCTTGTAATGCTTATACCTCTATAGTTCCCACAATCAGATGGGTCACCAGATTTATAAATTGATGTCAATAGAGAAATGTTCCAAATTTTTGGGAATTTTTCTGAGTTAAGTATCTTATTAAAAAGTTTTGTTAAAAGTAAAACTAGTGTGTTTGACCCCACCTTTAGAAATTCATTAATTATTAAATCAGGACCTCCAGATTTTCCCTTTTTTAGCTTCTTAATGCAGTCTTTGATTTCTTTACATGTAATAGGGACATTAAGGGATGTATTAGAAAAGTTTTGATTTTTGTTCTCTATATTTTGATTTGTATCAGTCTTATCATTATTACTTGAAGCAAGTAAATTTTTATAATGAATCTCCCATTCTTTGGCAGAAATAGCAGGCTCACAGTTATTATTCTTTTTTTTGTAATTATTAATGCTTCCCCAAAATTCTTTGGTGTTCTTTGGGTTTATCTCATTTATTTGTTTTATTAAGGAATGAAAAAAATCCTTTTTTAATTTATTTTTCAATTTATTGTACTCTCTTTTACAGTTGCAATAAGTTAATCTTAATGCATTATTATTAGGGGCTTTAGCTAATCTATTTCCAAGGGAACGCACTTCTTTTCTAAGGAGTAAGCAATCATTTGACATCCATACTTTTTTAGGTTTTGCTTTTTTTGTGTGTCTTTGCATTATGGATTTTTTAAAATTTGCTTTAAAAGAAACTGATTTTTTTGTTATAATGTTTGGCTTTATGAAAGAACGCAGAAACTTGCCCGAAAAAGGTCACAGGAAAATGTAGAGGAAAAAATCACGAATAAAAGTTGCAGGATAAAAAAATCACAGAAAATAAAGTAACAATGAACAAAATATAGTAAATTTTGATATTATATCTATAGGGGCATGGTAATTCCCTGTTTGTTTACAGTGTATATTACAACAGGGAAATGCATTTATATACTGTACCCAGAAGTTACAATTAGATTAAAAGAACCTGTTTTCTTTGAAAATGTCGAGTTTTTTCTTACAACAATTAAAAAAGCAGTTATAATTAAACGAATAAACTGGGTTCAATTTACTACTTACATTGCCTGTTCAAGTTTCAATACAATATGCTTTAATTATTTTAAAACACTCCGTCACATTCACACGTGAAACAAGAAAAATACAATCATATACGATCATAAAAAGAAATTGCAATGTTATATATTAATAATTACTGTACTTTATAATATTTTCGTTAACTTTGAAACAAGTATAGATCTTTTTTGCACCTTTATATTAACAAATGATAGAAATCCTTTTATTTTATTTGTGCTGCACTGGGATATTTAGAATAGTATTCTAACTAGAATGTGTTGATTACTGATATTTTTTTTTAATTAGATGGAATTTCATTCGAATAAGTATAATAGTAGAGACATATCATAGAATTCATCATTTTATTAATAGCATTTGAACACAAATTCCATGTGACACATATCCTCTCGTCTTTCGGATTATTGTACAATCTACCCATGCAGCTCTATAGGAATTTTCACATTACAACATCTTCATTTCGTTCGATTGGTGATAGTTGTACAAGATACTTTTCTAAATCAAGCATTGTTTTATCTCCTTTGGAAGAATTGTCAGTTGACTGCATCGTTTTTGAATGTATGCATCTTTAACATTTTGTTTCAGAACGATTTTGAGTTGATTTACATCTAATGGCAATTGCTGAGTCCAAACATAGATCGAAGTCCGGAATTAACTTAAATTGATTTAAGATAGTTAATCCATTTGAACATGTAATCATCTTTTTGTTGAACATTATTTGATATAGTATAATCCTTACGGTTTATTTTCATTGGCGAGAAGTCTGTTAAAAAAAACACCATTCTAACTTTAACTATATGGTATATATCTATTGGTGTAGGACCAAGTTTGTCCAATGTCATAAAATTTGGTGTAGAGGATCTAATTTTTAACAGATTCCGGCAAAACTGTAGATGGATTTTTCCAGCATGAATTTTTTTCTGAATCCTCATATTCCACAGCCATATGTCAGAATTGGAAGTATAAGTGCATCAAACAGTTGTTATTGCAAGTCGACATGCAGGTATTTAGAGGTTACATATCATTGCATAAAGGCTAAAAAGTGCTTTCTGTGCTTGTTCGCTAAGACGGTTTTTTTTATGTAACAAATGAACCATTGTAATTAAAAGTTAGTCCTAGATATGGATACAAATTGTGAATTTCAATAGACTATTTAATTCTTTGAAACTTTAGTAATGTTTATGACTTCCGTTAATTGTCTACTGACTGTCAAAAATTACACTTAAACCTTTAATAATTTTTTTATAACTTGTCATTTATTCCGTTTTAACTTTCGAAGATGAGAAAAGCAACGAAATGCAATTAAACACGGAATTTAAGCTATAAATAAAATGCTATAAAGAGCACATAGTTTTTTATATCAACCATACACTCGCTTCTTTTTTATAAGATAGACAGATATCTTTTGTTATTTGTGTCGTGGCACTGTGTCCCTGTCTCAAATATAACTAAGAATGCAGAAGAAAACTGTGTCAAAGAGACAAAAATCCGATTGAAGAGCAGGAAACAGCATAAGGCCACCAATGGGTCTTCAAAAATAATCCTGCTTCAAACAAAAATGTGTACTAGTTCAGTGAAAATTGACGTTACACATCAAAACTTCCAAATGAACCAACATTAAAAAAAGAATCTATCCTGTTTATCAAATCTGCGAGTTAACTCTTTAATATCATGAAGGTTTTGTCATTTAATGACGATTTTACTATTATTTTGCGTTTTTGTATATCATCTCGAAATCTATTATAGATAGATCGATTAAAAAACCATAAATGATAACCAATTAATACAAGATCCAAAAATATGTCAAAATTGCTGAAATCGACTATCACTTGACTCCTAAAGGAGTACTTGCCCTGAAATGGGGACTTTTACCCATTTTAGTGTGCTGTTGTATATTATCTTGAAAATTTAGAAAGATATAAAGTTCACACGACAAATAGAATCAGCAAGAGCGACTAGACCTAAAATAAATCAACTTGTCCGAAATCGTCAGTTTACTCCTTAATTATAAAAGACAATTTCGTCATTTTGTGTGTGTGTGGGGGGTTTTTTTTCAGTTCTAAAATGAGATCGAACTAACATTTAGGAGGGTTAAGATAGAGTTTACTAAATAAAGAACTATGGACAAAAAGAGATAAACGGCAAAAAATGAATAGAAAAATAAAACAGAAAACAAAGACAGGACAAAAAAAGTTGTTATGATTGAAAGATGGAAATAAATATTTATGCGGCATTGTTTGTAAAAATTACAATTGAACCTTTCATTTAAGAAGGTGTGGAACTTCACCAATACAAAGCACTTAATATAGATATTGTATTTCGAAGATAAAAACTGTAGTTACTAGTTATGTTTTACTTTTGCTGACTTGTCAAAATAAATTAAATGCAGAGCAGTTCTACTTTTACAACGGTTACGATTCTGACCCCTCCTCGACAGGACCGGGTCATAATAGGAAGACTGGACCAGATCTACTTAATTACTGAGGACAATGCACTACATTCTGGCGATAATGCTATTTATCGCTATTATCTGTATTTTTCCTTTGATGTTTTTTGTGATAATTTTCATATCACTCGTGTAGAGTGAGAATGAAAATTATCGCTAGTTTCTAAGGTCCTTAGCAACAGCGTATTAATCTAATCCATGCGCTAGAGTCTCAGCCAATCAGAAAAGATTAGCCGGAACTATACAAAAAAATGTTATCATGTCCACAGGTATTTGGGGCATGGACCCCCCTTTTTTGTACCTCACTAAAAAAAAAATGTTTATTTTTTTTTTTATTTATTTACAATATTCTACAATGTATAAACATATATCAAGTCTCAACAATCCATTGCTAGTCGATTACAATATTTTTTTTACTATCCATACGAGCCCAAGTGAAAAAAGAAGCTTCTTTTTTCACTTGGGCTCGTATGGATAGTAAAAAAAATATTGTAATCGACTAGCAATGTTCTCAACAATCCATTGCTAGTCGATTACAATATTTTTTTTACTATCCATACGAGCCCAAGTGAAAAAAGAAGCTTCTTTTTTCACTTGGGCTCGTATGGATAGTAAAAAAAATATTGTAATCGACTAGCAATGGATTGTTGAGACTTGATATATGTTTATAAATTGTAGAATATTGTAAATAAATTAAAAAAAACAATAAACAATTTTTTTTTAGTGAGGTACAAAAAAGGGGGGTCCATGCCCCAAATACCTGTGATCATGTCAACAATAAAAGATGATATCTCGTTTTAATATTTTACCGTGAATTTTGTCGTTAAATAATTTATTGGAAGTTAATAAAAGTAATCATGTTTTTAACAAATAAAAAATGTCCTTTTTTTACGTAAGTCTACTTGAAATCATCGTAGGTCTGTCTGCATGTACAGTTTCTTCATACATGTATATTTCTTCGTCTGCTTTGAAAATACATGATAATGTCAACCCTTCACTTCATTTTGATACGTAGAAACACCAAATTACAGCTTGACGCAACGTCAGATATTGCTACCATTTAGTGTAACAGAAAAATGACGTTAAATTGGAAATGCGCTTTATCTAATTGTTCCTTTTTGGGTAAATACAAAGTATAACACACAAGTATAAACGCCATGAGAATCTAATCCAATATGATTTTATAATTAACATAGGATATTCAATTTTACTGCTAGTAATTATGTGCTTTTGGAGGAATATTGCTGCATTATATATTCAACCAGAGTATGATTTTATCCAAGTAGTGTCATACAATATATAGCTTATACTTATGATACTGAAGCTTTCTTACTTTTTGATCGTTTAATAGATGTGTATTTTTGTAATGTGTGCATCATTTTGTTTTGATTGAAACATTTATACTTTTGGAGGAAGGAACACGCGAATGCAGTTCATGCCGTCCCTAGCAAATTATGCGTGTGGCGACGTCAAATTATGACAACGGACAAACTTGCAAGACATTTTCATTAATCTGTATCTTTTATAGATAACCCTGTAATCTTAATGCTATTTGATGTACCAACTTCTTCTTTAAAAGTACTTTTTATTTGTATAGTTATCAAAGCCGAAAAATAATCTTCACGAAATCAAATCTCTGTTTGTTTGGCCGTAAAAGTTTTGTGAAGGCATGAAAGTTTAACTCGGACATTTCCGCAAGACATTGCAAATCTATTGTTTTGAATTGAATATCTAGCTCAATTTATTTTCCAATTCGAATTTTGGGAGCTAACACTTAGTACAAAACAATCGTGCTTACAATTTAATGAATTATCTGTCAAAATTTTATTTTTGAACTGAAATGCTTCAAGTTTCCAAATTAAATTTCCGATGGGACATTTCCGTGCATCATATTCTTTTGAAAATGTGTATGCAAATTTTAAATGGAGACAACCAATACTGAAATATATCACGTCATAAAATGTTCATGCAAAATTTCGAAGAGTTGCGTGAACATTTCGCGAATTGTTCGAGTTTTATGGTTTTAGTTTGTTACATGTGACAATTCTAAATAAACGTTTTTCGGATAGTCTGTGTCTTCCTAAGCCTATGAATATTGTATTTTTATTCTTTCTCTATCATAATGTGAAAATTTAAAAATCTATCTTTATTTCCATGTATAACTTGAAATATTTGTTTCAGTATTTCTATAAAAATTTTCCCTTCAAATATTTACTTAACGCTATTTTTCGTGGTAGTAGCAATATCTAACATTGCGTCCTTATCAACAGTGAAAATGGTGTTCGCCATATTTGAACACGCCGGATTGTCAGACGAGACATCTTTTTTCAAATGAATGAACTACCTGAGCGACTACATATTTATATCAAATAAGCCTACGCTAAAAAAAATAGTACCACAAAAGAAAATGCATTTTCATCGGATAAGATACTTTTTTTTACTGAAATTTAAATCATATGATATTCGAAAATACAAATAATAGCGATAAATAGATTAGTTATGTTTTTTAAAACTCGATGCATTTTCTCATTCTCATCTCATCTCAGGGCTCCGCCCTTCGATGAGATGAGAAAGAGAAAATGCATCTCGTTTAAAAAAACATAAATAATCTATAAGGAATAAATATTTAGAAAAGGTTTTCAGAGATTGCATTTATAAAAATCAAACTGTCTAGTTCAGTAACCATCCAGAAAATGTTGTTCTTCCGTGTTCATTACTATTTAGTACACCCGTACCTTTGTGGGAAGAGTGCATACGAATGTAAACGCTCTCGCCCTCCGTCACATGCGCAACAACTGTACCAGTGACACTGGCGCGGGTTTTGCTATTATAAAGGTAGGTTGATCCATACACGGAGTTATTAACCATCAACTCAAAGGATTGATATGCAGAACCAAGTCTCACAACCCACGCGAAAACGTATGTTCCAGTCCTTGGACAGACAAAAACACCTGTATGGCTATTATATCCTCCACCTTGATTTGTCTTTACTACATCAAATACCAGTCGGTGACCAATGCCCGGGCTCATGATTGGTTTCGACATGAAGGCGTAAAATGCAATTACTCTCGATTTAGGATTTTCTGTACCTCTTTTACCACGGTATTTCACAGTGACATCATACTGACCTGAAATTGTTTCAAAAGTGTTTTCATTTTGAATTTGTCTTAAATCACACCCATTGAAAACAGGACATTTGTTTCAATATATGTATCGCATTTGCGATCGGGACTTATATATTAATACTCAAATAGTTATATACTTATATAGGAAGCTTACTGAAGCAAAAAAAGGATACTAGTACATTTTTTGTTTCATTCGCAACTGTCTACTCAATTGATATTGTACTTTTGTAGTTTGATACAGTGCAACGGATAAATTGATTTCGATGAATAACGCTTTTTGTATCGTAGTAGCGTGTTCACCTTGACTACGGAAGGTTAATGGTTTAATCCCGGTCCAGCCAAACTAATGACTTTCAAAAAGTAAATCACAAAAGTACTTAACTCCGAGGAAAATTCAAAACGGGAAGTCCTTAATCAAATGACAAAATCAAAGGATAAAACACATCAAAAGAATGGTCAACAACTGTCATATTCCTGACTTGGTACAGTCATTTTCAAATGGAGAAAATGGTGGATTGAACCTGATTGTATAGCGCTAAACCTCTCACTTTTAGGACAGTCGCATTGATATTTGCTGCTTTGCTGCTTTGCCGCTTAGCACGTGACATTAAGGAGTAAGAGTAAAGACCGGTTGGCTCGGAGTCAGAAAAGTGTGTTTCCGGGTATATAAGGTAAAATACCTTCTTATGGACTATTACCTTGCACTTTAAAATATGTCTCAGCCTGTCGGTCTAGTGTTAAGCAGGATTGATATTCATATAACATTAACCATATTTCGTTTATTTTGTTTACTACCAAGTTTGTTTGTTTGGGTCAAAGAAGGTGTAATCATAATGATAATTCACGGTCCGGTCAAAATTATCATTAAAGGACCAACATGTTCGAAGTCACAATGCCTTAAAACGTGTTAAACAAAGAGTAAAGTGAAGAAACAGAGGCAGGGGTCACCAACAAATTTGATTGTCATGGAGTTTCTATTGAGATAATTATTTGGCTGAGCTTTGCGATTTATCTGTATACCAACAATGTTAATTAATAATGCTGGTTTCTATTACTGCCATTATCATTTACTAAAAATTTGATGTCAAACTCCCGTTCAATTATATTGATGTGATTTCGTCTTTCGCTTGAACACTATGGGTTTTCTAAAGCCGATCGAAGAGTTGCGATCGAGGATTACATTTGTTTGGATACGCACTGATAATCAAAATTGATACACTTATTATAATGCTTCTCCTTTGCAAAATCTGCATAACACGAGTAGTGAAATATAACCTATATGATCTGTATACTATTGATATTATATAAGTCAAAAGATAATAACCATAAAATCACAAAAATACAAAAAACAAAAAGCAAACGTGAATTTTATGATACTGCGATATATAGATAAATAAACTCATCATATATCTATAATCCAGGATCAAATTTTGTATTTACGCTAGACGCGCGTTTCGTCTACAAAAGACTGACTCAAGACTTATCAGTGACGCTCGAATCCAAAACAGTAAAAAAGACCAAATAAAGTAAGAAGTTGAAGAGCATTGAGAACCAATTTTAAAATTCCTAAAAGTTTTGCCAAATACAACTAAGGTAATCTATTTCTGAGGTAGAAAAGCCTTAGTATTTCAAAAATTCAAAAGTTTTGTAAACAGTTAATTTATAAATATGACCATATCAATGACAATTCATGTCAGTACAGAAGTGCTGTGCTACTGGGCTGGTGATACCATCGGGGAATTAAAACTCCACCAACAGTGGCATCGACCCAGTGGTTGTAAAGTAACTCATCATAGATAACCACATACCCTCTGAAAAGGTGAAGCATTATAAGTTTTACTTATTGTTATTTTACTTTGTAGACTTTACCAACTTACCGTCTGCTGTTCGGCACGAGGTCGTCGCGTCTGCAAAGGTTACCATATAAAAGACAACAATCCAAGAAATCAACATGCTTGTTAGAGACATAACGACTGAAATATTCTAGCGTGATCTACAATGGAGCAGCTTTTATACCTATGATATTCAAAACTATAATGTTACTTTTGCGTGTTAATGCTATGAAATTTGAAACTTAGGAAACAGTTAAAAATATTTTTCATCTTGGTCATAGTATAAGCTTTATGTTGTATAGTATCATTTCATAAACATGTGTGCCCCTGAATGATCTTGTTATATTTGCCACTGGTTTTAGAATTGTAAATAATTAATTAAATTCAAGTGGTCAAAAAGTAGACTTATGTATTAAAACTTTATTAATATAAGGTGATGGTGTTTGATTGCCAATAACACAGCCATCCGACAAAATTTTGATCAAAAGACAAAAAATAAAAACTACTGACATGCATGTTGGCTTCAAATTTTTCCCTCATGAAGATTGCAAGTACTACACGGAACCATACCCGTAGCCTATAGAAGCGTTTATAGAGTGGAAATGACTTGTAAATTTATTCCTCTTGCAACAAAACCGAAATGTAGGCCTTATAGTCAAGGTTATTACTGCAGAATGTTAAATAGTTAAGTTTCATTTAACACCTCTGTCTGCCAATGCCTTTCATAACAGTCGCCCCTTCACATCTTTTGCCTGTTTAATGCTTTATGTATATATATAAAACGTCTGAATAATAGTCAACAATTTTCCCCACGAGGGCGCTGGATCATTACAAGTTTCGATACATGTACATTAAAAAAAGTTATAGAAACGCCTAAAAAGTGTACAAAACAGCACCAATAACCCTAAAAAAAGGAAACTATAAATGTAATTGTTCATACATATTTCGGATAACAGATATCCTTCATCCGTATATGATTATGATGTAAAATGAATCATATCAATTTTTTTTATTCAAACTATAACAATCTTGAAATTTATACCATAAAACAGTTAAACCGAACATCATAGTTTAGACGCTTGTACAATTCTATTTTTTTTTAAACATGACAAAGGTTATATGGCTATTTACAACTTTAAAACAGAGAGTGCAAAGATATGCTTCAAATAAAAATAGTAATATGCGAAAGACGGTGACGACAGTTACGATGTTACAAGAACGATAAACATTCCAAATAAACAGCACTGACCGATCTAATAAAAATTGAGAAAGGAAATGGGGAATGTGTAAAAGCGACAACAACCCGACCATAGAGTAGACAACAGCCGAAGGCTACCAATGGGTCTTCAATGTAGCGAGAAACTCCAGCACCCGTAGGCGTCCTTTAGCTTTCAGCTAAGTTTGTAAATATTTCAAATTTGACTACGGTAGAGTAATTACAACAGAAGCTGCGTATTTAAACACCCCAAAATGAATATAGCAGTTAAAAAATATAATAATAAATTTTGACTAAGGTTAAATGCTTACTAGTTGAACGTGATTTGGTACTTTTACATCCATTGAAAATGAACAGAACCAAGCAATTCAAACTGGTATACCCACCAATTTCTTTAGTCAATAGAGTTGAGTAAAAGGTAAAGAAATAGAAACAGATGCTGTAGTAATAAGTAATTAATTGATAAATGCAACATTCTCGGTGTAACTCAAAAACCTTCACTTACAAATAACACTATCACTCTATACAAAAAAGTTGACTACAAAATATTTATAGGCCTAACTCTTCGATCAAACTTTAAATGGGATAAACATGTCGATAGCATGACACCAAAAGCGAATCAGTCTCTTGGATGGAATTTTGGGTCCTCAATGCTCTTCAACTTTGTACTTGTTTGGCTTTATAACTATTTTGATTTGAGAGTCACTGATGAGTCTTATGTAGACGAAACGCGCGTCTGACGTACTAAATTATAATCCTGGTACCTTTGATAACTATTATTCGTAGAAACCCCAAGTAAAAAAATCCTCATCTAAAACTAATTAGCTTATGCATTTAAAGCTCTTGTCCGACCAAAATAAGAGTTCTGCTCAACTATTTGGGAGCCACATCACTGAAAACAGCAATTTTCCCAATATAAAAAAGTTCAGAAAACTTCTCATGCAATCGCTTACATAGCAGCAGTTCAGCCACTGAAATGACGACAGTCTTAAATTGGTACACACTTGAAATAAGCGTTTATGATGCAGCTAGACTTGTTTTATTTTATCAAATATTGCACGAAATTGCTGCAGTCCCTACATTTGTTCCCAGTAGACAATAGAACCAATTAACCCCACCACATTCTGTATATATGTGCCTGTCCCAAGTCAGGAGCCTGTAATTCAGTGGTTGTCGTTTGTTCGTTTTTTTGGTTTTCGATATCGAGCGATCGTCCAATATTTGTACATAACTTAGGCCGTTTATAATAGTTTTCCTAACTATTTTTGTTATCACATGTATATTGTTTTATATAAATGTAATTTTTCAAGTACATACAATATTTTGATTTTTGATTTGTCTCTTTTATATATTTTTTTTGCTACAATCATGACAATGTAATCATCAAATTGTATAGTCGACGCCCGGGGAATTATCTTCAATAATTGAAGGAAACAGCTAGAAAGTTAAACTGAAAGAAGCTTGAAATATAATATATCATATCTTACAATTTAGATATTTTAAAACATAACATCTGGCTTTGCTTATAACTATCTGCAGAGACAGGATACCAGATAGCAGAGAGATATGTTCTATATATACATGCATCATGTACATGTATATATATATGGAAAGTTGATATCACACCTTATTTCTTTCGAACTACATGTCTTTGTCTCTCATATATCTATAAACGTTAATATTTTTTCTAGCCGTTTCAACTGGGTTCATACAGAGACATATCATACAATTGTATTTATATATATGTCTCTGGTTCATATGTTCATAGTTTTCCCCTGTAACTGAATGTATAATTATCACTGGTGGTAAGCGGATCCATCTGAAAATGGGAGACAACTCTAGGGATAAATTTTTCTTTTCCGATTTTCGTGCAGTAAAAGATTTATTTGAGCCAAACCGCTTGTCTCATACATACTAATCGTCAGTGCGTTGACATTGAAACAAAATTTGATACATAAAAACATTCCAATTTTCGTAAAATAACCATTCAATAATTCGAGCATGATGGTCGTAAGGGATCTACCATTTGATTTTTATGGGGGGGCTAGGATGAAAAATTGTGTCCTGCCCTTTTTTTAGCTCACCTGGCCTAAAAGGCCAAGTGAGCTTTTCTCATCACTTGGCGTCCGTCGTCGTCGTCTGTCGTCGTTAACAATTTTTCAAACATCTTCTCCTCTGAAACTACTGAATGGATTTGAATGAAACTTAAGATGATTGTTCCTTAGTATATCCTGCACAAAATGTGCGCTTCGATTTTTGATCCGTCAAAAAACATGGCCGCCGTTACTTAAAATAGAACATAGGGGTCAAATGCAGTTTTTGGCTTATATCTCAAAAACGAAAGCATTTAGAGCAAATCTGACGGGGGTAAAAATGTTTATTAGGTCAAGATCTATCAGCCCTGAAATTTTCAGATGAATCAAACAAACCATTGTTGGGTTGCTGCCACTTAATTGGTAATTTTAAGGAAATTTTGCAGTTTTTGGTCATTATCTTGAATATTATTATAGATAAAGATAAACTGTAAACAGCAAAAAAGATCAGCAAAGTAAGATCTACAAATAAGTTAATATGACAAAAATTGTCAATTGACCCCTTAAGGGGTTATTGTCCTTTAATGACAATTTTTCACAATTTGTTCATCATATTTGCTAACTTTAAAAAATCTTCTCCTCTAACCTACTGAATGGATTTGGTTAAAACTTAGCATGATTGTTCCTTAGATTATCCTGCACAAAGTGTGTGCTTTGATTTTTGATCCGTCAAAAAACATGGCCGCCGTTACTTAAAATAGAACATAGGGGTCAAATGCAGTTTTTGGCTTATATCTCAAAAACGAAAGCATTAAGAGGAAATCTGACATGGAGTAAAAATGTTCATTAGGTCAATATCTATCAGCCCTGAAATTTTCAGATGAATCAAACATCCAATTGTTGGGTTGCTGCCACTTAATTGGTAATTTTAAGGAAATTTTGCAGTTTTTGGTCATTATCTTGAATATTATTATAGATAAAGATAAACTGTAAACAGCAAAAATGATCAGCAAAGTAAGATCTACAAATAAGTCAATTTGACCAAAATTGTCAATTGACCTCTTTAGGAGTTATTGCCCTTTAAAGACTTTTTTCACAATTTGTTCATCATGTTGACTTACTTTAGAAAATCTTCTCTTTTGAAACTGCTGTATCAATTTCAGCCAAACTTAGGCTAAATGAGTTTCAGAGTATCTAGTATAAATTTTATATTTCATTTCTTTGTATGTCAAGAAACATAGCTCCTATGGCTAAAATAGAACATAGGAGAAAATGATTTTTTTTTGCTTTTGAAGAAAATAGGACGATTCAAAGGACATTTAAATAAATTGAAAATATTTTTCAGTCTATTCGGTCCTGCCTTTTTTTTTCTTAGCTTATCCTGACTTTTTTACAACAATTGTCATCCTGTCTTTTTTTTTGCCAAGTTACTCATCCTGCCTTTTTTTTTACTCAAAATCCTGTCCTGCCTTTTTTTTCAAATTTCATCCTGCCCCCCCCCCCCCCCCCCCCTCCCCCCCATAAAAATCAAATGGTAGCTCCCTAACTAAAACAACAAAAATGATGGTCGTAACTCTTTATTCAATAGGACCGAATAAGACAAGTCAAGAGTATTAAACGTGTCTTTTATTATATGAATATATTATATGATATATTTGTGAAGTTGACGATAAAAACTAAAAGGGGTGAAGAGAGGGTACCTGTAAAGTGCGAAAGGGAAGAAAATTTGAACGAATCGAAAAAAACAACCCATACAAAACGAAATGACCAGTCACTGTTACTTAAAATATATTGTATAAAATTAACGCAAATAGTTAAAAGCCATTGCCAAGAATTAGTCCGGTTTAAGGGAGGTAATCCAATCTTGTCAATAAATTCATTTAAAGGACCGATAACTCTTGCTAACATTGTTATCAATCCATCCCAGCGTGTGTAGTTCAATATCGAGGTCTGGCAATTAACACCTTGTACTTGTTGTCTCTTATCTTAAAATCATGTTATAAACATACACAATAAATTTTCTGATTATATCATGGAAATTGATAATATATCAAGAACCGACTCTGTTAACATTTCAAGTTAATTGGGTCTAGTTTTCTGAAATTGTTTTTAAACCCGTTCTGATGAACGCATCTATAACAAGAAGTCGTCCTATTTACACATTCCATGTTTCCATTCTCTATATTTTATTTCAGTTTTGATACGTTAACTATTAGTAACAATTAACCAACTTGAAGTGTCTTTTATATTATTTTTTTTAAATGATATTTTTTATCATCACTCTTTTTTTGCGAGGAATGATGCCAGTTAAGTCATAATAGCTCTCCATTCTTTTGTTCATTTAATAAATCGGTAATCGTCTAAAAGAGCAACATTAATCAAAGTAGTCACGTCACAAGCATAACATAAATATGTTTTGAGTTATGATTAAAGATGATGTTAACGGCAAAGAGACAGCAACCCAAAGCCAGAAATAACCAAACAACGTCTAGATGGCAGTACTCAGTCAGGGACTTTCTATACTAATAGCAATAGTATAGAAAGTCTCTGACTCAGTGTACATGGTCCTGGCTTGGTACGGATATATAAAGTCATACAATTCGGGTATATAATTCGCACATTTATAAACATAAGTTGCAACTAAAGAAATAAGTGTGTTTTTCTCTACGAAAATGTGTTTTTACCCATTCCAATACTATATGTTTAAAATGAAGGAACAATAGGACGGTAATCTAAATTACAATTCAATCTCATTGTTATATGATGAATAATTATCAATAAAATGTCTATAATACATGTAAAGAAAGAAATGATTTTTAGAAGAAATTGTTTTCTTGTGACCATCAAGACGCGGCTCTTTTTTTTTCTGACATTAAAGCAAACCACAGTTGTTAAGGGCCTATAACCATAAAAGTCCAATTTTCAAACTTTGACAACTTTTAAGCCTATGAACTCAAGTTTTGAATACTAGTAACAGCTTCCAGTTGCTTTTGAGCATTTCCCTCTGCTCAAGTCAATGGGTGTTTCGGATAAGCGAAAATTCTGATATAAGAACTTTGATCGGTCACCTTTTTATTTATAAAAAAGAACATGAGTTCTCGAATAATCTAAGGAATAAAAGATCGACAATGTACACATCAACAAAAATCTAATGTTATCCGAATTCGGATAAAATAGAAAAAAACACATTACCAAGGAGAAAAAATGCTCTTATCCGAATTCGGATAAGCAGTATAGATTGCGTGCCTCAGAAAATTAAGTATGCAATGAGTATCCTTATCCAAATTGGGAAAAGTATATCTAAATTTAATATTAATTTGTCTTGGTTGTTATCCGAATTCGGATAAGAAGATAAGATAAATTATACATATGAGTACCGATCAAGATTTTTTCCCGAATTTAGATAAAGGTGATAAAGTTACATGTGATTAATTTTCTGAGCTACGGATTGCTTGATTGTTTCTTGTTTAACGTTCATTGGCAAATATTTCATGTACATGCACATGAAAAAGCAAAAGTTAATGAATCAATCAATCAACCAATCAATTTGTTTGGTAACATTATTTCGGAAAAGAAAAAAGAAAAAATCTCCTTAGTATAATTTGTTTTTCTTCTTATCCGAATTCGGATAACGACCAAGACGACTTTATTTTGACATTAAATATACTAGTACTTATCCGAATTTTGATAAGGATCTCCACACTGCATACTTAACTCTGTGCGTCATGTACTCTTCTTATCCGAATTCGGATAAGAACAGTTATTATTCCTTGATTATGTGTATTATGTATTATATCCAAATTAAGATAAGATTAGTTTCTCTCCTTATGTCCAAACGATGATAATTCAATTATTTATTATTATTCTCCAAACTACGATAATAAAATAACTACTGCCATTTTAACAGTTAAATAATGTTTTATTTAAAAAAAGAATTAGGGCTGAATACAGTTTTGTATTTTGTACATCTTAAAAAAAGTGTTGCCTTCAAACATTCTTATTTCAGAAATCTCGCTTATCCGAAACACCCATTGACTTGAGCATATGGAAATGCTCAAAAGCAATTGGAAGCTGTTTAGTGTGCAAAATCAAAAATAAACAGAAGCCTAGTGTTGGGTCATGAGAATAACTCTGATTCTTCGTTGATTGATATAAAATGATAAATCATATTTTATATTCTTATTTTTGATGGCATTATCCTTTAGGTCTGTCTTTTATAAAAGAGGCCGCAGACACCATGGGGACAGTCATGACGCACAAGTCGAAAAAAACCTTAAAAACACCGACAACGCCATGCATGACAAATAAGGCACACATTAGTTGACATATGAAATAAAATCAACAAACAATTTGTTTCATTTGAGAAAAAAGGGGGGTCAATATCCAAAACGGAAGCTTTCTATTAAAAAATATTGGCATAATAAACAGCTCTTAATGAAATAAACTATATTTCGACACCAAACAGTCTTAAGTATGCATATATAGTAGATAGAGATCGAAATAAACCAAACTCACATTAATCATTGCACAAATATGAGATGCAATGATTAGAAAAATATTCTAGTAAAAAATATCATATTGTATCAATCGACTACCAGTCGTTTTTCTCCTTATCATACATGTACTCCGCGGGAGGTTATCAAACGTCTTACTTTATAATATAACAAGTGGACAATGCAAATACCGCATACTATGTACATATCATGGAAGTATTATATTGACTTTTAATTCCATCAAGGAATTGTATATTTAAATATACAATTCCTTGCTTCAAAAGGTATTTTCAACTGGTCAACCATTTTATCGAAAGCACCACCCAAAAGCACAACTCTCTCCAATTGATTTCCTTTTCAGTACGCAATTGCATGTGAAGCGTCATCGTTGATTTTCAGTTATAAAATGTAACATAACTTATAATACGATTAATCTTTTGCCGATATTTCGGACAATTGTCATTTTTATTATCATTTTCCTGTTCTGTAAACATAATTTCTGACACTCTATCGGCTAAGTCGACCACCTACTCTTGTTTATTATGTCTACGTGTACCTGAAACTCTCTTTGACATGTTTAAATTAACAAATCTGAACTTTATTGATGCGTGTGTGTGTATAATGTAATCATGGAGGAAACAATATTGCATGGTTATTTTTTTTTTTTATTAAAACGACAGTACATTTGAATTATTCGTTTAAACATATTGCCTATTTTGCGTTTTATTTTATTCGAATGTAACAGGTATGGTCAGGTATATACATTAATTGTGTATTGCAACGGGTCTTTTCCTCGCTAAAGACATACAACCAAGATTTTATGCCATGCTTGTTGAATCAACTTTTGAGCTGACGTCGTATTTATCAATATATTTACATTGAAATATATAATCAAATATGTAACAACTATAATTATGTGTGTATTGAAATAAAATAATTAATAAAAACGTTATTGGCGAGTATAAATACGACAGCTCTCGCTATCTATTATAATTAAAATCTGTGATCATGTACAACATCTTAATTCTTGTGTGTATCAGTTTACACATTTCGTGACGTTCTTCTTTAAATTTGTTAAAATGTTCATATTTCTATTCAAGTTGTTCGCATGAAGAACATTTTTTTAAACTTTGAAACTTATATCAAAAGATAGAACAATCTTTCTTCTTTTATATGATAACAAAGTCAATTTAATGTTCATTGGTTAAGTATTTTAAATTATTTTTTAAAGATGTGACCTTATTGGTAATAATTTACATTTCACATATAAGACTTTACAACAAAGAAGTCTTTATGACTGAAACTAAAATTGGTATCATTCAAGAAAGACAAATCCGAAAAATAAACAAAAATATCATCTTGTTGCTGAAATATTGATGAACACAAATATAACAAAGTCAAAAGGATTTTATGAAAAGAAAAGGTTTAAATCGTCAATTAAAAAAAATTCCACGTTTAATTCAACAGACCGATTTCATCGATAAAACCTCTGTCCCGTAACGCATGCGCATTACAGACCGGACTGATTCTTGACAATGGGTTAAATTCAATAACAATACAAATTTCTCAAAAGTGTAGAGTTCATTTTAAAACAAGAAACACAGCTCTGCGTGGTTATGATCATTCTTAGTTACGAATTAAGAAGAGGCGTTTTTAACAAATTTGACATCACATGAAATAACAGTAAACCGATTTTTTTTTATATTTTGCATCTATTGAAAAGATAAACTTTTTAAAAACTATTATATGTATCTACTAGGTGGAATCTACAATAATTTAAAATTGATACTTTAAGTCGAAAGAGCATAAAGTATGGAATCAAAATAATGTTATGCGGGTCGTTATCGAGTCTAGACCATACCCGCGAATTCGCAGGTCCGTACTCGAATTAAAGAACATACGACTTATTCTTAGCCTGGATGTTAAGAAGTCGTATTGTCATTTGGTAGTCAAGTTGATATGACTGGCAATTAACAGTTAATACTAAAAAAACTAAAGTTATGACGTTTCAGAATAAATTTTCTCCCACCCCTGTGATATGCTATAAAAACATCCAATTAAATGAGACTAAAGAATACAATTTTTTAGGAAACATTATTAACTATAAGGGTAATTTTAAAAATGCTATCCAAGAACTATCAAAAAAGGGATTGAAGGTCCTATTTGATTTAAAAAGTAGATTTTCTAACTTTCAATCCATCCCTGTTAATTTATCATGCAAACTTTTTGATGTCTTAATAAGACCTGTTTTATTATATAATAGTGAGGTATGGTTTATGGAAGATAATTCATCCATGTTTAAATCTTTGAAACGTTCAGAACAACATGGTTCTGTTTGTGATACTTTGTCGTTAGAAGATAAATTTTGATATGAAATGATTCATAATAAATACTGTAAATCTGTCCTAGGACTTAGGAAAACTGCATGTAATATTTCAGCCAAAACAGAACTGGGCAGATTTTCTATGGCTTCATTTATTAAACCACAAGTTATGCTATATTTCTGTAGATTTCATACCCATGATATTAATCCTCTGTTAAAAGAAGCCTATGAATTAAATAAGTCCCTGCATAATGATGGTTTTCATAGTTGGTATACATTTGCTCTAAATATTTTTAAAGAGACTGGATTAAATGCTAAAGATTTTGAAACTTGTGATAAACCATACAATAAAATTAAATATTCCTTAAAGATGAAGTTTAAACAGGTATCACATGAATTTTATACAAAAAAAGTCTTGAATAAACTTTCTTCTATAACAGACAGTTCGAAATTATTTCTATATGGTCAAATAAAAACTGAGATAAAAATTGAAAATTATTTATTAAAAGAATCAAATTTTAAAACCAGACAATTAATTTCTAAATTAAGGGTTAGTGACCATAACCTAGAAGTTGAAATGGGAAGATATAAAAATGTACCCAGAGATCAAAGGTTATGTAAACTTTGTAATAAAATTGATGATGAATACCATTTTTTACTATACTGCAAACTAAACTCAACTTTAAGAGATTGCTTATTTTTAAAGATTAATAATTTAAATCCTGATTTTACAAATTATCAACCACTTTTAAAGCTAAAACAACTTTTAAATCCTAAATCTGAGCTTTTGACAGAAATTGGTGACTTTATAAAGCAATCATTAGAATTGCGAAAATGAGGTCCATGTCCATCAAAGGCTACATTAATTACCATTTATAACTATGTTTTTTTTAAATTTTTATATTTGTAATTCTTCACTGTCTGTATTAAATGTTGTATTTGTGTTTGCTTGACCCATATGGGTGTATTTTTGCAAATAAAATTATTATTATTATAAGGTGCAATGTCGAAGGTCAGGTATAATTATTACCCGTGGTTTTAGAAAATTCTGAATACGCCTATTGGTACCATGCTATCCACTATACATCTTTGTCTTTCTTATGGAAAATACCATGAACCCTGGACCACAGGTTTTTTTATTCACAATTCACACTGTTACTCCTAAATGATGGTCGTTTGGAATATATCAAAAATGTATGCTTGATAATTCTTTAACTTAATTTCTGCATACCAATATCAGAGTAACACATTGAGTTTATTAACATGGTTATGTGCACAGTACTTTTATAATAATTTGATAAAATTTGTCTAAATACTTGAGTTACGGTCATCTTTCAAAGTTACGACCATCTTGGGTCGGTTACGACCATCATCCAAAATACTATAGTTGACATTACGCCCATCACAATTTAAAGTTACGACCATCATGCTCGAATTTTTGAATGACTATTTTACGAAAATTGGAATGATTTTATGTGTCAAATTTGGTTTCAATAACAACGCACTCACGATAAGTGTATATGAGACAAGCGGGTTGACTCAAATGAACCTTACTGCACGAAAATAGGAAAAGAAAAACTTGTACCTAGAGTTGTCTCCCATATTCAGATGGTCGTACCATCCGCTTACCACCAATGATTTAAGACAATAGACAATATTTTATTCGCACAAACACATTTACATTAAATGGTTATGGCATACAAAATTAAGACAATAAACTTACAATAGTTAAATTGATTACAATTATATTAGAGTGACAGTGGTATTCACAGCAAAGAAGAAAAAAGGCTATAAATATCAACAGTTAACACATTATTAATGTTCATGAACAATTGAAAAAAGAACACAAACAAAAATTAGGTTGGCATTGCATATTAAAAGAAATACAAGTTATACAGATGTTCTTAATAAGAGACAATCATTAATATACTTTATGGTGATTTTTATAATGACTGGTAGACTGCTATTTAAAAGTACAGTCAAATGCTTAAGTGTTATAGTGGACTGCAATTTAATAAAATTGAAATTAAGATTTTTATTAATATTTTGTATATAGGTATCCCTTAATGATGTATAGCATGGACAGATTGAGAAGAAATGGTATTCATCCTCAATTTCTTGTCTGTTACAGGATAAGCAAATGCGTTTACTTCTTTCAATGTTGGTATAACGCCCTCTTTCAATTGCTAGGGAATGTGCACTTAGTTTAAATTTACTGAAAACTGATCGGTCAGTTTTGAATTTACATATATCATATTTAAGTAAGTAAGTAAGTAAATTTTATTTAGAGTCGGCATATATAATATACATATATAATAACAGACAAAACATGAGCTCTGGTGAGCTCTTTAACCGACTATCACATAAAAAATCATGCAGCATCATGCAAATACTACCAAATAAAAATGAAAAAAAACATGCAATATAATGAAAGCAAATCTATTTGATTTTGTGAGCCTCCAGAGTCAAAGTTCATGTGGCAAGCGCCTCTATGTGCATTGAAACGGGGAAATCAGCAAATCACTTGAAGATCATAAAATATAACAGACTAAAAGCATAAAAACAATAAATAAATAAATATAAGAACTAGCATCATTTTTAATGGCAGATATAGTCAATAAATGCATAAAAAGCAGAGCAAAAGGCCATTTTAAAAAGAAAGAAAGAAATTTCTGCTTTGAGACAGCACTGAGTGGAAACGACATGAACTGCAGTAGCATTGTTGACCCCCACACCAGGAATTTATATAATTCCTAAACTGTTCAAAAGAAGTCATGAGTCTAGCCTCATTAGGAAGTGAGTTCCATACTTGTGCTGCCTCAAATCTAAAGGATCTTTTACCATAACTTGAGGTTTGCAGTGTTTACATACCTGAAATTATATGAATTGTTTTTTATTACAACTAAATCTTGAATAAATAAAGGACATTTTTATTAATTATTTTAAAGGTCTCCAAGGCAATTGAGCGCATAGCATTCTACGAGTTTTTAATGGTATCGGGACCGTTCGCCCTAGTAACATGTTCACCCTGGGTCTGTTTGCCCTGATGGAAGGTTTGAAATCTGCAGGAGTGTTTCGTATGAGCTCTGATGGTCTTCATAAATAAATCGAAGCGCTCGTTCTTGTATTTTTTTCTAATTTTTCTGGTATTTTGTTCCCCACAGAAATGCCAAGTCAAAGGGCAGCAACTAAAGTTAGACATAATAAAAGAGTAATAAATTGTAAGTTTACTCAGTTTGTTTAGATGTTTCCCAATTCTTTTCAAAACATTTAATTGCCTTGCAGCCTTTTTACAAATATTTGAAATATGTAAATTGAAGTTTAATTTAAAATCAATTGTAACTCCAAGTAGTTTAACCTCATCCTCACATGATATAGAAATACCATTCAAATCAAACACAATCTTTTTATCATGTGTTTTTTTGCCAAGAGAGATAGCTTGAAATTTCTCTGGGTTGGCCTGCATTTTATTGGAAGAAAACCACTGTATTAAATAATTGCTGTCTTCCTCAAGAGCAGAAATTACATCTTGTAAGGAATTTCCAGACTTTGACAAAGTATTGTCATCAGCATAATTATACAAAGAAAATTTGTTTACCCATTTTTTTTTTACAAAAAAGAACAAATCATTAATAAAAATATTAAATAGGATGGTTTTTTTTTTTAGTTTAAACATATTTTATTTGTTAAAGTACAAATTGGATAAGACACAAGTCAAACAGACTTATGAAGTCTTCTCCATTTAACATTTATAGCAATATAATCCATAAGGATAGCTGCAAGGTATTTGTTCTAAGGCTAATTTCCAATTTTCAATCACTCTTAATAAAGTTGACTGACATCCAAAACCAGATCTTAAAGTTGCCTAAAAAAGACTGAAAAATTGATCAAAGTACTGTACTAATTGTACTTCTATAGCATTTTCAATAATCTTAGAAATAGCAGGTATATTATATTGATATCATTCTGTTTTTGTTTATTTACATGTATATGCTACCTGTATTAAACTATTAAAGGTAAAGGTGCAATCGAATCAAAATAAAACTTTGGTATCGTATCGTCTCCTATATCATATCAAGGTTTTTTATACTAAACAAATCCTTGATCAGATAAAATCCTCAGGACCCCCCAATATCCATTAGAGTTATCCCTCTTGTAAAATTTCTCAATATTTATAGATGGCGTATTAAAATTTGCAATTTGTCATGGCAGAGAGCACTGTAAGTCACTTTTAAGCCATCAATTAGGGATATAATCTTGTTTTCGATTATTTTCATATGTTCTATGTGAGAAGAAAAATCACTAAAATCCTTTGGAATTATTTGTCAATTTTAAAAGTCAACAGGAAATAAAATATTCGCCAAAAAAGATTGCTGAACCCGCCCCCGTCCCATTTCAAAATATTTAATTGACATGACAGTTCATGTGATTATCATGAAATTGTAAATAAACACAGAATTTTGAACCAAACTCATGATTTTTATTATCTGCAGGATTGTGTCCGATTTTGACATCTATTTCCAACATATCTTTAGTCTTTAGCAAGTGTCCCAAATGACACTGTAAACACTTGTGTACGTTTCCTCTTTTGTAGTTTCTTCACATATGTAATGTTCACTCATGTAATTAATTGAAATGGTGGCTGCTGCTTAAAAAAAATTGACTTATTTTTGATTTAGAATTATAGTGTTTTTTACTGTATAGTGTTTTTGAATCTACCAGACTCCGTTAAATAATTTTCCAGATGGCACAATATCTCATTTCGATTGTCTCTATTAATGTCTTCTTCATCGATTCCTAGTAAGGTGTCTAAATCCATATGTATATTTCCTGTTATGAAGTAAATAGATGTTCTCATCCTCTCTCTAGCCTCCTCATAGTTAGAACAATGTAAAAGGTAGTGTTCTACAGTTTCTGGCTCTCCACAGGAACAGTTTTTGTCTGTTGATGGTATGATTTTGGATTTATAATCATTTAGATCACAATAACCTGTTCTCAAACTAGTAATAATTGAAAACGACCATTTGGATGGTAAATCTTTTGGTATTTTTTGACAAACTTTTTGATGATAGTTATAATAATTTCTGCCACGTTGACTTCAACAGATTCCCATTGGTTCTGCCATTTTCTTAAAACACTTTCTCTTGCTGCACGTTTTATATCCTGCCTGGTTACTTCTGATGGTTCTTCTATTTTTTCAGCTTCTTTAGCTCCTTTTTTGGCCAGTGAATCAGCAATGTCATTTCCTTGGATATCAGCATGACCAGGTGTCCATTCAAAATTTAATGGAATTCCATTCATCTTTAATACTTTCATGTTTTTCTTAATTTCTCTTATGACTTTGATGTAATTTTCTGATTTCCAGTTTAAAGTTAAAATTCCAATGGAGGTCTGACTATCTGAAAAAAGTGTAATTGAGTCTGTGTTTTGTCTGTTTTCTGATATTAAAAAGTGGTCAACAACAAGTTTAATGGCGATCAGTTCTCCGAGTAGTATTGATCCTTTCTTGGATACAGCTTTACTAATTTCAATTTGTGGTTGATTATTTGATGGAAAGATGACAGCACCTGCTCCTACAGGGCCAGGACTACCAAGACAGGACCCATCAGTAAATGCTATACATGAATTTGCTGGAAGATAAATTAGTTTTTCCATTATTATGTGTTTTCCAACATTTTTTTGGTCTGTTGATCTTGATTTGGAATTTCCAAGGTTTTTCCAATAATCTGGAGGAGATTTATATCTTTGTAACCCATTAAACTGAAATTCTGCTTCTATACCATTTACATCAACACCTGTACATACCTTCATGTCTTCTGCCTGAAGAATCATTTTTCCCACTGGAGATACATATTTTTCAGGGATGTCAATTGTTTTCCAATCATCCAGGATTTGTTTTATTGGAATGGAGATATCATATGAGTTGATTTTTGCAAGTGTACGAGTTGCAATTTCTTCTCTACGCAGATGTATTGGTAGGATTCCAGAAACTACTTCCAAAGTCTCTACACTTGATGTTGGGGTAACATTAAGCCTTAATTTAAGGCATATAGCTAATCCCTTTCGTTGAATTTTGTTCAGTTTGTCTGTTATATTGGTTTCACAGGTCTGCCAAACACTACTTGCATATTCTAAGGTGGAAAGGACAATACTTTGGTAAATTTGAAGTAGAATTTTTGTAGAGACTTTTGCAACTCCTTTGATCATTCTAAGTAGGCTAATTGCTTTATGTGCCTTTTGCTCCACATTTTTGATGTGTTTGAGAAATGATAGTTTTTCATCTAACGTGACTCCTAATATTTTTGGATTACAGTTATATTTAAGCAATTTACCTTCTAGTTGTAAATTCATTTTCTTTATTAGATCATTCCTTGAAAATATACAATATTCTGTTTTCTCAATACTCAAATTAATTCTCCATTTTTTGGTCCAATCCTGGATTATGTTAAGATCCTTTTGTACCAGTTTCTCCATGTCATTCAAGTTCTTTCCATTTATCCATACAGTACCATCATCAGCAAATTTACACTTTTTACATGATACAATGTAGGTTAGCAAAAATGTCTTTGATAAAGATATTAAAAAGAAGTGGAGCTATAACTGATCCTTGTGGGAGACCTATTTTGGTTTCAAACCAGCTTCCTTTATGGTTGTTAATCACACACCTTGCTTGTCTTTCCTTTAAAAAATTGTTGATCCAATTCCAGATGTTTCCTTTAACACCATTATCATAAAGTTTTGTGAGAAGACCTTCCCTCCAAACACTGTCGTATGCTTTTTCAAGATCAATAAAGACTGCTAATATAAATTTGTTGTTATTAAAGGCATTAAAGATGTTTTGAGTTAAACTTTACAAGGCATTTTCAGTAGAGCGATAGTGACGAAACCCTTCTTGTTCTGGATCCAATATGGAGTTGGTCTCTATATAACCTTCTAGTCTAGATGTTACTACTCTTTCCATAACTTTACCCAGTATACTTGTGAGACTAATTGGATGATATGAAGAAGGGTTATTATATGTTGACTTTCCCATTTTCCTTATAAATTTTACATTTGCTAGTTTCCAAGGTTTTGGAAGTTTTCCTTCTTCCCAAGGTTTTGGAAGTTTTCCTTCTTCCCAAGAATTGTTAAACACGTATGACAACACACTGTATAAGCTTTCATCTGCCTTCATTAATAATTCAGAAAAAATTTGATCGGGTCCAGGTGCTGTGTCATTTTTTAAACTTTGAATGGCACCTATTAGTTCATCTGGATCTATTGGTTCATTGTATTCTTTATCTTCCATTTCCTGGTCAAACATTTCTTTACTGATGTTCTTATACTTCCTCATGATCTCTTCATAATGGGTTTGATCAAAGCTGCTTGTTTTCAGATAATTACCATGATTTAAAATTTAGATTATATATTTAGACATTTTATAGAGACCATTTTTTTCTTCTAAATGTTGACTGTCCCTGTTACATGCACCTTATCGCTCAACTTCCAAGCAAGGACAGAAGCTCATAAACATTGATAAACTCTGCTATCAAACGTAGAACTTAAGGAAAGTCCGGAATGCTGACACCTTGCTTCCGAAGTTGCTTATCGCTATTTGTCCGTCATTACTGGATATCACTCAGGTTCCCGTAAAATTTTGACATCATAAAACAAAATATCTGACGCCACAATGGAAAAGTGATTGTGTATAATGTCAAAAGTTCAAGTGGCTGGGTCAGCCAGGATTAGCGATAAGGTGTATTGAAATGACATGCAGGTTGGATTTTATGTGAACTTAAAAAGGTGGAAATATCTCTGACTCTATGGACAGGACTAAAATGTTGATAAAATTATACACTATTTACCATGGGAATATTATGGACAGTGAATCTGTTCTGTTCTGTTCTGTTATAATACTATTCCCTCTATCTCTGGGAAACATTGAATACACATATATTATAACCATGATAACTTAACACATCCACTGCTAAATATGAACTGAAACACCATCTAATCGTCCAGGGAGATGGCAAATAGCCCTAGTTTTTAATAAAACTTTCCTTATAAATACATATATTTACACACTTTATACACTTCTAGTGCTTCTTAATGTACTCTGCTCAACATCAGTAACATACGTTTTTTATAAATCAACTGAGTAGCAATAAGTACTGGAGGGAAGTAAGGCCCTTTAACGCAAGGCGTCAAACAGTCATTTCAGCTACTGCTAGCATCAAATTGGTTAAAATTTTATCGTTATTCTTCAAAATATCCTTATCATGATTCGTCAGAGGTCTCAAATAATTATCTTTATCGTCATTATTGGAAATATATTAACGTGATTCATCAAAATCAGTCGATGTCTTTATCAAGTTTATCGTCTAAAAGAAAGAGTACATTTTATTGTCATACACCAACAATTACCGCTAATGTCATTTGGCAAGAACTCTTACCGTTATTCGTCATGAAGGTACCCCATCACGACCCTCATACTGTGTCAATATGTATTTGGTATGCCTCAACTTTCCACCCTATCTTGGGCATGACATATAGTTATCTCCCATTAGATAGATATTTTTTTTCATTCTTGATAACTTGGTTCTTATATAAAAATATAAAAATCAAACATTTCATTTTGTCTGAAATAAAAAAAATTGTATAATTAAGTAAGAAGGTAAGTAAGTAAATTATTTATTATAGTGACATGTGTTTTTCACAAAATATTATATAATACATGTAATACAGTGAGATATAAAAACAATAATTAGAACACCCGACCCTTTGCGTCTATAAGTCACTTTAAACATAAATTTCAATGGTACGACGAACAAAAATAAATAAATGTTATTGAAAATTTTCATATAAAAAGTGTTTTCTCTTACTGAAAGCTTGCAATAGATATTTAGCAGTTTTTCTCCGATGTTGACATAGTAAAAATTTAAACTGTTCTTCATTTTATAGTATACATAAATTGTCTATTTGTGAAAAATGTTGCAGTCACAGATTGTTATAAAAGTTACAGTTGATAAGGAAATGAAATTTGTTCCACACAGTTATTGCTACACATTTTACACGTACAGTCACATTCGTCTTCACCTACAAAACGACCCGTTTCTAACCGGAGTGGAAGAATGCCACACCTGAGTTGCGCTATTATGGATCTTTCAGTATAGTTAAGATTAAGTTCAATGTATTGTTCACAGCAGTATTCAGATTTTATGAGCCTGTATGTTCGTAGTTTTGGAAAGTTTGTTAAACCTTTCTGCGAATCTGCAGAGCATTTATCTTTGAGCAATGTTTTACACATCAATAAATCGCAGGTGTGTTTTGTAATAAAATTGCTCTCTAGTCCTATAACTGACATAATGTTTTTCACTTCGAATGACCAATTGATCCTGCATTTTTCGTATAGCTGATTTCTAACCAACTTTCTTTATACCATATATGTTATATGTTATTCAGGTCTCAGACAGGGTATATACTGTGACATTCCCGGCTTAGAGTTTATATCCCCTGAGCCGAAGGCGAAGGGGATATAAGCCCTAAGCCGGGAATGTCACAGTATATACCCTTTCTGAGACCTGAACAACACATATATTACGGATTACCCCTGACTAAATGTTATTTTCCAGTGCAGGTATTTGTTGACAACACATATATATTGAAAAACCCAACCTGATATGATCAGCATACGTGAAGGATTTTCTAATTTGCTGTGAACATAATTTTATCGTGTATATAATAATTTATAATAACACTTTTTACATTAAATTTAAGTATTAAAAGTGTAAATTGCGTGTTTTTGTATCAAAAATGTATTATTGACTGAAGCACGTCATTCCTTTCCCTCTGTGAGCCTCTGACAGTCTGATAGCTTATGACTACGTCACATAGTAACCGGTTTTATGATGACGTTTTTGAGGTTCCAATTGGGGATCAAAACGTCGTATATATACCCCGGCAGTTTCCTGAATATACACTGACATCTCTGTGTTGTTATCCAATCACAAACCTCGACACATTTGTAATCCGTAATATTAGCTATTATAAATACATTAACTGTCTTGCAAATGCTGTCACTCACAGTCAGTCTGACAGTCCTGTACGATAACTTAAATTTAAGAAGCTCTATCAGGCAGACATATTGAAGGGAGCATTCAGTTTTACTATTGTCTGTCCATCCGTAACATACATCCTTACGCCCCATAATTGGTTTCCGTTCTCCAACTTTAGTTTTCCTCAAACAAAATTGTGTCAACTAAATGTTATGAAACTTTTACAAAATGTAATTTACCACAAAAAAACAGATCAAGTTTGAATTTCAGTGGTATCACTTTAACTATTCTAGAGTTATGCACCTTTACAAAGGGAAACATTGATGAATATTTCGTTTCTGTTTTGCTAACGTAAATTTGCTTCAACCAAATGTTATGAAATATATATATTACTTATTTATATCACAAAAAACAGATCAAGTTTATTTTAACTGGTGTCACTTAAACCTTTTTAGAGTTATGCTCCTTTACAAAGTGAAAAATTTATGAATGTTTCATTTCTGTTGTCAAGCTTACATTGTAATTTTGCCTCCGTCAAATGTTATGAAACTTATACACAATAGTAACTACATGTACTACAAAACTCAGATAAATTACAAATTTTGGTAGCTTCACTTTTATATTTACTGTTCTTCAGTTATGTCCCTTGAAAACTTGATATGATATGCAAGCACTATAGCATCATGTGAGTCCCATGGACACAGTAAAGATTCCCCTTTTATTTATAAATGATTTCTGAGAGGTCACAACCAGTAAAATTTGTAAAAAATCAGAGTTAGTTCTGCCCGAAAAGTAATTTACACATTTGAACATTACACCACAGAAGCTGTATATGATATACATATGATATATAGAAATACAAATTGAGCAGTACATACAATAACATATATATCATGATACATGTATATTTAATTTCAAATTTTAATCATATATATATATATATAGGTACACAACAATGTAAACACAAATCATGACTTGACTAAAAAGGTGAAAGTAAGTAAACAAGCAAAACGTTTAACAGGTTTAAATCCCATCATCTGATGAATCTTAGCAATATTGTTATTTATCTAATGAATTTAACTTTTTCCTGACCTGTTGATTATTTTCATTTAAACAATGTGTGATTCATTTGACCACTGTCATGACTGTTCTTCATTGGTAAAAATTCAATTATGGCATCAATTTTTCTTACTTTTCTCTGAATTTCCTATAGTGATATCATGTTATAATGATGATACTTATATGTCATTCAAAAGAAGGATTAAGATTGTCTGTGTATCGTATAAATATAAATAGAGAAACTGATTCCGGGCACCAAAAAATCTCGTGCATCAACAGATAAATATCTCGTTGAGCCTCACTTTTTAAAATTTTAAAATTTAACTGTTTGAGGTGATAAATATTGTATCACACTTGATGCTGAGTTGTAGAATCTATTCTTAAATCATGGTTACATTTTAAAAATGCTATATACATGTATATATTTATGTGCAGTCCAAGATCAAAGAAGAATCTTTAATTTGGCATGAATTGATAGACAAATTGGTTTCATTCCTAGTTCATTTGTCGTTTGTCTGGGGTCAGAATTGTCCAGTTGTTATAAAGTTGAATATTTCATGTCCAACAAAATAATAAAGAACTAAGAGATAGTGGGCCATTAAAATAAACAACAGACATAATAGAGAATTAAAACAGGGTGATAAAATATAAAGAATAGCTAGCATGAATAGAGAAAAAGGACATCAGAAATTTAAGAATACAGTTCTGAATGAAATGAATGAGGGACCCCAGGTCCCTTGTTCCTTGTCTAACTGGTTAGACTATTAACATTGCTGTAAACCAACTTATTTTTGGGGATACTTTATTTTGAGTTTAATTCTTCCTAATCCATTTCGCTGCGATTTAATTTCGAGATTCTAAAATTGTCTCAATGAAGTCGCGAAAATAAGTTGGTTTACAGTACATTTTAGAATCTCTGACAATTACATAGATAAATATAAATTTATAAGTATCAGGATTTATGTCCCTAATTAACAGGCGTAGGTAAAACCTTGAAATTCTTCTTTCACATCTTTCAGTATACTTTTCTCAACATATCATTGCCTAAGGTTAATTTAAACCTAAATACATATCACTTATGCTTCATCAACATGATCAACCAGCAGGTAAACAGACAAAAAAATGAAATGATTAATTTTGATGAATTACGATTAGAACATCTTTAATAATCGGGTAAATAAACCCTTGTTACTGACCGAGACGTTAATTTGAGTCATTTAAATATCACCTCAGTATATTTATTACTAATAAGGTGGTTCTGTTTAAATCATTTAATATAATTTGTGACTCATGTTATGATCAGTTCAATTGAATGATTGAGGTGATTTTAAATTTGTTATTATTATTCAATTTTACACGAAAATAGGAAGAGATATATTTTTTGTTGGAAAATGATTCAGAAAGGAATGAAGGTAAAACATTATTTGTGTGAAAAATATCAGAATTATTATCGATAATCCGAATTGATCATGTTGATGATAGACAATGATATTTGTATGTATAACAATGAAGTATCGAATATATTGAATTTAAAGCTACATGTATACATTATGTTAATATGCAAGAGTATTTGTAACATGGAAAGTATTTTGGCAAGAAACAGTGAGACTATTTCTGTATATATTTTATATATGATAAATTAATATTGACTTGTTAGACATGTAAGAAAATTAAGTCTGCCAATGCATATTATTACCAATAAAATTTCTGGATCCAACAGATGTATCTATGTTTAAACGAACCATACAGAACATAATAATTTGATAATTCACATTTATATATTTAACATGCAAATTGACAATTACATTTTATTGCCTTTCTGAAAATATAGGATTTCAATTTTATTCTTTAGACATGTTATTCAAAATCATATGACGATTAACATGATTAATATAAAGTCAGCTTAAATTTTCAATATCGCCAGCTTAAAAAATATATATCGTATATTGCTATCACGTTGGCGTCGTCGTCGTCGTTGTCGTCGTCTGAATACTTTTAGTTTTCGCACTCTAACTATAGTAAAGGTGAATAGAAATCTATGAAATTTTAACATAAGGTTTATGACCACAAAAGGAAGGTTGGGATTGATTTTGGGAGTTTTGATCCCAACATTTTAGGAATTAGGGACCAAAAAGGGCCCAAATAAGCATTTTCTTGTTTTTAGCACAGTAACTTTAGTTTAAGTAAATAGAAATCTATGAAATTTTGACACAAGGTTTATGACCACAAAAGGAAGGTTGGGATTGATTTTGGGAGTTTTGGTTCTAACAGTATAGGAATTAGGGGCCAAAAAGGGGTCCAAATAAGCATTTTTCTTTGTTTTTGCACCATAACTTTAGTATAAGTAAATAGAAATCTATGAAATTTAAACACAAGGTTTATGACCATAAAAGGAAGGTCAGTATTGATTTTGGGAGTTTTGGTCCCAACAGTTTAGGAATAAGTGGCCCAAAGGGTCCAAAATTAAACTTGTTTTGTTTGATTTCATCAAAAATTGAATAATTGGGGTTCTTTGATATGCCGAATCTAACTGTGTATGTAGATTTTTAATTTTTGGTCCCGTTTTCAAATTGGTCTACATTAAGGTCCAAAGGGTCCAAAATTAAACTTGTTTGATTTTGACAAAAATTGAATCCTTGGGGTTCTTTGATATGCTGAATCTAAAAATGTACTTAGATTTTTTATTATTGGCCCAGTTTTCAAGTTGGTCCAAATTGGGGTCCAAAATCAAACTTTGTTTGATTTCATCAAAAATTGAATAAATGGGGTTCTTTTTGATATGCCAAATCTAACTGTGTATGTAGATTCTTAATTTTTTGTCCTGTTTTCAAATTGGTCTACACTAAAGTCCAAAGGGTCCAAAATTAAACTTAGTTTGATTTTAACAAAAATTGAATTGAATTCTTGGGGTTCTTTAATATGCTGAATCCAAACATGTACTTAGATTTTTGATTATGGGCCCAGTTTTCAAGTTGGTCCAAATCAGGATATAAAATTATTATATTAAGTATTGTGCAATATGAAATTTCATAAATAAAAAGAAAATTTCTTCAAACATTTTTTTGAGATGATTAATATTCAACAGCATAGTGAATTGCTCAAAGGCAAAACAAAAATTTTAAGTTCATTGTACCAAATTCATTCTGTGTCAGAAACCTATGCTGTGTCAACTATTTAATCACAATCCAAATTTAGAGCTGAATCCAGCTTGAATGTTGTGTCCATACTTGCCCCAACCGTTCAGGGTTCAACCTCTGCGGTCGTATAAAGCTGCGCCCTGCGGAGCATCTGGTTAGCTTTATTCTTATAATCATCATGGACAATTTTTACAATGACACCAAATATGTCATAAGAAACAAGCTGTATCTGAGTTAGTTACATTTCGTGTATGACTGAAATCAATTATGTTATTTGTACTCCACCCCTTTTTATTCGATTAATTCGAAAGAAATAGAACATTTGAAAGGTTTATTAGCGGATACAGGACTTTTGTATTAAATCAATTAAACATTAAATCCAAGATACACAGTTATATTTAAAGATAAATTGCTTTTTTCATTGCTATTTTTAGGGATTTAAACATTTTACAAATTGAAAAAAAATCTTTATCGTCTTTTAAAACGAAATGAATTAATGACTGGCGATGATTTAAGATTGAAGTTATAAAACAAATGTCCCATAATCATGATAAGCAATACTAGTTGATTGATATTGAGTGATTGCTATTTTAGAATGATTGCCTAATTAACTCGCATTTTACCAAACAGTAAAACCTACAAAGTATACCATGTATACATGCAATACTAACTGGAACAGCCTAAATCACTTGCATTTCATCAAACTTACAGTGAAACCTACAGTGAAACCTACATTTTATACACTACATACAACAATAACTGGAAGAGCCCACTAAACTGGCTTTTCTTCAAACTACAGTGAAACCTACATTGTATACTGGAACAGCCCACTAAACTTGCTTTTCTTCAAACATACAGTGAAACCTACATTGTATACTGGAACAGCCCACTAAACTTGCTTTTCTTCAAACTACAGTGAAACATATGTGATCACTGTATGTGTTGAAGACCAATTGGTGGCCTTTTAATTTGGTTTTTGTCTCTTTGATGCATTCTCCATTTCCATTTTCAATTTCATTGTATATATTTGACAATAATACAGCAAAAAGCCTAACTTCATGAACTAACTTGCATTTCATCAAAATCGGTGAAACCTATAACTGAAACCAGTTTAAAATATATCGGTCTTATATCAATATTAGTAATTTATTTGGTATAATTAAGCTCCTCTCTTTTTTAGCTCACCTGTCCCGAAGATAAGACGTGGCACGGTACTTGTCTATCCCATATTCATGTATTTGATTTTGATGTTATATTTGTTATTCTCGTGGTGTATTGTCTGTTGTTTGGTCCGTTTCTGTGTGCTGTTGCGTTTCGGTGTTGTGTCGTTGTTCTCCTCTTATATTTAATGCGTTTCCCTCGGTTTTGGTTTGTTGCCCCGATTTTGTTTTTTGTCCATGGATTTATGAGTTTTGAACAGCGGTATACTACTGTTGCCTTTATTTATGCCATCACTTGGCGTCCGTCGTCGTCCGTCGTCTGTCGTCCGTCGTCTGTCGTCTGTCGTCGTAAACTATTTCAAGAATCTTCTCCTCTGAAACTACTGGGCCAAATACTTTCAAACTTTAACTGAATGTTCCTTAGGGTATCTAATTTATAAATTGTATCCGAAGTTTTGATGTATCAACAAACATGGTCGCCATTGCTAAAAATAGAACATAGGGGTCAAATGCAGTTTTTGGCTTAAATTCAAAAACCAAAGCATTTAGAGCAAATCTGACATGGGTTAATATTGTTTATCAGGTCAAGATCTATCTGCCCTGAAATTTTCAGATGAATCAGACAACCCGTTGTTGGGTTGCTGCCCCTGAATTGGTAATTTTAAGGAAATTTTGCTGTTTTTGGTTATTATCTTGAATATTATTATAGATAGAAATAAACTGTAAACAGAAATAATGTTCAGCAAAGTAAGATTTACAAATAAGTCAACATGACGGAAATGGTCAGTTGACCCCTTTAGGAGTTATTGCCCTTTATAGTCAATTTTTAACCATTTATCGTTAATCTTAGTAATCTTTTACAAAAATCTTCTCCTCTGAAACTACTGGGCAAAATACTTCCAAACTTTAACTGAATGTTCCTTAGGGTATCTAGTTTGTAAATTGTATCCGAAGTTATGATCTATCAACAAACATGGTCGCCATTGCTAAAAATAGAACATAGGGGTCAAATGCAGTTTTTGGCTTATAACTCAAAAACCAAAGCATTTAGAGCAAATCTGACTTGGGTTACATTGTTTATCAGGTCAAGATCTATCTGCCCTGAAATTTTCAGATGAATCAGACAACCTGTTGTTGGGTTGCTGCCCCTGAATTGATAATTTTGAGGAAATTTTGCGGTTTTTGGTTATTATCTTGAATCTTATTATAGATAGAGATAAACTGTAAACAGCAATAATGTTCAGCAAAGTAAGATTTACAAATAAGTTAACATGACGGAAATGGTCAGTGACCCCTTTAGGAGTTATTGCCCTTTATAGTCAATTTTAACCATTTTTCGTAAATCTTAGAAATCTTTTACAAAAATCGTCTCCTCTGAAACTACTGGGCCAAATACTTCCAAACTTTAACTGAATGTTCCTTAGTGTATCTAGTTTGTAAATTGTATCCGAAGTTATGATCTATCAAGAAACATGGTCGCCATTGCTAAAAATAGAACATAGGGGTCAAATGCAGTTTTTGGCTTATAACTCAAAAACCAAAGCATTTAGAGCAAATCTGACATGGGGTAATATTGTTTATCAGGTCAAGATCTATCTGCCCTGAAATTTTCAGATGAATCAGACAACCTGTTGTTGGGTTGCTGCCCCTGAATTGATAATTTTAAGGAAATTTTTCTGTTTTTGTTTATTATCTTGAATATAATTATAGATAGAAATAAACTGTAAACAGCAATAATGTTCAGCAAAGTAAGATCTTCAAAATTGTCAATTGACCCCTCAAGGAGTTATTGCCCTTTAAAGACTTTTTTCACAATTTGTTCATCATGTTGACTTACTTTAAAAAATCTTCTCCTTTGAAACTGCTGTATCAATTTCAGCCAAACTTAGGCTAAATGAGTTTCAGAGTATCTAGTATAAATTTTATATTTTATTTCCTTGTATGTCAAGAAACATAGCTACTATGGCTAAAATAGAACATAGGAGAAAATGATTATTTTTTTTGGCTTTTGAAGAAAATAGGACGATCCAAAAAAACATTTGAAAAATTGAAAAGCCAAAATAATCATTGATGAGAGATTTAACCAAAAGAATTAAGGTGAGTGATTCAGGCTCTTGAGAGCCTCTTGTTTCTTTACAAAATCTTTAATCCATCAGAGGTATGAGTTTATTTTGGTTTAATCATGTTAATAGATACTCTGTATCAAAATGATGTTGATGTATAATTTAAATACCTATAAAAATTTCAAAATGTTGGCTTTAAATGTTGATCAAATTTAATTATTTGAGTTATCTCCCCTGGTTTCTTCTACTAAACTATGCAACAGTTTTGATATTTATATTTTTTTTTCTATTTTCAGGTAAAAGTTTTATATGATTTTGATGGTGATCCAGATAATGGAGAATTGTCTGTCAGAGCAGGGGAAGAATTAACAGTTACAGCACAGGTAAGTAGATTTAACAAAAAAGAAGGGGGATGGACAAAGTTTGGGCAGTGTGATAGCTGATCATTTACTCTTTAGAGTTGAGGAGGGGGTCGGAAAACTTTGTTTCTGCTAATTATTTTTGTAAAGTACATGTATAGATCTAAGTTATCATGGGCATTGGTGGCTGAGTGGACTTAGAAGTTCATTTACCATGATCACTAGCATGTCAACACTGAGTTTGTGATTTGCGCCAGCTTCCTTAGTCATGGTCTTTGAGTTTAAAACTCGATCCTTTTTGTGAACATGATAAAAAAAATTGATGGTGAAAGTGTTTTACTCCAATCTAAATTTGCAAAGTTTTTTTTGTCAAAAATCATGGTTTTCTCTTCAATGGTACACTCGCTTTATCAACTTAATTAATCTCACTGTGACCTTGATATAAAGAAGATAATTTAAAGAGATGCTAAAGATAATTTAAATTTTGTCAACATCGAAAAGGATATTATAATTCAGCCTTCTCTTTCTTAATTTCCAATTACAAGTTTTACTATGAAATTTTAAAAGCTGTACTTAAAATTGTTGTCAACCGTTCCCTGAAAAAAGGAAAAGTATTAAACTATTTTGCTTTCCAGAATACAGTACATAGTTATTTTACAGATGCACGTAGTCAATATTTTCACTATAGACATATCTTATGAAGTATACATGATATACATGTGTCCTCATTGACTTTATAATATACCCCACATTTCCTTTAATGTATATATTTTATATTTATTGTAAAGACCTTTTTGCCCCAGGAACAGTAGTATTTTTGATACCAAGAAAAGTACTTTTATAATGATGTAACAGGAAGGTGATTTATCCTTTGTTTTTTTTTTTAGAAAAGATAAAATGTAAACATGGATGTAAAAAAAATCTGATATCCAATAAGCTAGGAAATGCATTCATTAAAAAAATCACTATTAAAAAATCAAATTTTTATATTTTTTATTCTTTATTATCTTATATTACCATGATTACCCAGTTGTACCTATCCCCTGAATGTATAAACCAGATTTTGATACACATGTATTAAAAAAAAAGTAAAATCACAAAAATACTGAACTCCAAGGAAAATTCAAAACAGACAGTCCCATAAATCTAATGGCTAAAGAGTAAATCACAAAAACACTGAATTTTTAAAACAGAATATGTCCCTTAAATCAAATGGCATTTACCAGTCATTGTCTATTTCAAGAATTAGATAATAAAATGCATTTACTAGAATTAGACTCAGATTTCTTTTGAACTTTTAAACACCAAATTTATACACATTAAACAGAAAATGAAAAGATTAAAATTTCATAGTACATGCTTATTGAATTAATCTCTTGGCTAAAAAACAGAGTGTGATATAAGGGTTTCTTACGAGTTAAAGCTTTATAAGTTTAAGTTCCTTATTTCACGGAAAATAAATTTATTAATATTTTTACCAAGTATAATATATATCTATATGTCATTATAGAGTGTTTAAATTATATCTTTATGGATAAGTAGCAATACAGATTCGTAGTTTCCTGTTCAGAACAGGAATAAAACACTTTTGTTCTGATTAAGTATAGACTGAAGTACTTGAAATATTGAAGATGACAGTTGACAGTCTCTTAGTACATGTACTGGTACTATCCACGCTTATTAATCTTTCCACTTAAACCATGTTTTTTTGTTTATTTTTTTTTAGTTCTCCTGGCCTAAATGGCAAAGTTAACTTCACTCATAGGAGTTATTGCCCTTAAATTTTACCTTTTTTTATCCTTTGCCTATTATCTTAAACAATAAAGTCTCATGATCGAAATCATCAGTAGAACCCTTATCCCTTTCCTCCATAATAACACTTTTTGACGCCTGTGTAGTACCTCAGTTGAAACGCTTTGACTACAAAATGTCTGCATTGTATCCAATATGAAAAGGATATTCATGAGAATATATATGACTTGAATTTCATTGATGAAATAAATCGTTTTCACAATTCATTAATACAAGTTTTCAATCTGATGATTTTTTTTTTTTGAAAAAATCCTATGCGAATCAAGTATGTGAGAAAAAAAAATCCATGGAGGAAAGGGTTAAAAGAGTTACTGCCCTTTGATGACGATTTTTACCATTTTTTTATGTTTTTGCCTTTTATCATTGTTTATCCTTAAAATTATAATAGGCTTAGCCTTCTTATAATCGTCAACATATTGCCAATGAGACAACTATGCACTAAACATGCTAAAGTTCAAATGAAGTGGATGTTATTGTTTTATAATTGATTTTAATAGCTTTATTATTTACTAAAATTTTATTGAAATAGGCATTTCATTTTCCAATATTTGGAAGGGTCAAATTAAAGGATGACACTTAACAGACTTAATAGATATTATCTTCAAGTGATTTGTCTTGGCCATTATCAGGATTATCAATAAATCAAACATTGAATCAATGAAATCTAAAATAATAGTGAAAAGAGTGAAATAATATCCTGAAGATAAAGAACATGAAGAAAAAAGTATTTGAAATAATATATATACAGCTTACAAATTTCATTTGAAAATAAACTATTTATAGAATAAAAAGTGTTTCCTAAAAAAGGAATATAAAATGTAGCCCAAAAGTTGATAGTGTTACTATAAAATTGCTACATGTAACTTTACTTACTTAATTATATTGTTGCTAAACTGTAAATCAGATAAAACAAAGACTGGCTACCTTTGAAACATTTCAATCTCAGAAATAATTATGAGGTTATTATTAATGCAAATAATGTGACAGTGTATCGCAATGACAAGAACTCACATTTTGATATTTGATACAAATATCTGTTAGCAAATTTTCAGGTTATGGCAATAATTAAAATTGCTAGATTTTCTCATTTCTCCAAATATTGCAATTATAAATGCTGACAATAATTTCTGAATTTACAGTACAAATTCATGTATTATAACACCTGCATGGTTTGAAAAAAGTGTCTCAGATTATAGCAACCATGTCATAGATGACAGTTATCATGGTTATAGGGTGAAATATCTATGTCATGTCATGTCAGTCCTGACCACCAAAAGTCAGATTGGTCTCTCAACAAGATTGTAGTGTACAACTGAATGCTTGTGGTGGTTTTATTCCTTTTTGGTGGTCTCTGGTTTCTGGTAATTTTACAATGACAGTTTTTATATTACTTTTTGAAATGGAAGTATATAATTATAATGTAAATTTGCCTAATCTTATTTTCTACTATAAATATATGGAAAATATAAATAGCAACAAATTTCTTCAAATATGAAACCACCAAATTTATTTAAGACCACCTGATTTGTATTCTTGGTGGTCCAAGTAAAATATTTTCAAGAACTTTGTCATGCAATAGGACATTTCAGAATCTAAAGCATTATGGGTTATTTGATTGTTCATACCCAAAAATGAAATTTCATGTCATGTCATTGGTTGAATTTCAATTGTTTACTAAGGACGATGTTAGCCAACCACAGCACTTTTGGAAAAAATACCCAGAATGCATTTGATTCTAAAACAGCCAATGAGTTTGAGAGGCCACTGGGGTCAGTTTAATTGGCATAGAAATTTTTCCATTTTGCACCTTCTTGACCTTTAATGACTTTGGATTTGGGTTTTGAAAAAATGTAAATTATTTAAATTATAGTTTGTTAATACAGTATGCAAATGATCTCTTTCTTCAAGCTATATATGTTACTGCGTAGAAATCAAATGACAACTTTTCATAGTCTTTTAAGTTTTGTAAAATTATGCATTGATGTGATTGTGATAGGGTGGGAGGTATTAGCATTGATTTGCATTTCAAAGGGGTTCTGAAAATGCTACAAACATGAAAAGAATTCAAGAAAATTACCAGTTTATGAAAATAGAAACAGGACATATATTTTGATCTATGTGGGAAAGTTTGCTTCTTTTGTTGACATCTCAGGACCCCCACACACATGATTGGATAAAAACAACATATTAAGCAGTCTGCACGGTTAGCCACTAGTCCGATGCCCCAGACTAGTAAAATTTAATTCAGACTAGTGAGTTTTTGCAAAATTTTGTTTGGACTAATAAGAAAAATGTCAGAATATTTGTCTTCCGACTAGTAGTTGAAAAAGTTTTTGGTGCAGACTGATTAAGTGTGAGAAAAGCCAGATTCAGGGCCTGGGGCCCAACATCAAACCAGATATCATTGGAAAGGTCGTTTATTGGAATGTTGTTATGATTAAATGTGTTGATAAACTTGTCATGAATTAATATCACCAAAAAAGAACATGAAATATGTTAATTTCATTTTTTTCCCTAAATTTGACAAAATTTTATTGAAATTGAAATTTCTGGCTAATGTTTCTTACATGTCAGGCAAAAAACATATTTTTCTTTTACATATAAAAGAGTTTTGGTTTTTGGTTTACATAAAAGAGAATATATTTGACAAAAAGTTCAAAATAACGGTGAAACAAGAGAAAATAGAAAATGATAAAGACTAAGAGAAATATAGGATGCTCAAATATGAGGAATAGAGAGAAATGGGCAAAATAAATGAAGTCATTAAAGATAGAGAAAAATAGTTAAAAATTAAGAACACAGAAATGAAGTGAAAAGTGGAAACCATTTAAACGGGAAAACCAACGGTCTTATAATCAATATAAAAAACGAGGAACAAGAAACACTTATGAACCCCATTCAACAAAGACAACGAAGGAACCTAATCCTGAACCTGCAGTATTATAATTAAGAATGTTTGACAGAATATCAAATTAAAATTGACTAAAAAAAAGCCGTATTAACATGCATTCTTTGAAAAAATGTTGAACTTTACTAGCTAGAGATTCAAGACCCTCATACATGTAGTTACATAATGATTATTTCATGATTAACTTAATAAATTCTTTTCTTGACAATGATCTATATAAGAGTTTTTGTTCACCTATAGAACATTCATGACATAAGGAAAATAAAGAATCATTTTTTAAAGACTAAAACCTTTTATCATGTGTATTGATTTTGTCTGAAGAGGAAAGAAAAAAATCAATTTTATGTTTTTGAATTAAAAGCTTTCAAGTAATTATAAACATTTTTAAGGAAGTGTTTTATGATTTATATTGGACTAATTTACGTTAGGGTCAAGAATTAGCTGTTTTATGTTTTCTATACACACAAAATCATCAGAAAACAGTTAATATTTTCCCTCTAATTGTACTGATTATAAGTTTGATTTAACTTATGATAGTTGCTCTTACTTGACCAATACCAGAATATCCTACCACAAAGTAGAAAATCTATTGAAAATCTATATTCTTTCTGTTTTTAAATGACCACTTTACAGTTTACATGCTTTCATCAAATTTTAAGTGCATGAACTTTTAGTTATAACGTGAAAAACCCTCCTAATAATGATTTGCTATGAAAATTCTGTTACAAAAGGATATTGTAAATTAGAAATTATTGCATTCTTTTCACCATTTGTTCATTATGTGTTTTTATTAATGCTTAAAATTACCAGTTATTAGTCACAATAATAAATGCACCCATTAATTTTGTAATTTACAGTATACTAAAACTTAAGTTCAACCCAATGCACCAGATAAACATTGATAAATATATATATAAACCCAAACTAGAATTTGTCTGATTAATTAGCACATTGACTTTTTGTACATGGTCTATTCTATACAGATATGTTTTTTTTTTTTAGAATATTGAAGATTTTTGTAATTTACAATATACTAAAACTTATTTTCAACCCGATACAACAGATATATATATAAACCAAATGATCTATATTTTGTCTGATTTTAATCATTTATTAGTGCATTGACTTTTTATACATGGTCTATATATGTAAATATATTTTTTAGGATATTGGAGATGGCTGGTGGGAAGCAAGAAATAGCCTAGGACACCAAGGATTGATACCTGAGGCTTACGTACAGGTGAGAATGACCTCAAAGGTCACTGACCTCTTGAAATGTATGTCATAATGAGGACGATAATGATCACATGATTTAGTAAATTTGTACTTACATTAACAGGCACTATACAAAATAAACATAAAAAAACATGTAATTCTTGGTAAAAGATTGACTTTATCATAATTGATTCTAATATTGCCCTCCCCTGCTCCCCCATTTATTAAATGACCATAAAAAAACACACAATTCTTGGTAAAAGATTGAATTTATCAAAGATCATTAATATGTTGCTCTGTATTGCATATAATACTGCAATGCTTGTAAAGTTTGAAATTTTTGTGATGATTTTTCAATTGCAAAAATTGAACAAAATAAAACCAAAAGTCAGATTTTATATTTTGATATATACATGTTTTGGCAATGTAGTTGAATTCATATTAGTTAATCTCTCATTTTGACCACTGTTCTAACCATATCAACAATTGAATGATAAATGCAAATAAGCATTTCTAAATGTACACTTGATGATTTGCATTGCTTAGGATCAAGTGATTTAAAGAGGTATGATCGAGTTTTGTCTGAACATGTCTCCAGTATATTAAAAGCAGAGTTTGTGTCTCATAAATTTGTATGTTAATTTATTCTGAATATGCATATCTTTGATAAATACTTGTAATATTTGCAGCTGGACATTGGACATGTGGAACATATTGAGCATGTTGAACATGTTGAGCATGTTGAACATGTTGAGCATGTTGAACATGTTGAGTATGTTGAGAAGGTAACAATCATTTATTCAATGAATCAGCCACGTTTCACAATGTTTCACCATTGTTAACCTAGCAGACACAATATTAAAGCATTTTTATTAAGAATATATAAACCAATGAACCAGTCCCAAAATATGTCTTTTGGAGAAATTGTCACCTCAGCCTAAAATGAAATATCTTGATTTATAAAGGAGAAATATATTTTTAACCAATAATTGCATTCACTTAATATTTAATAGGGGTTAACACAGGGGCACTCATTTCCCAAACATATAGGTGTATTTAATTAGAACTACTTATGATGGATTTATGATGTCTTTTACAAAGTTGAAGCATTACTATCAATGTAACTATTTTAAGACCCTGTCCTTGAATGTAATGGTACAGTGACATTCAACTTATTAACACATTTATTTGTTAAGTTTTCTGCTTAAATCAGTTTGATAGAAACTACTTTAGATAGATCAGTGATATTTTCTATAAAGTTTCATTACTATCGATTCATATCAGTTTGAAGACGATTTCAAAGCCCTGTCTTGTTGGTCATGGTCCAGTGACTTTCAATTAATTACCAACTTTGTATGTTAAGTATTCTGCTTAAATCAGTTTGTTAGGAACTACTTATGATAGACAAAGATATTTTCTATGAAATTACATCTTAGTTTGTCAACTCTTTCAAGACTCTCCCCTTAAGTAATGGTCCAGCAATGTTGAATTAATTAGCATGTTGCCTTTAGATGGTCTTTTTCTGAATTTTCTGTCAGCAGGAGAGACATACCTCTGTATCAACATTTCATGTTATTTTTTTTCTTTCACATTTTACTTTTTTTATCTCATATTCCACATCCCCACTTATTTATCCCTTATATTCCACGTACATCCCAAAAAGCATGTCATCTCCCTCAAAGTTGTTTTCAAATACCAAATATTAAGTTCAATTAACCCACACATCCTATCATCATATTACCCAGAGTAGCCTACTTAAAAGTAATTACAACCCTCAAAGTGCAAGGTACAAATGTATTACAGTACATTGTCATATTTAAGTAATTGACAATTGTTTGTCAATATAACCCTATTTAGAAAGGATGAAGTAGGTCACAGTGCATGTCATGTGTTTATTATGAATTAAATACACGTACGAAAATTATTTGGTACTAAAAATGTATTTGCCTATGTATATATTGTTGACATTGGGAATTACTACTTTCTCCACCCCTGGGGCTTTGCCAGATTTAAAGTTTGTGTTGGGGGTTGGGGTTTCAAGCAGATTTGTTCACAGCACCATGAGCTCCCCACGTTATAATTTTTATACGACTGTAAATTTTGAAAAAATTTTCTTCGTATATTGCTATCACGTTGGCGTCGTCGGTGTCGTCGGCGTCGTCGTTGTCGTTGTCGACATCGTCGTCGTCCGAATACTTATAGTTTTCGCACTCTAACTTTAGTAAAAGTGAATAGAAATCTATGAAATTTTAACACAAGGTTTATGACCATAAAAGGAAGGTTGGTATTGATTTTTGGAGTTTTGGTCCCAACGTTTTAGGAATTAGGGGCCAAAAAGGGCCCAAATAAGCATTGTCTTGGTTTTCGCACTATAACTTTAGTTTAAGTTAATAGAAATCTATGAAATTTTGACACAAGGTTGATGACCACAAAAGAAAGGTTAGGATTGATTTTGGGAGTTTTGGTTTTAACAGTTTAGGAATTAGGGGCCAAAAAAGGGCCCAAATAAGCATTTTTCTAGGTTTTCACACAATAACTTTAGTTTAAGTAAATAGAAATCAATGAAACTTAAACATAATGTTTATGACCACAAAAGGAAGATTGGTATTGATTTTGGGAGTTTAGGTCCCAACAGTTTAGGAATTAGGGGCCAAAAAGGGACCCAAATAAGCATTTTTCTTGGTTTTCGCACCATAACGTTAGTATAAGTAAATAGAAATCTATGAAATTTAAACACAAGGTTAATGACCATAAAAGGAAAGTTGGTATTGATTTTGGGAGTTTTGGTCCCAACAGTTTAGGAAAAAGGGGCCCAAAGGGTCCAAAATTAAACTTTGTTTGATTTCATCAAAATTGAATAATTGGGGTTCTTTGATATGCCGAATCTAACTGTGTATGTAGATTCTTAACTTTTGGTCCCGTTTTCAAATTGGTCTACATTAAGGTCCGAAGGGTCCAAAATTAAACTTAGTTTGATTTTAACAAAAATTGAATCCTTGGGGTTCTTTGATATGCTGAATCTAAAAATGAACTTAGATTTTTATATGACCGCAAATTTTGGAAAAAAATTTCGTCGTATATTGCTATCACGTCTGCGTCGTCGTCTGCGTCGTCGTCTGCGTCGTCGTCGTCGTCGTCGTCCGAATACTTTTAGTTTTCGCACTCTAACTTTAGTAAAAGTGAATAGAAATCTATGAAATTTTAACACAAGGTTTATGACCATAAAAGGAAGGTTGGTATTGATTTTGGGAGTTTTGGTCCCAACATTTTAGGAATAAGGGGCCAAAAAGGGCCCAAATAAGCATTTTCTTGGTTTTCGCACTATAACTTTAGTTTAAGTTAATAGAAATCTATGAAATTTTGACACAAGGTTTATGACCACAAAAGAAAGGTTGGGATTGATTTTGGGAGTTTTGGTTTCAACAGTTTAGGAATTAGGGGCCAAAAAAGGGCCTAAATAAGCATTATTCTTGGTTTTCGCACAATAACTTTAGTTTAAGTAAATAGAAATTAATGAAATTTAAACACAATGTTTATGACCACAAAAGGAAGATTGGTATTGATTTTGGGAGTTAAGGTCCCAACAGTTTAGGAATAAGGGGCCAAAAAGGGACCAAATAAGCATTTTTCTTGGTTTTCGCACCATATCATTAGTATAAGTAAATAGAAATCTATGAAATTAAAACACAAGGTTTATGACCATAAAAGGAAGGTTGGTATTGATTTTGGAAGTTTTGGTCCCAACAGTTTAGGAAAAAGGGGCCCAAAGGGTCCAAAATTAAACTTTGTTTGATTTCATCAAAATTGAATAATTGGGGTTCTTTGATATGCCGAATCTAACTGTGTATGTAGATTCTTAATTTTTGGTCATGTTTTCAAATTGGTCTACATTAAGGTCCAAAGGGTCCAAAATTAAACTTAGTTTGATTTTGACAAAAAATTAATCGGTTGGGTTCTTTGATATGTTGAATCTTAAAATGTACTTAGATTCTTGATTATTGGCCCAGTTTTCAAGTTGGTCCAAATCTGGGTCCAAAATTAAAACTTTATTTGATTTCATCAAAAATTGAATAAATGGGGTTCTTTGATATGCCAAATCTAACTGTGAATGTAGATTCTTCATTTTTGGTCCTGTTTTCAAATTGGCCTACATTAAGGTCCAAAGGGTCCAAAATGAAACTAAGTTTGATTTTAACAAAAATTAAATTCTTGGGCCTCTTTGATATGCTGAATCTAAAACATGTACTTAGATTTTTGATTATGGGCCCAGTTTTCAAGTTGGTCCAAATCAGGATCTAAAATTATTATATTAAGTATTGTGCAATAGCAAGTCTTTTCAATTGCACAGTATTGTGCAATGGCAAGAAATATCTAATTTCACAATATTGTGAAATAGCAATTTTTTTTTTAATTAGAGTTATCTTTCTTTGTCCAAAATAGTAAGCAAGAAATATCTTATTGCAAGAATTTTTTTTAATTGGAGTTATCTTTCTTTGTCCAAAATCAACTTAAATCTTTGTTATATACAATATACAATGTATATTAACTTTTTACTACCAACTGATAAATTTAAATAATCTTTACCATTCAGTGATAACAAGCAGTTTTTTTACATTTTATTTACAGTTTATTTTATGATGTATTTAAATGAGTAGTTATCAGTCAGGGGCGTTACTTAAACAAGTTATTTTTTTTAGTTACTTATATAAGTAATTTTTGTTTTTAAAAATAATAAAATTACTTAAAAGAGTTATTTTAATTTACAATAGAAACATAGATTAAATGTAGTTTTCATGATTTTAAACAACATTTTATATCATTAAATAACTAATTTATAAGATTTGAGAGGAGTATAGTGATAAAGGGTTACTTTAAAAATAATGACAAAAATATTACTTGAATGAGTTATTTTATACATTTTTGAAAAAATTAGCAATTAAACTTAGCTAATGCACATAGGTATTTGATTTTGATTACAAATAATAAATAACTTCAGGTCTTAACTTATTCACAAGTATATATCTATTTATATCAGTCTCCCTTCAAGATTTTAGATGAAAATGATAATTTAATAGTCCCAAGAGACCAATCTTTGACCCAGAAGCATCGGTATGAAAGATAAGTGCGTCAGAAAGTTAATTAGTGTTTCAGAAGAATTAGATTTTAAATATCAAGGGAAAAATAACCAGATGACTGTGAAAATTATTTAAAGCTAGTAAAATCTGTATAATTGGACACCTATAAAAATAATATTCAGAAAAATAACTTATATAAGTTATATTTAAATTAGCCTCTTTTCAACATTACTTGTATAGGTTATTTTAATTGTTACTTGTATAAGTAATGCCCCTGACTGGTTATTGTTGCAAACTCCATTAGAAAATTTTAATTGAGATTAGTTTTGGAATAAGGGAAAGGGGGATGTGATTAAAAAATTGGGTTCAATTTTTCTCATTTGAAATTTCATAAATAAAAAGAAAATTTCTTCAAACATTATTTTGAGAGGATTAATATTGAACAGCTTAGTGAATTGCTCTAAGAGAAAACAAAAATTTTAAGTTCATTAGAACACATTCATTCTGTGTCAGAAACCTATGCTGTGTCAACTATTTAATCACAATCCAAATTTAGAGCTGAATCCAGCTTGAATGTTGTGTCCATACTTGCCCCAACCGTTCAGGGTTCAACCTCTGCGGTCGTATAAAGCTACGCCCTGCGAAGCATCTGGTTTTTGTTAAAGCTCATTTTAAAAACAATCATTTATCAAACTTATTTTAATTGTCATCTGCACCTGTACAGGAAATAAGCAATAGATTATGTGTACAATAAAAATAGAGGCCATTACAACTACCAAAAAAATTGCAGACTTTGGCTTGACAAATAATTCATCCTTATATTGTCAACTAAAATTTAACCTCAGTTTTAAAAAAATATTGAATATAGAGGGTAAATTTTCAAGGCATTACAAGTAAATTCTAATCTGGTGATGAAAAAAAAAGATGTGTCCTCGTAACATAGGGTAAGCATAGGGGATCACCTATAAGTTTTGTCCACCCTATGTTACTTCCCCTTTTGAGGAAATGTTAATATATCAATGAGACAACACTAGCACCAACATTTACACAAGAATTATAAGATTTGTACATTTTATTAGTGTGTTTTTATACACACTGCCAGCTAAAAAAAAAGATGCACTGGATTAAAATTCATAATACATGATGTAGAAATTGATTCATTTCCTTTTAATTTCCTTTTATTTTCAAGTCTTGATGCATAAATTATTTGTATGTGTTCATTAATTAATATGTAATTATTTCTTATTGTTTTGAAGAAGAAATTGGTAACCTTTAAATCCTCTATCTGTTCCATATGTCTTTTTGCACATTAAAACATAAGAAAAGACTTTTTTTTAATTTGCAATAAAAAAACAACTTTATGTCTAATTTCAGTTGGCAGAACCTCCAGAGCCCTCATTTCCACCCCCTCCACCTCCCCCAGGTCCTACTGCCCCTCCTGCAGCACCTCACTTTACATCTGAGTCATCTGATGATGTGAATGGTTACCCTGACAACCAGTATAATGGAGGTCAAGGTTATGATAATCATGGGCAGACGTTACCACAACAGTCTTCACAAGAGGGATGGGACGATGATGATTGGGATGATTTCGACGACCAATCGTCAACTAGTACGGCAGGTCACGACAACCATGTAAGTTTAGAGGGACGGAAAATAATTAGTTTAGAAACATTATTTTTTTCCCCTGGGAATTGGAACAATGGAAAGCCAATGTATTGGTTAACTCTTTAATACTATGTTCAGGTATAAATTTATAAAAAAAGAAGATGTGGTATGATTGCCAATGAAACAACTCTCCACGAGACCAAAATGACACAGAAATTAACAACTATAGGTCACTGTATGGCCTTCAACAATGAGCAAAGCCCATACCGCATAGTCAGCTATGAAAGGCCCAGAAATGACAATGTAAAACAATTGAAACGAGAAAACTTAAGGCCTTATTTATGTACAAAAAAAATATCGAAAAAAAACAAATATGTAACACATAAACAAACAACAACCACTAAATTACAGGCTCCTGACTTGGGACAGGCACATTTATTGACAATCATTCTTGGGAAAACAATAAAAATAAGAAGAGATGAAAGATAAAAATGAAACAGGAATGTAACAGTACATGACATTTTACTTCCCTGTCAAAAATGAATATTTCTGGGAAATATCATAGATATCATTGATACTGCAAACTTCTTTATTTTTCATAGTAATTTCTTTCATCTATTTCCAGGAACTTTTTGATTTTAGAAATATGTATTTTTTATGTTTTGCAACTTTTCTATATGATTTTAGTTAGAAGATCCCTGTTTGACCTGTAAATACTCCTGAATTAAGCACTAGAAATTGCTCAAGCAAATTATTTGCTTTACAGTATTGTATAGTATTTGATTTGTTTAACTGTATACTGATCAAGATTATAAACATGGATGTTTTTACCTTTTTTGACAGGATTTACAGGGTCAAGGCAATTTTGGTTTGTCAGTTGCCAAACGTGAAAAAATATCACCAACCGGTGGTCCTGGTGGTGGTGGTGAAAACCTATCAAGATATGGTACAGTCAGAGTCAGTAGGTGGGTATTACTTTAAGTGTAACCCTTGTCTGTCCATTCATCTCAAAATATAATCTACTCTTAATATAGTTTATATCAACCGAATGTTATGAATCTTATGAACAATGGAGACACACACCAAAGTTTCTGATGTATGATATCAATTTCTTATAATATGAATAAGTGGTTTACGAATCCTACAAAATTTGTAACCAAATAAAGGCACAAAAAAAATAAATAATGACAAACACACTCAGTATTGACGTTCCCTACATGTCGAAGATTCCAAATTTTATTAGAGAGGGGAGAGGTCATGGCAGATGTATACAAATTTTCTGATATTTTTTTACACATTAAATTTTGAAGTGCACATATCGAGTTTTCACTATAATTTAATTAGACTGTAACCTATGTATAAAGTGACAAGAAATTTAAAATACAGATTATTTGAACTGACCTTAATTTTATAATCATTTTGACATTTGATTTCAGATTTTCAAATTTTGCCAAGGCCGGTGGAGAGGCATTTTTAATGGGGCAAGCAACTCCTCCTGTACATATATCTGAAGGAGATAAAGTCAAAATTATTGTAAGTATATTATAAGTATACAATAAAATTAGGGTTATATTTAGTAATTGGTAGTACTGTGGACTTGTTATTATTCGTGGGATATAAAGTTTAATGGATTTTCTGGTTATATGTGAACCACGAATAAATTGCTCAACGAAGATTACATTTTCTATAAGCTTGAGTGCAGACTTTTGCAAAACCGTGAAATCAAATATCGAAGATATTTCAATTTTCCTAAATCCATGAAAATTGGCACTGACAAAATATATGAATCTACAGTAACCTTCCAGTGTTATGTATGTTAACCAATTGATGAATATCTGATGCAAACTTTTAGGAAACACAAATGTGCTATTTTTGGATGTAATTTTATTTTCTTCATTTTCTTATTGTTAATATTTTTCTCATTTTAGGAAACAAGAGACGGACCTATATGGGCCGCTACAGAATCCTACACATGTGAAATCAAATCTCCAAAGAAAGAATCCAAACTTAAAGGACTTAAAAGTTTTATAGCATACCAAGTTATTCCATCAGTAAGTCTTAATGATGCCACTCTACTCTCTGAAAACTTTATGCACAGCATACAAAAGTAGGGTGGCATTTTGTGATCTGGTCTGTATATCTGTCCATCATAAAACTATGTTCGACTGTTGGTATCAGATATCAAAGTTTGACAAGGTACCACATTTTATTGTAAAACATGTGACTTGTTTTACTATTGACAACATAGTTTGAAAACTAAACCCCATCGATAGTTTCTGTTTCAAATATATATGAGATGTATGATCAATATTAACACTGATAATAGGGATATAGCATCTTCTCATGTTTTTCAAAACTTGATATCTGCAATAGGTCACCACACTGTTTTTACAAAAATGGACACAGAATATACCAAGGGTACATTCAAAACACATAAATCAAAGAAAAACTGAATACATCATTGTAAAAAAAAAATTTACAAGACAGGCAAACAAATTCCCAAAACACAACATAGACAACTGAAGACTGAGCAACATGAATCCAACCAAAAAACCAGGTTGATCTCAGGTACTCCAGGAAGATAAGCAGTTCCAGCTCTTTATGTGACACTCATAGTGTTACTTGTTTAATTACAAATCTTGGGACATGTTTCAGAAATACAATTTTTTAGATATTGAAAAATGCAACCACACTGTAAGACATAGGGGAAGCAAATTTGTCTATCCATACAAGTTGTGAATGATAAAAACCAAAAATATGACATTGTCAGTACAGCAGCTTTCTGAAAAAATGTTAATTGTCAAACAGTATTGATGTAGCAAATTGAGATTGTAGTATTGAAAATAACTTTATATTGTAAATTCTTTTTCAGTTTAGTAATATACAAGTTAGCCGACGATACAAACATTTTGATTGGTTACATAAAATGTTAAAAGAAAAGTTTATATGTATACCTGTGCCTCCATTACCAGATAAAGCTATTGCAGGTAAATTACTAGTTATCTCCCCTATTTTACAGTAACTACAAAGTTATCTCCCTTATTTTTCAGTAACTACAAATAGTTATCTCCCTTACTTTACAGTAACTACAAATAGTTATCTCCCCTATTTTACAGTAACTACAAAGTTATCTCCCTTACTTTACAGTAACTACAAATAGTTATCTCCCTTACTTTACAGTAACTACAAATAGTTATCTCCCTTACTTTACAGTAACTTAAAATATTTATCTCCCCTATTTTACAGTAACTACAAATAGTTATCTTCAATATTTTACAGTAATAACAAATATGTATCTCCCCTATTTTACAGTTACTACAAATAGTTACTTCCCTTATTTAACAGTAACTATGAAAAGTTATCTCCCCTAATTTACAGTAACTGCAAATTGTTGTCACCCCTATATTCAGTTCTTAAAGTTATATCCCTTATTTTATATTAAATAAAAGATGATTCACAGAATGATTGCTCCTCATACAGTGAATGTTAGTGGTTGTTGGTAATTTACTATTTTACTGGGACATATCTGTATCTAGTTTCAATATGACATAGCAGGATGCTTAATCAGATTTCTATCAGTTTCACAATGAATCTCCAACAATTACCAACAATTACCAACAATCACTCTAGATCTGTTTCATGTTGAATATCTTGACACCACCAAGAGTCATTTTTGATTAAATCACATTGACTTTAGGCCACACCAATTTGATTCCTTGTTCGACGGACCCGCACGCACCTATTTTTTTCAAAACAGATTTTTTTTAATTTTTATTATATTCCCGCATCCGGAAATGAAATCATGTCCATTTCCCGCACCGTTTTTTGTAAATATTATATAAAGATCTCAACATTTGTTTTTTAAAATCACAGTCTAGCCTTTATATAACGATTTTAAACCTATCAGCACCCCACAACACTGTAAGTATCTGCGAGAATATTTGTTTCAGCATGAAACCAATTTATTCCTAGCGGGAGTGCTCCAATATAAATAGAAATACCAGTACAGAACAAAACATTGGTTTCTCTCCCCTAACTTATATTCCCTATAAAAAAATGTTCGTTGTTAAAATAAAGTACAAAGAACTTCTGAAGGATTTGCCTTCAACTGCAATTATAATGTATGGTGACGGTCATACCCGCTGCAGGTTTGTGACCTGTCCTGGTTGATTCAGAGACCTGTCATTCAGCAGTTATCGTTTGTTGATGTGGTTCATTGGTATTTTCCCGTTTGGAAATATAATTTAGATCGTTGGTTCTCCTGTTCGGATTGTGTACAATACTAAGTTGTGGTCCCTTATAGCTTGCTGGTTGGTCTTGATCAAAGCACTGTGTAAAAGGCCGTACTTTGACCTATGTTTGTTATTATCAGGTTGGGACCAACACTCCTCCATCAGACAAGGGCCTTGAAGGGGTCATTTTACCATGTTTGTTGTTCAGTCTGTTGTAGAAAAGAAAATAGAAATACTAAGGATTTGTACAGTGCTACTATACAAAACCTTTGACAACTTAGAATTTTTTACTCACAAAGAGGAGAACTACATTATATTTTAAACGACTTTTCTAAAAGAGGGATGGGTCCACTTATTTTGAATAATATTAAACTGTTAAAGTAAATGTGTTAATATTACCAAATTCTTGGACATGTTTTGACCATTTAATACCAAATATTATAGTTCTTTGGGAAAATATAAGCCCTTTTATACTTAAGTGTTTTTACAAAAAAAAATATATTATAACTTTAATATTTTGACCCCTCATAAAAGGGATATTCATAACATTAAGGGGTTGTTCTGAACCTGATTATGACTTGGATGGAGAATTGTCTCATTGTCAGTCACACATTCATAGACCAGATTTAGTTATTCAATTATTTCTTGTTGAACAGGGAAAAAATACTTCATAAATTAAAGAAATGTCCAGGTGCAAGTGATAAATAAAGTTTTAATATAGTCAAAACCTACTATTTTATGTTTACAAAAAAAAAATTATAATCGCTCGCCTTTACTTTTTAAGCATCGCCTCAAAAATTCTGCAAATTAAATATTTTTTAATTAAAATTTTCAAATCGCTCGCTCGCCCCAATTTTTGGAGTCCAAAAATCCGTAGAACAAGAAATTAAATTGGTGTGGCCTTACTGTACTTTAACAACATTATATGTATCTAAACCACAGATCAGGAAGAGATATATTATGTAACAATTAGCCCATGTACATTGTACAATTAAGTTTCATAAACAGTACAATAAAGGAGGAAGTGGAATTTTATATTCTCTGATTGACTGATTTTTAAATAGTAATTTTTTGTAGAAAGGAGAAGGTAAAATAAGGCCACTTTTTTGGACTTTCTAAATCTAAAAAAGACATCACCCTCATTTCAAGATCACATCATTTATAATATGCTAAAAACTACAGCCTTGCTCAAAAAGAATTTAAAGTTGTTATATTTAGATTCATTACATTGCGGTATGTTTAACAGTAAATTTTGAACAATTTTAGATGGTTTTACTTTACGAGATAGGTATTGCAAAAATAAAATCTTAAATAGATATAGGAAGATGTGGTATGAATGCCAATGAGACAACTCTCCATCCAAGTAAAGATTTCTGAAAGTAAACCATTATAGGTCAAGGTACCGTCTTCAACACAGAGCCTTGGCTCACAACGAACAGCAATCTATAAAAGGCCCCAAAAACTTTACATTTTGATAGCATTATTTGTTTGCCAAATTTTGTGAAATTACAATAATTAAACTTGCTTTGGTGCAAACAATTCCATAAATAAAAGTAAGTTATAATTTTACAATATTTCTGTCACATTTTTAAAAATCATCCAATCATGATAATTTTTCATTTACATTTTTCAGCTGTATATAGAAAATCTACAGGTTTGTCTATTCATATGACTTTCAGACATTTTTATCTTGTTCTGTATAACTTGTCTGTAGGCCTGGGTTTATTTGGATTTCATCACTTTAGGAGAATGTAACTACTTTTCATTGATTTCAAATGGGAAATGTGTGTGTTGTTAAGTTTGATAACAAGTGTGTACTATGGTAAAAGAAATAAAATGAGCACAAGCTAAAAGTAGTACTTTGCCCCTCACTAATTACTGCTTTCACTAAAAAAAAACACCTCTGAAAATAGGAAGGGTTTTGGTTTCATTAATTCATAGTAAATTGAAACTAGCCACATTCAAAATTATATAATGATCGTGATTTCACCATTCAAATTACAATACTTCTAAAATATTATACAATAATGAATGTTCGAACTTTAGAAACATTTTCTGTAAAAAAAACACTTACACCACAACTTATCTACCCTTAAACAATTTTCTATTACAATTTTTTTTGATTTAGTAATTAAATGAATGTTTACTAGATAGATTTGAAGGTATTGTCATATTTTAAAGTATAGAAAATTACAAAAAAAACTCCCTCCACTTTCTTTTTTGGGAGTTCAGTATCATGTTTCTTTTCTATTAAAAAAACACCTTTTAAGCCTGTTGTGAAGTCTTTGTCTAGTATAAAATATGTTGGATCTTTTTTTTCCCTGAAAGAAACTTTGAAATAAAACATTAATATATCTTTTTCATTCATTTTATATTTCATAGCTATTGGTATTGTTGAAATGTTAAAAACTATAATGTTTATTTACAGCATGTCTGTACAAATTTACTTCACTAACATTTATTTTTAACAGAGTCTTGCAGTTTTATTTTTTTAATGGTTTTAATTTTTAGGGAATCTGGTGTTGCTGTGAGATTTTTAATAGCGTCCATTAGTTTTGTTTACAAATTTTCTGGATTAAGGACTATGATGAGTTTGATATTTAATAAAGACAATTATTTTTTTTTTTTACTGTTCGTCAACCGCAAAATTTATTTATTCGTCTCAGTTGCTATAGTTTGTCTCGTTGATGTGTACATTTTTTATTCATGAGGATCTATCTTGATAGGGTTTACAGGTTAGAAAAAAAGGCTGACAAAAAAATACAGAAAAGAATAGAGAAAAAGGGAATTCTTAGATATAAGGAATAGAAAAAAAAATTAATAAAAAAATAAAGTGAAAGAAGAAATAAGATATTTAAAATTGATATGTTAACTTTTAGAAAAAGAGTTTTCAAATTACTAATGCCGTCTGCACAGCAGTTAACAAACCATGTTACCTCAACAATTGGAAAGGAAAAGGTACAGAACAATTCGAGTCCACTTTCATTAATGAAAATATTAAATACAAAGAGTCCTATGGTCATATTAGTATTTAGATAAGATATATCTTCTCAAATCCAGACTGAAGTTGAATATCACAGACTTGACTTAGTAGTACTTCAAAGCATTTTATGATATTGGTGAATGTGAAATGAATTAATGTTTTTGTCCTTCCTTTCACAGGTCGATATGAAGATGATTTTATAAATGAGAGAATGAAACAGTTACAGTATTGGATGGATAGAATGGTCCGACATCCAGTAATATCACATTGTGACACATTTAACCATTTCCTAACCTGTACAGACGAAAAGGTAAAATTGAGAATGGAAATGGGGAATGTATCAAAGAGACAACAACCCGACCATAGAAAAATACTTCAGCTGTTGTCTGCCCTTTGGCAGGGTTGTTGTCTCTTTGACATATATCCCATTTTACATTCTCAATTTCGTTTATATATCTTTTGCACTAATGCACCTGAAATGGCCTGGATGATTTGGGTTGTACCACTTTTTGGACTACCATTGTTATAGAAATTATATGAAATCAAGGTGGAATAACTGTATACCACCATCTTGGATTGTAAAATAGCAGTACACCATAGGTCTAGTTGATTGCTTAAATCTGCAAATTTTTAGACAAATTGGCAATTAATGGGTTAGACTGTTTATTAGAATAAAGAAAAATAAGAGATAATTTGCATTATTCCAGCTGAATTATTAAATATCATATATCTGACCTTGTTCGAATCAAAGTGACAACTTAGCAATTTAAGGGGAGTTAACTTTAACAATTAACTTTTATTATGGAATGATATAGATTTTTTTGTGTTTTAATTGTAGGATAACAAGGTGGGTGACACCATTTTTTCTATTTATTATCTTATAGCATACATGTATTCTAAAACGTATCCTCTCATATTTTTTTTCTTCAAAATTCTTTCTCAGTGATTTCCTTTTATTCTCAAAAAAGTTTTTTTCATGAGCAATCTCTGCAAATATGGGCAATTTTGCATGACTTGTAGCTTAATAAATAACAGGGTTATCCATACTATATACTATATTTAAAAAAAAAGCATCAACAAAGCTACATTCTGGAAAAGTATAAGAAAATTCTATCATAGGAAATATATACCAATGGTTAAGCAATCATAATGACATAGCTTCATTATCACTACTTTCTTAACTTTTGCTTAGATGTATGACAGCAATGCTAATAATGTAACATTGCAGGCCTATTGAAGAAGAATATTACACTGTATGATCTTCAATATTTTTTTTAGAAAGAGATACAGTAATGAACAGTTTCTTGCAAGAATAAAATATACATACATATGTGTCTGTTTACATAGCCATTGTGGACACATGTGTCCCTTCTTAAGGGGGTTCGCTAATAATTAGCTTTTCAAAACACTAGTATATATTGATAAGGGATTAATAAAGGAATGAAAAGAGCAAAAAAAATGTATAGGTCAATGTGCTTGTTTTCGAGATATAAGCCTTTGAAATTTTTTGCGGGAAAATGTTCTCTCTTGACTTTTCATAGCTTTGATTTGATAAGTTTAAGTTCTCAAAAACTATTAAATAATAATTAAAATTTTATAAGACTTTTACAGATAGCTTATCATTATACATGTAAAAGATTTATAAAAAGAAAAATAGGGGTCAATGGGCAAATTTTTTAAGGCTTTCAAATGGATAAAACCAGAGGATTCCGAAAATCTGGTAAAAATTCCAAAACATTACAAGCGAACATCCTTTTTAAAGCAAGACGGTTAAAAATAACCATTGACTTATGTTTTCAGATTTTTTTTCCCCAAAACATTTTTTTAAAATAGAAATAAGAAGGTGTGGTACGAGTGCCAATAAGACAACTCCCCATCCAAGTCACAATGTGTAAAGAATAAACCATTATAGGCCAAAGTACCGCCTTCAACATGGAGCCTTGGCTCACACCTGACAGCAAGCTCTAAGGTGCCAAAAATGACTAGCGTAAATAAAGTTTAGAAGGGTTGTTGTCTCTTTGACATTTTTATCTATTTTCATTTTGAATTTTAGAAAAGAAGAAACACATAAAAACCAAATCAACAAACCATATCCACTGAACAACAGGTTAATTGGATATAAAGTTTATATCCAATTCCAATTATTTTAGCAATAGTAACACTTTAAAATTTTATATTAATATTTTCAGAAATGGAAAGTTGGAAAACGAAAGGCAGAAAAAGATGAATTTGTTGGTTTTAAATTTTTCTATACATTAGATACACCTCGACAGCCACTTGATGTTAGAGATGTGTAAGTTTATATATTGAGTTTACAAAATTTATGATGAAGATTATCATTAAGCACCAGTTACAACTGAAGAGGGGTATTACACTTGTTTTTTTGTCCATTTATTTGTCTACCTGAAAGTTTGTTCCTCCTTCTTTTCATTGAAAATGTGAAAGTGCAAGCAGCAAAAACGTCCTATAGACATATATGGTTGAAAAAAAAAATTAAGATGAACAATGACATACCATTGCCCTGAAAAAAAAAAGACTTTAACAATAGATCTCAACATACCCCTGGTACCAACATGAACCAACCCAAAAATGTTTGTGGAGGGTACTAGTTTCGCCTGCTATGTTGCTCATTTCAATTTAAATTATGCAGATAAGTTACAATGATGATGTGATATTCTAAGAAATGAAAACTGCATTGGGAATACAGCAACAGAACCATATCCAAGTTCATCTGCAACACATATTTATCAATGGCGACACTTTTAATCATTAGCAGTCAGAGCTCAGACACATACAAGTCTAAACATGTTTTGACTCATATAAGTCAAAAAGTGTAAAAATAGTAAAGTCAATTTTTGACTTGTTCACGTCGTTTTCCGTTTTGTGGTATATTTTCATCAACCGTGTTTTTTTTTAATTTACCGCCTTATGACACAACCTACGATCACACGGTTTTTTACGGGACTTCATGCTACCTGATGCCATTGTTAGAAAAGAACTGAAACGTGAAAGTCAGTGAGTACAGTATTGATTTTTATCAATTTAGGGGCAAAAGTAGGGTTATTTAGGCACGTTTTTGAACTATTCCACAGTTGTTCCCCGATTTTTTAGGTTGCTAAACACATTTTTTACAGATGAAAAGATATCAAGTAAACAATATTTTGTCAGTGCCATCAAGGCGCATGACTTCTAAATTGGTACGCGTGCCTTTTGAAGTGACCTACCCGAAAACAACATTCGACTTCTATAGGTCAATAAGTGTTGTCTCTGTTATTTATTTGTAATTTCGGGAGACAACTCGTGATGTCTTCGGCAATTTTATTGTTATTACCCGTATTACCGTATATTTTTCTGAAACAAATTCCAAACGATACTGTGTGTTATGATAAACATTAAATAATGCAATGTTGAGAATTATGATTTTTTTCTCCTTGAATTTTCTAAAATTGTCAAATGAATATAACTTGAAAACTGAAAGTGATAAACACACACAATCTTCAGAAATTATCACATAACAATAAAACAAATCACATGAGATTGAGAATGAGTCCATGGGAGTCATCCCCACCCCCTTCAATTTGATAATATATGCTTTTATCTTGTAAACGGTCCAGATCCCCACCCCTAAACTATATATTTTCTTGAATGGGACAATAAATCAAATCCAAAAAATTTAAAGGGAAATCCCTGGGGGGTCACCCCAACCTGTTCAATTTGAGAATGTGCTATTATCTTTTAAACGTTCAAGATCCCCACCCCTAAACCATATATATTCTTGAATGGGATGATTAAACAAATCAAATGAAATCAAAGGGAAGTCCCTGGGGGTGTCACCCCACCCTGTTCAATTTGAGAATGTGCTATTATTTTTTAAACGGTCAAGATCCCCACCCCTTAACCATATATTTCCTTGTAAGAATCAATATAACAAATGAGATATAATTAAAAGGGAAGACCCTAGGGGGTCACCCCACCCGCTCTTGTTTGAGAACTTGTAAACAGTTCAGATCCCCACCCCTAAACCACATATATTCTTGATTGGGATGATTAAACAAATCAAATGAAAATAAAGGGAAGTCCTTGGGGGTCACCCCACTCCGTTCAATTTGAGAATGTGCTATTATCTTTTAAACGGTCAAAATCCCCACCCCTTTACCATATATTTCCTTGTAGGAAACAATATAACAAATGAGATATAATTAAAAGGGAAGACCCTAGGGGGTCACCCCACCCCCTCTTGTTTGAGAACTTGTAAACAGTTCAGATCCCCACCCCTAAACCACATATATTCTTGAATGGGATGATTAAACAAATCAAATGAAAATAAAGGGAAGTCCTTGGGGGTCACCCCACACCGTTCAATTTGAGAATGTGCTATTATCTTTTAAACGGTCAAGATCCCCACCCCTAAACCATATATTTTCTTGAATGGGATGATTAGACAAATCAAATGAAATTAAAGGGAAGTCCCTGGGGGTGTCACCCCATCCGTTCAATTTGAGAATGTGCTATTATCTTTTAAACGGTCAAAATCCCCACCCCTTAACCATATATTTCCTTGTAGGAAACAATATAACAAATGAGATATAATTAAAAGGGAAGACCCTAGGGGGTCACCCCACCCCCTCTTGTTTGAGAACTTGTAAACACTAAACAGTTCAGATCCCCACCCCTAAACCATATATATTCTTGAATGGGATGATTAAACAAATCAAATGAAAATAAAGGGAAGTCCTTGGGGGTCACCCCACCCCGTTCAATTTGAGAATGTGCTATTATCTTTTAAACGGTCAAGATCCCCACCCCAAAACCATATACTTTCTTGAATGAGATGATTAGACAAATCAAATAAAATTAAAGGGAAGTCCCTGGGGGTGTCACCCCACCCCGTTCAATTTGAGAATGTGCTATTATCTTTTAAACGGTCAAGATCCCCACCCCTTAACCATATATTTTCTTGTAGGAAACAATATAACAAATGAAATATAAATAAATGGGAAGTCTTTAGTGGGTCACCCGACCCCCTCTTGTTTTAAAACTTGGTTAACGGTCAAGATCCCCACCCTTAAACCATATATATTCTTGTTAGGAAGAATAAAACACATCAAATGTAATATAGGGAGTCCATGGGAGTTACCCCACCCCATACATGCCATATGTATGAAAAACTTTTAAATGGTTGAGATCCCCACCCCTAAACCATATATATTCTTGTATGGGACAATAAAACAAATCAAAGTCCCTGGTGGTCACAGCATCCTGTTACAATTACTTCTTGTTATTACATGGGATCTTGTAACATCATTCTGTCACTATAAAAAAAAATCATTTTGCATGTTTTGTATTTATTTATAATTGTTTTTTTTTCTTATCATGTACAATGTATTGAGGGGCTTGCATGGTTGATTGATCATCAACCAAGACAATAGCCAGGGTTAAAACTAACAGTCTTTAAGAAATTTTGGAAAAGTTTGTGCTAGTCCTATTTAGACTTGAATAAGTCTAAATTGAATTTTGTAAATGTTGGATTGAAGGTAGCTTGTGCTACATTTGACAGGTTTGACTATAGACTGAGAAAATTAGTCAGATTTCATGTGATAATTCAAGAAGCTTTTTTTTTAAATTGTTTTATTTTATCTTCTTTGTTCATATACATGATATATTCACTTCTATCTGAATAACTCTGAAATCAATTAAGTTCTTGTTTTTACTCTGCTTGGTTCAATGATTCATGTACATGTACATTGATGTTTAATTCTAATAAATTTATATAAAACATATCTTCTGGTATTTCTGAAAGCTTCTGTTTTTTAAAAGATAAACTAGAAATGGCTTATGTCTCTGAGAGTCCAATTTGGACTCGAATAGGCCTGAAAGTGAAATTGTTAGAACTTTGATTGCAGCTAAGCTCATTGGTGATTTATGTAATGTAATGATACTAAAAGCTATCATTCATGTTGTTTTTTTGCCGTCTTTGTTCATTTCACATCCAGAGAGAGTATACCAAGAGACTGAAAATGTCTGTGTTTATTTGGACTTAAATAAGTCTGAAAATTAATTAATTTATTTTGTAAGATTGTGTACAAAACTTTCCTGTTGATTCCTAAAATTTTCATTTTAATGATTTATTTTGTCGCCTTAGACTCACACATAGATATAGGAAGATGTGGTATGAGTGCCAATGAGAAAACTTTACATCCAGATAACAATTTATAAAAGTAAACCATTATATGTTGATGTACGGCCTTCAACATAGAGCAATGATATTAATGGCAGTGAAAGTGTAAAATCCATCAGTTTGTGTGCTGTTATATGACAAGGGGGGAGGGGGGGGGGCGCTCTTAACCCCAATTAAAGTTAAAATATAGTTAATATAAGTTATTTGAAACATCATGAACATAAAAGGAGTTTGATTGTTTTGGAGAATTCCTTACAGCATTCTTTTAAAAAGTTTTACAATATTTCTTGTTCCAGATGTGTTTTATTATTTATAATTGAACAAGTGTCACTAAATCTTATAATCCTGTTATCGTTGATTACTAATAACATTATTCAGTCTTAAGAAGAAAAGAATAAAGTGTCTTTGTAAGTTTTATTATTAAAGTAGATTTTTTTCCAAATAAATTTTCATTATTATTTGTCAGAAAAAAAAAAGGCCCATTGGGGAAATATAAAAAAGTTGGTTATGTCTGTCAGTCCTATTTTTGGACTGGAATATGCCTGAAAATGAATTTGAAATTATGTAGTTTGATTTGTGGTCACATCAAGCAGATAATTGATTTTTCCAACAGATTTTTTGTATTAGGAAGAAAAACATTGATTTTCATTGATCAAAGGTCTAAATTTAGTTTTCATCTGTTCTTAGCAGGAGGTTTAATTGCATAATTTTAATACAAATATATACTATGTGTACTAGTCTTCTTAATTAGTGACCAGATGTCTGCATTTGGATTTCCTTGTCCATTGTTCTTTGTTATATATCATGGAAGTATTATATTGACAGGAACTACTACGACCCGACTTCAAACGTTTCATCTGCGATGCCGCGCGCAATTTAATGACATGTTAATTAGCTTGAAACATGGCACGTTATTTACATACCAGCGTGTGGTGCCCTAAAATATTGTCATTATCGGTTGCTTTCGGGATTACGGAAATAAACGAAGGAATAGAAAGTTGTGATAAATTCTTAGGAAACAGCAATCGGCAAACCTCGGCAGATTGCGTTACCTTACATTTGCATATGTGTGCCGATTGAGTGATTGTTGGATTAATGTGAGTCATCATTCATTCTATAGAAAAACACATTGACGATGGAAATTTGTACCAAATTTATTGAATTAATGCCCCATTTTTATTGATTTATTTTTCGGTAGAATTGCACTTTATGTAATATATATCGCAAGTTGTGATTATATAATAACTACTGTTTACTCCACTGAGTGGCACACATTTCCTGCATATTTAAGACGATTAAAATGATCGTTCTGATAAAATCAAAAGATCGAAGAGATTTTAGATAAATGTAGAAATTATTAAGCTTCTCTCTAAATCCAGGGTAAGATCATTGGTTGGTATATACGAATGTGTTGAAATTTTTTTTAGTACTGCGACTCAAGGATTTGTATAGTGACATTATACAAATTCTTGTGCGACTGTTCAAAAATATTTACCAGTATCATTTGGTCGGATAGTGATAACATATTTTAGGGGACAGAAATGTATTATATAAATCGCTATATAACGTAGTTAGATCTCTGTTTTCTTCTGCTGTATTTTGTTGATTGGTACTTGCTCGATTAATTTTCGTATTGTAAACTGGAAATTTCTACTTTCCAGGATTATCCAGTAACTTAACCATATATATTACTCTAAACTTCACAGTTTTAATATTTATGAAATATATTTATTGTTAACCGGCGGTAACCGGAACACACCTTAATCGCGATTTAAACTTCACCCACAAACTAATAAAATAATGTCACTCACTATTTCAAATCGTTGTAGAATAATTAATTCTGGGCCGATTTTCATTTTTTATGCATCAGTCGATTTGTTTAAATAAGATGTTCACGAATAAAGGTCTACCGACGCGATTGAAATAAGTAAAGGTGTTTTCCGACATGTAATATTGTTAAGCTGTCTCGATTAAAACCACGTGATTGATAAGAAGTATCTCTGGTCAATTTATGACTGCGGCATCGCAGATAGTCACAAAAGAAATTAACAACAGCGTACTAATTAGACAGTTTCCATATCTTTTCTACAGGGCTACCCGGGTTATAAATAAATGCTAATTAATCGTTGTAGTTCCTGTCAATATAATACTTCCATGGTTATATGAACACTTATTAACTTTATCATCTCTATCATGTTCATTAAGAAATATCCCATTAAGAAGTAGTGTATTAAAAACCAGGACAGGCTGCCCAAAGTAAGTAAATTTTTTTCAATGCAGGTTTAAGTAGTCAAGACAGTTTTAAAAACATGAATTTCTCAAACTGGGTTACATGTAGTAAAAAATATTAACTTAAGTTATTTCAAAAAAATATAATTGTTTCAAGTAAGTTATTTGATGAGTCTTAGTATTGCTTAGCAAAAACAAAATAGTTTTATTTTTATCATTAACTGTATACAGCTGTGTTGAATTATTTGTCTGATGTACAAATGAACATGATGAAGAATGTTGACCAATATGACTTATTTATGCTTTCAGCCAACAAACTAACTGAAAAATTCAAAATGAATACAGATGAAAATCAAGGAACTACAAGTCATGATAGTGAAAGTAAGTAGATGCTATTTTATACGCCCATATTTAGTCTGGTAGATGAATTGAAATCACTAACAGTAACTGTACCATTGCAATGGTTTTATGATATCCAATACACTGCATGCTTGACTTTGCACATTTGTACTTCATCTGATTTCATATAAATTTTAAAACAAAATGAAAAAGAGAGATGTTTCTGAAAAAAGTGAACATCTTCTGTCCAAAATAATTCCTCCATTTACTCAATAAGTAAAAGTAGTGACAAGCAAAGAGCAAGTGTACATGTGTGTCTTATTTTGACTTGAATAAGTCTGAAAATGTATTCAGTTTATTTTAAACCTTTGTTTGGACATGAAGAACTCTGAAAATGTTTTTTTTCTTGATTACTGTGAATGGAACAAGGTTAAATTGAAGTGCAGTTTTGTTTATATAAGGCATAATATATTTTCTGTGATAATTCCAAAAGCTTTCACTTCTATTTTTTCTTTTAATATAAATTAAAGAATTTGTCATATTTCATGAGATAATTCTAAAAGCTTTCATTCAAATTTTCTATTTTTTTGTCATTGCATATACAATGTATATATGCTCCTTTTGGACCTGAATATATACTACATGTTTAGGTCAGACTGAACCTGAATTTGTTTTATTTAGGATCTTTGTTTGGACCTGAATAAGTCTGAAAATGTTTTTCCTTTATAATTGTGATTGGAACAAGGTTACATTGAATTACAATATTTTATATAAGACATGATATCTTACAATATATCTTGGACAATATTAAAAGATTTCATTCCTATTCTTCTTTTTAAATGTATTTGAATTTTTCCAATCAAGTTTAATCAGATGTTAAAAAAAGGGGGGATGTAGATTTATGATTAGCTAAGAGACAGAGAATCCTAACATTCATCCAGAATTTAATTTTCATGAATATTTTTGATTTTATATATAATCTGAAAAATGAATTTATTCAGGAAGATCTTAATTCAGAGGGAGGTTGCATATGAGTATAAAATTTGTCAGATTTCCTGAGTTAATTCAAAAAGCTTCTATTTTGTCGTCATTGCATATACAGTGTATAATGCTCCTTTTGGACTAGAATAAGTCTGAAAATGTATTTCGTTTAGTTCTCTGCTGGGAACAAGGTTTCATTGAATTGCAATAATTTATATAAGTAAAGACATAATTTATTTCATGAGGTAATTCTAAAAGCTTTCAATCATTTAAGTGTTCTATTTTGTCGTTTTGGACTTGAATAAGTCTGAAAATGTTTCATTTAGTACTTTGCTTGGAACAAGGTTAAATTGAATTACAAAATTTTATATAAGACATAATATCTAACAATATCTCTTGGACAATATTAAATGATTTCATTCCTATTCTTCTTTTTAAATGTATTTGAATTTTTCCAATCAAGTTTAATCAGATGTTACAAAAAGGGGGGATGTAGATTTATGATTAGCCAAGAGACAGAGAATCCTAACATTCATCCAAAATTTAATTTTCATTAATATTTTTGATTTTATATATAATCTGAAAATGAATTTATTCACGAAGATCTTAACTCAGAGGGAGGTTGCATATGAGTATAAAATTTGTCAATAAACTTGAGAAATTTGTTAAACTTTATTTTAATTTTTTAGCTTTTCATATGCCGCTACACTTACAGAAGAATTGGGAAATCCCATTGTTCAGGATCTTTTGCAGCTGAAGGTACTAAAAGTTTCGTTGTATAATGCTTATATCAACAGATTAAACAATTTCTACTCCTCTGGCAATGAAGTTGAAGGGGACTTTGGGTTTGCACTCTGTCCATCTGTCAATCCAACAGATCAGTTTTTCACATTTCTTTTCTTCATGTTTGAAGATATGGATTTGATATTTAATGTATCATTTTATCATGAAACCTCTATGGTGTTCCAAAAAAGGACTTTGACTAAAAAATGAACACACTATGTATGTCAATTACATAATTTTATTTTATCCTTCCAAGAAAGGAAAAATTGACTTTTATTGTTTTGCTTTCTTTTTTAGATGAACTACAAAATGGTAAATGTTCTATCCATTAATTTGATTAAGTTTTCTTGATGCACACCAGTGTCATAAAAAAGAGATATACATCATACTTTTAATCATCAAAAGTCTTTGAAAGTGTAGAAGATACTAAAATTTTATTTATCATATTCTGAATTTAATTACATAATAGTTTGTTTGTGGTAGTAGGAGGACCAGACATTTGTATACTGTGAATTATTTTTATTTTGATAAAAAAAAAGTCATTTTTTCTAGCCTTTTAGGGTTAGCATAGTCAACATATATTTATAATTATTCAATTACTTTTCAGAAGATGATATCAAAGTTGGGCACTATGTGGCTGTGGCCCATGAGAGCGAATGGTTGGTTACAGAAAAGTTGGATGACACCTTCAAGATAAACTTTCTCAAAAAAATTTCAACAGGAAATGACTATAAATGGCCATCAAAGGAGGACACATCTTGTGTGAGACAAGAATTTATATTTGATACAAACGAAGAATTAACTACAAAAGACTCATATGGCCGGATTTGGCACATCAAACAATATAAAGAAATTCAGGAAAAATTTCTTTCTTTTTGCCAATTTTTTTTAATTGATTGATGTCCCTACATGTTACTGACTAAGAATTTTGAAGGCTTATGGAAGTACTTATGCATAAAGATTTACTTATTATGTAAAAAATTATCCCTTTCTCAATATGTTATCAAGTATATACTTATGAAATATTAACTTTAAATTTTTAAAAAGCACAACATTATTCTGATCTCAAACAATGATTTAATATAATTAACTTTTAGAAATAACTGTAATATTTTTTTCTGTCTATTCAAAATAACATAAATAATCAATAGTGTATGAAAGAATGAACTATAGCTGATAGTGATTAGCATGATCTTACCTCCATAAGGCCAAAATAAATAAATAGTGTGTTTCCTATTTCACCCTGAAAAAAATTAGGTAGGGTAGGTAGGTAAAACATTTTATTTTATGAAAACTTTTTATTTTTTTCTGTCGATGATAGCAGATATAAAGATTCAAATTAAATCATTTGATGAGCCTGCATGCGTCTTTGATATTCATAATAGTACTTAATTAAATCTGTATATATTTTCATTAATAATAAAAATTTCCTTTCAATTTAATGTTTTTGTATCTGCAGAAGCTAAACAGAACTTAAAGTTAAGGTAGACATGTGGGAACAGATTCCTACCCTTCCCTACCCCCCTTTTGTTTTAGTAGTAGAAACACTGTAAATTGGTGCTAAGCAGCAGCCTGTGATTTTTTGAGGGGCAATGCTCTTGCACCCCCTTTATTCAATAAACAGATGTTTTTTTTATGTTTGACAGAATTTAATCTTTAGGAGTGGGGTTCTGACAATATTTAAATTTCAGGTTTTGAGAAAAGTGAGAATCTTTTGTCTTTATATTAAATATATGGAAAAATAATGTAGATTTATTTCCATCTCTGGTCATGCTGGTATAAACTGTTCTGGGACCAGCCAGAGAAAATTTAAAAGAATAAAAGTAGACATGGTGCAGGGGCAGATTCATTTATAAATTAACATGAATCATCCACCATGTCTGCCTACTGGGGAAAGCTTTCTATTTCTTGTTACACATTGAGCATATTTTACAACAAAAGCTGGATTGATTTTAGCAGTAAATTGATCTCATTTTACTCTTAAAATTATTTGTCAATTATGGTCTTGTCAAAAGTTTTCGTATGTCATAAAACTTTTTTTTTTGCCCATCATGTTATTCTTAAAAAAGATTCATCATATTGTAATAATCAAGAATTGATGCCATTATATTTTGCAAACATGTGATCACGTTTTGCACATTTGACAGCTAATAAATAGCTGCAGCCATGCTTGTTTATTTAAAATCTTGGTCTATGAAATGCTTGACATATTTACATTGGTCATTGCTATCAAACGTTTTGAAGATTTATAGTTTTCTAAACAAAAAGTCGGATCCGGACAGACCAAAAAATCCGGATTTTTTTATTTTTTTTTTATTTTTGTCAATAAAATGTTTAGGGTCGGCGTCAGAAAGGAGGTAGGGTCGGGAAACCGGAAACACACTATTAATTTATTTTGGCCCAAGCCTTGAAATTTCAACACAAGTCAGATATTACAACTTTTATTCAGAAATGTACTTTAATGTATATGTTCATGCTGTTGTTGTTCAAGTGTAACTAGGTTCAATGTCAACACAAGTCAAATGTTACAACTTTTATTCAGAAATGTACTTTAATGTATATGTTCATGCTGTTGTTGTTCAAATGTTACTAGGTTCAATGTCAACACAAGTCAGATATTACAACTTTTATTCAGAAATGTACTTTAATGTATATGTTCATGCTGTTGTTGTTCAAGTGTTACTAGGTTCAATGTCAAAACAAGTCAAATGTTACAACTTTTATTCAGAAATGTACTTTAATGTATATGTTCATGCTGTTGTTGTTCAGGTGTTACAAGGTTCAATGTCAAAACAAGTCAAATGAAATGTTACTAGGTTCAATGTCAACACAAGTCAAATGTTACTAGGTTCAATGTCAACACAAGTCAAATGTTACTAGGTTCAATGTCAACACAAGTCAAATGTTACTAGGTTCAATGTCATCACAAGTCAAATGCTACAACTTTTATTCAGAAATGTACTTTAATGTATATGTTCATGCTGTTGTTGTTCAAGTGTTACTAGGTTCAATGTCAAAACAAGTCAAATGTTACTAGGTTCAATGTCAACACAAGTCAAATGTTACTAGGTTCAATGTCAACACAAGTCAAATGTTACTAGGTTCAATGTCAACACAAGTCAAATGTTACAACTTTTATTCAGAAATGTACTTTAATGTATATGTTCATGCTGTTGTTGTTCAAGTGTTAGTAGGTTCAATGTCAACACAAGTCAAATGTTACAACTTTTATTCAGAAATGTACTTTAATGTATATGTTCATGCTGTTGTTGTTCAAGTGTTACTAGGTTCAATGTCAACACAAGTCAAATGTTACAACTTTTATTCAGAAATGTACTTTAATGTATATGTTCATGCTGTTGTTCAAGTGTTACTAGGTTCAATGTCAACACAAGTCAAATGTTACAACTTTTATTCAGAAATGTACTTTAATGTATATGTTCATGCTGTTGTTGTTCAGGTGTTACAAGGTTCAATGTCAAAACAAGTCAAATGTTACAACTTTTATTCAGAAATGTACTTTAATGTATATGTTCATGCTGTTGTTGTTCAAGTGTTACTAGGTTCAATGTCAAAACAAGTCAAATGTTACTAGGTTCAATGTCAACACAAGTCAAATGTTACAACTTTTAATCAGAAATGTACTTTAATGTATATGTTCATGCTGTTGTTGTTCAAATGTTACTAGGTTCAATGTCAACACAAGTCAAATGTTACAACTTTTATTCAGAAATGTACTTTAATGTATATGTTCATGCTGTTGTTGTTCAAATGTTACTAGGTTCAATGTCAACACAAGTCAAATGTTACAACTTTTATTCAGAAATGTACTTTAATGTATACGTTCATGCTGTTGTTGTTCAAGTGTTACTAGGTTCAATGTCAAAACAAGTCAAATGTTACTAGGTTCAATGTCAACACAAGTCAAATGTTACAACTTTTATTCAGAAATGTATTTTAATGTATATGTTCATGCTGTTGTTGTTCAAATGTTACTAGGTTCAATGTCAACACAAGTCTAATGTTACTAGGTTCAATGTCAACACAAGTCAAATGTTACAACTTTTAATCAGAAATGTACTTTAATGTATATGTTCATGCTGTTGTTGTTCAAATGTTACTAGGTTCAATGTCAACACAAGTCAAATGTTACTAGGTTCAATGTCAACACAAGTCAAATGTTACAACTTTTATTCAGAAATGTACTTTAATGTATATGTTCATGCTGTTGTTGTACAAGTGTAACTAGGTTCAATGTCAACACAAGTCAAATGTTACAACTTTTATTCAGAAATGTACTTTAATGTATATGTTCATGCTGTTGTTGTTCAAATGTTACTAGGTTCTATGTCAACACAAGTCAAATGTTACTAGGTTCAATGTCAACACAAGTCAAATGTTACAACTTTTATTCAGAAATGTACTTTAATGTATATGTTCATGCTGTTGTTGTTCAAATGTTACTAGGTTCAATGTCAACACAAGTCAAATGTTACAACTTTTATTCAGAAATGTACTTTAATGTATATGTTCATGCTGTTGTTGTTCAAATGTTACTAGGTTCAATGTCAACACAAGTCAAATGTTACTAGGTTCAATGTCAACACAAGTCAAATGTTACAACTTTTATTCAGAAATGTACTTTAATGTATATGTTCATGCTGTTGTTGTACAAGTGTAACTAGGTTCAATGTCAACACAAGTCAAATGTTACAACTTTTATTCAGAAATGTACTTTAATGTATATGTTCATGCTGTTGTTGTTCAAATGTTACTAGGTTCTATGTCAACACAAGTCAAATGTTACTAGGTTCAATGTCAACACAAGTCAAATGTTACAACTTTTATTCAGAAATGTACTTTAATGTATATGTTCATGCTGTTGTTGTTCAAGTGTTACTAGGTTCAATGTCAACACAAGTCAAATGTTACAACTTTTATTCAGAAATGTACTTTAATGTATATGTTCATGCTGTTGTTGTTCAAGTGTTACTAGGTTCAATGTCAACACAAGTCAAATGTTACAACTTTTATTCAGAAATGTACTTTAATGTATATGTTCATGCTGTTGTTGTTCAAGTGTTACAACAATGAACACAGTTCATAAATGATTTTTCCAATTTCAAACCTTCCTCTTCATCATGTTCATGAAATGTTAAGTGCTTAAAACCTGGAAATTTCATTGAAGTGCTGGTTAAATATTTTATGTTAGTGCTTCACCTTTAGAACAACACTTTAGTGCTTTTTAACATTGAATATAACATTTAGTGCTAATATAATTGGAATAATCTGTAATGCATATCACAGGACTACAAAGCTACATATTAAGGAGCCCTGCCTGGTTCTTTGTTTTATTTTAGATAATTTTTAAGTAATGTCTTTTTAAACAGAATTAAGATTTGATGTTTTGTCTAAGACTTTTTTAAATTACTTTGACACAATTTGACTGAATTTTTTTGTTAACATATTTTTATACTCGGGTTTTTGTTATGTTTCAGTACTTGTATTCATGATATTATGATTTTGTCTTAGTTGATGTCTATTTTATTTTATAGTTTCTGATCCAAAACATTGCTCAACTGTTTCATGTATTTCATGTATCATATTTGTCATTTAGCTGTTTGATTATGTATGTCATTTAAAATACTTATTCTTCCTGGTTTCAGTTTTCTTTTGAAAATGTATATAAATATTATGAAAGTTTTTATTTTATGCATGTTATGTAGTTTATTTTAGCAGTGTTAGATTACTGCATTGTAATATAATTTGTTTTCATCAAGTTATTTAAACAGGTCAAATGTGGTCAGTCTGTTGCACTCAAAATAAAAAAAGTCAAGAGTTTATTTTAACTTTGTAAATCCATTATTAATAAGAAATAAAGGAAAATTGAGTTATCTACATATATTCCAAAAATTAGAACGAAAGACATGAAAAGAGTAGAAAATATAAAAAAAACTAACAATCAAGTGTTTTCATCCAGTTAATGAAACACAAACATGACACATAGACCTATTAATATATAGTCTTAATATTTCTGGACAATGCCAAGGAATCCCACTTTTTCCTTTGTTTTTCTTTTGATTTTATTGAAACATAAAAATAAATTTATATTAATCATCCTTTTAATTCGGAAAAAAATATAGAAATTTATGAGCACTGACTGACTAATTTTTGGGGAAAGACGGCTTCAAGCCGTCAATTCCCTAATGTGGTTGGCCAGAGTTCAATGCCCTCACGTCAATCATTTTGTTTTAATAGTTTGGAAACCCCTCAAAATGTCATACTGAAATTGATGACAAGGAGAACAGATCGACTTTAAACACTTTCTTTACACATTTCCCTTCTGTTTCTCGTGAAATTATCGTATATTATGCTTTCCCTTACACTATATAAGTTTCTTTTTACAGTCCGGAAAAATCAGTATTACGAAATATTCTAAATATATCTAACCTAGTGACGTCATTGTTGGAATGCCACACTACACAGGGATATCCTTTATTCATTATAAAAATCATTCACAGTATTTGTATACTAATTTAAAATCTGTATTTGTTTAATATTAACCTAATGATGTTTGCTGTAGTGTAGATGATTCACACACCAGCATGCAATGCTTTAATCTGAGGCTATAATTTGTTGGTCAACTTTCGCTGTAAACAATGTCAATGGGGATACATGAGATTGGGGAGAGAAACGACAGTTTTCATTCTTTCTATTATGGTGCTCCAAAATTGGAGGAAGATTCTAACAACAGAACTTAATAGAAATATCAAAATGTGGGATCTGGAAACACAGCTTATATCAATCATATTGGAATTTATAAGTTCTTGTATCCCTGTGATGAGAGTTGTAACTGGGAACTTTAGCAATGGGAAATTAAAACTGAATAGATTTTTCAGTCCTCACTTTCTTGAGAAAAATATCAAAAAATCTTGAGAGTACTGTCACAAAAAATTGAGAATGGTGTTAGCCTGCTGTTCAGTGGTACATAATTAAAATTCTAAAACATATTGTAGTAGTTGTTAAATTCAATTGAATTTTAGATAATTAATTCCCAACTTTAATCAAATGTTTTGATTTAGAAGGTGCAGATCTCATCGGTCCAAATTGTCTCTTTGATGCATTCTTGACTAAGGAAATGAAATAACAATAAACAACAATTAGTTTCATTATTGTCATCCTTTCTATATGTACTAGCTGTTCTTTTGCTCATTCTTTGTATGTAGACTATCAAAAGATACCCCCCAAAAAATAGAAACAACGGCCGTCTTTTCCCTCAGAGCTCTTCAGCTCTTTGATTGTTTGTATTGTATTCCATCTGTTACAGATAACACAAGGTAGCACTGCAGTCAGACTTTTATGACTCCAACAAACAGACTATAACATTTATTTCTCCTAAACCACTTCATGGAATTTTATAATCTTTATTTCATTTATTGTTCCTTCTTAGTCTGATGATAATTGTAGGGTTGGTATGATCAATTAAAGATACAGTTCATATACTGCCAACAAAAAGTGGTCTACTGAGTTCGATAAAAACAGTACATTGCATTTTGGAAGGTGGCAAAAGTTAGATTTTATACATTTCATTGACCATGCACAAGGTATAAAACTGGGTCTCATATTTTTTGGGTATACATGATATATACCACCAATTAGAAGATATATTTATTCAAGTGCTTGGTGCTGTTAAAAAAATTATACATCCCCCTGGTGATTTGTCTAGAATAAGGATTGTGGCTGGTGTAAGGTTCAAATACAGATTATTTTTCCTTAGTAGGAACATTTGTTTTATTAAAATGTCATTATTTATTTACTCCCCGTTATATCATCATAATGAATTAAGGATTTTACAACATGCACAAATAGAGAAATACTTTAAAGTAATGTGTTAAATAAAATCACTAAAATTTGTGTAGTGCTACCTTAACAAGGTTACTATAACTTTTTATTAAAATATGTTTAGACTAGTATAATGCATAATTGTTCTGATTCTTTATCAAGATTTATTTGATCTTTTGTTGTACAGTGTGCCAAGTTAACATATAATTGTTTTAAGTTGTTGTTATTGTTATATGTACATGATAAACCTGTAGTTTGTGATAAGATGTGATATTGCCTGCTGATTGCTTGATCTCATTTCTGTTAAGAACTATTTTGGTCCTAACTTTATTAGCTGTTTGATGTCTTCTTTTAAAAAAAATGGGTGAATTGGGTATAATATTTCGCCCTGTTATTAAAGAGTCCAAACAAACTTGCATCAATTCCAAAACCCAACCTGTAATAGATCCTATTTGCTGTTATATTTTTGAGAGGGAGTGGGAGTAAGTTTTACATATATTACTTTTATGCCAAACATACACCCCTACTATAGTAGAGGGGCATTATGTTTTCTGCTCTGTTGGTTTGTTCATTCATTCTTCTGGTCAGTTTCCTGTCTCACTTCAGTTACATAGTTTTTCATAAAATTGAAGTCCAATCAACTTTAAACTTCGTACACATGTTCCCAATATAATCTCTCTTGTCTTGACGCCAAATTGAGATTATTCTAATTTCACCGCCCACAGTACATAAAAAATGATAGTACCTTTTGGAGAATCAATGTGCTATGGACACATTCTTGTTTCATTAAATTTCTATGGTTGTACAAATAGTCATGTTTGTGAGGAGTTCTACTTATTCAGATTGATTTTCATCTATACCTGCTGTATAAAAGTTTGTTCCCAGTGAGATTGGAGAAATACATTTTAAGTATTATAATGTGTTGACTGCTTACCTGTTAACATATCACTCATAGTCCCTGTCTCACATGTCTCAATAAAACAATGTGCAATTTTTAAAAGGAACCTCTTTCTGATTTATTTTTAGAGTCTCATGTTTTGATAACAATGTTTTATACTATGTTTTTGTATGTATGTTATACAATGGTGCAGAAATGATATTATTTTTAATTGAACTAGTTGATTAGAAGTTAAAAAAATATATGAAGTTCATGGGTTTAAACATTTAAACAGGAGTTCCCATGTTTTTTATATCATATTTTAGAGTTAATTGTGTTGAAAAATGTTTATACTTTGTTTTTGATATGTACATACATGTTTTACAATGGTGCTGTAATAATACATTTTTGGTTTTTAAACCACTTGGTTAAAAATAAAAAGTTAGAATTTAATTCTTTTGTTATTATTGCCTAATAACTATAAAATATAGTACTTTGCAGAGACACAAACATTCTTTCATTTATGAAATATTTTGAGATGAGGTTATATTCATTAATGCTTTGTCCACTCATTATAATCTTTTCACCTAAAGCAGCTTTTTTCCAAAAAAAGACTTGTACTAGTCAAAGACAAAATTTGACTTCTTCAGGTCCATTCTTTTAATTAGGGGACATAATCCCTACTGAATAATGAGTAAAATATGTACATTACCAGCTGTACAAAAATTGACTTGCAAAAGTCATTTTATGTATTGATTGAGATTTGACATAAATCGACTTGTTGAAGTCTAATTGCGATATATGAAAAAAGAGAGATAACTCTTGTGATTTACTTAAATTGACTTGCAGAAGTCAAAACATGTTTAGACTTGTATGTGTCTGAGCTCTGACTGATTAGAGAATTCATTATTATTCATGGGTAACCATTTTTTTGTGGATTTTATGGAAAAAAGTTAAAATGCTCAACAGAATTTTAAAAAGTTTATGTGCTCATTTGCAGCCTTTGGTAGACCATGAAACCAAATATCCATGAACAAATATTTTTTTCTTTAATCCAGGAAAATTTGTACCTATGAAAATAAATGAATCAATAGACTAAGTACAAAATGTATTGAAATGATTACTTTTGTATTTTTCAGAGAAAGTAAAATGGAAACCTTTCAAAAGTTTGTTAAAGGAATGGATGATAATGTTAAGAATTTAATATCAGTTTTCCATGATAACAGAAAAAGACACACAGGGCGTAAGTATGAAGAGATAAGTAAAGCCACCCAAGTTATTTCCAATTCTTTTGATCATATTTAAGGCTATTCCATTAAAATGGATAGGGGTGTGAAGAAAATCCTCAAATATTCCAGGACAATCAACACACATTACATCAGTAATTTACACACACCCTCAGTGTCCTAACCATAATTTTCAAATAGTATTATAGAAATTAACATAGCACTTTTCAAAAAAAATATAGCACCATGGCCCTCATACATTCTATTATAAAATCATCCAAGATAGGACCATTGCAGAAAATATAGCACCAGGGTACCATGGTGCCTTTTAAAAGGTCCTTTGGAGAACACTGACCGTACATTGTTTGCATTTTATGTAAGGTATATATCTGTGTCCTGTTTATTAAAACCCTTTCAACGCTATTAACGGCATATGCCGCGATGACGGATGCTGTTCGCCACTGCTATTCGCGGCATATGCCGTGATGAAAACGGATTTTTCATCAGGACTCTTAAACCATTCGGTTTTCATTCGGGTTCTCTCTAATTTTACTCGTTTGAATCTAGGATATACAAGGTCTCATTTGTGCTTGAAATCCTGGCAATTTTAATTGTAAAATCATGCAGTAGAAAGAAAATAGAAGGAAAATAAAAACAAATATTTTGACAAATGCAAATGTTCTTGTTATCTCAATGTGTTTATTATATTTAATTCGTGTGGGAAATATAATTTGATCGATCATTACAAGACGTAGAAAAAGGGGGGAAAACGGAGGTTGACTGAAATTATTTAGGACAGAGCTATTTATTTGTGCCACGATTACATAATACGTTGTGTATGGTGCAATACGCTACGGAATCGGTCAACTGGTGTCTTCTTTATTATATGGCAGATAAAACAACAAAATAAATGAAGACTAAAAGTAGTTTTTATTCAAAATTCAACACAAATGTAATAAATTTCACCTTTTACCTGTTAATTACCTGAAAATGCAGGTAACCTGATAAAAATTTCACTAAAATAATTGCCTAACATTACAGTTCATGCTCTCCTGAGCATTTTTCATGCAAAAACTTTCTCTGTATCTCATATAATAAAAAAGATACAGCAGTCTGAAAAGGAAAATACTGTTCTAAAGAATGAACACAAAAAAAATGCAGCAGCAGCAGCCATTTTTCTATTTTTTTGTGTAGCGTTGAAAGGGTTAACTGAAACAACTGAGACAACTGTCCACAAGAGATCAAAATGACACAGTCACAGACATTAACAACTATAAGTTACTGTACAGCCTTCAACAATAAGCAAAGCCCATACCGCATAGTCAGCTATAAAAGGTCCTGATATGACAATGTAACCAATTCAAACGAGAAAACTAACGGCCTTATTTATATAAAAAAATTAATGAAAAACAAATATGTAAAACATAAACAAACAAAAACCACTGAATTACAGGCTCCAGAATTGGGACAGGCACATACATAAATAATGTGGCGGGGTTAAACATGTAAGCGGGATCCCAACCCTCCCCTAACCTGGGACAGTGGTATAACAGTACAACATAAGAACGAACTATAAAAACCAGTTGAAAAAGGCTTAACTCATCAGATGGACAAAAATACAAGTGGACGTGGCCGGGTACTTGTACATCACGACAACAAAATTACACTAGGAACAGATCTGAGAGTACTCACAGTTATCTGACAGCTAGTTCAAAGCCACTAACAACTAATAAAAAAAAATCATGCATCTAAGACTTAATATTTATCATGTGGTGAATGCACAGTTTGTATTTGTGAGAAACTATAAAGTTAAGATGAAAGAAAAAAGGTAAGTTTTTATTTGTTGAAAACAGAAATATGAATTTTTGATTAAAAATCAAAGTATATTTTAGTTAACGTTTTGTAATGATATAATTTAAGCTTTCAAGAAAGAATTTTCCAGGATTGGTGGTGCTTTTAAAGAAGCGTCAACAACATTTAACATGGATATAGGATCATGTAAGTTAACATATAATTTTTACCTGCTTCACCAAAGACAAGAGCCGCTCTAGAAACTGGTCAACTTTGTCTGCACTTCTGTTTGAAAGACGTCGGGGGGAAAAACACTGTCAATGTTTTCTTGGCTTGTTAGTAAGGGAATGATTTTATATTTGTTGTGCAGCTTGATAGTGATGAGTTGAAGCATGTTAAAATTTTTTATATCTGCCCAGTTACAATTTCCTTTTTGGTGATACTTTGAAATTTTACAACACTTTTTGTACAAGAATACATGAAACAATTAAATGCAGGGACACATGTACAGGCCCTGTAATGGTCTTCAGTATTTGATAATGAAAATAAAAGAATATCTTTTTTGTATAATTGATTTTACTTTCTGATTTTGATTTATGGACTGCAGATTCTCAGTCTGGTTGTTTTGATAGATAGCCAGTGTTTTCCCACCTGAACCAAAACAATCATCAATGAGATAAAAAAAGATTGATGTAACCTTGTTAATCCATTGTTTAGTCTGTAAGAAGTCCCAGAAAAGATACCTGTGCATGCTGTTTCTAGCATTTGTGATGACAACATATATATCACATAACTTGAAGATTTGACCATTTTGTTGGTCCAGTACAAAGCAGGGTCCTTATGTACATGTATATGACTTTTATACCTTCCAGTCCTGAAAAATGTTGAAAGAGAATTTGCTAGATGTTAAACATTTGACAAATGAAAGTTTTTTTACAGTCTGTTTAAAATTGAAATGATAATGTCATGATTTTATTTTAATAAGTAAAAGATTTGCATTTCAGCTGATAATACGGGTAAGAATTGTTGTACACCTAAACACAACACATTGTCCCTAACACAAAAAACCCATATTTTATTATACCCTTTAGTTTAGATATGGTACAATTTGTCATTTATTTGTAAATGACAGCTTGATTTGTAAAAAAAAATGGTTAGTGGAAACATACTGGAATACCTGTGGAATTTTTGTGAGATGTTTTAATGTATATAAAAATGTTGAAAGAGCTTTTTCAGCTTATAAGTCAGCTGGGTAGATAAGAAGCAGTCAAATTTAAATGGAAAACGCCCACTTTTTTTGTGAAAGTATTTTTATATTCACTGGAATAGATGGGGAATATAATCGATTGTTGTAAGGATGCAAAGGTTATGCAATGGTGGGTTTCTTTAATAGTTGTAAGTTTAGGCAAATATGTTGGGTTTTTATGTTAAAGCTTTATGAATGGTTTGTCATTTGTTTTGATATATATTTATAGTAGGTAATGTTCACTTATATTCAAAAACTGATACAAAAAAAATAAGTATTTGCTTAATAAAAGAAGACCCCCTAATTATAACCATGCATCTAAAAATGATTAACTTATTTTTCTAAAGATTGAATGGAAAGATTATTTTTACCTATTTGAAAATCAATTAAGTAAGTTGGCTAACATTATTCATGGCCCTTTTTTCTTAATTTTGGAAATGGGGCTTTTCCATAAAAAAGATCATGGTCCCTTCAGTTTAAAGCTTATTAAAAGAAAGAAAACCGCAGATATAATTGTAAAATTAGTTTGGTGACATCGTTAATAATTAGCTAACCTCTGGGATGCTTTTCAGATAACTTGTGATGGTGACTGGATATATTTGCTCTAAAATGTTGTGCTTATGAAAGAAAACAAAGGGGTTAAAGAGTGTAGTTTAGGAATTGTAATCTCTAAAAAAAGATTTAAAAAATATGTGTCATTGAATAACAATAATTGATATAAAATGCTTCAGCTTTCATCTAATTTACAGTTTTCAAGGTTTACAATGACTGACTTAACAATTTATCGCAAATCTAATTGCTGTTTACAAAATGATAACGCTGGATTTTAAACTTCAAATGTTTTCAGCTGTGATGACACATAATTTTGTACAATGCAGGCAAACTAAAAAAAAATGGTTTGTTAGTTTCAAAGTAACTTTATAAAGCAACTTGTTATCTTTTATAAATTCACAGTAGAAATTACCAGCAATGAAATTTTGATTTTAGATTCCTTTTCCCTTTCTTTTCAGGACACAATTATATTATATTCATCTTAAGAATGAAACCTCATCCCTGTTAGTTGTGTTTTATTGTGCAGTCGTATGAAGCAACATCTTCAAGGCAATAGTGTAGACCAAATTTCTGACACTTTTTGCACTCAGCCCCTTTTAGAAAACTTATGGAGTTTAGGATAAGAACCAAGTTTGAAATCACAGTAACAGCTTAATTTTATTGGTATTTTTAACCTCAGAGAGTCACCCCTCTTGAACTCACAGGTACTTGTGGACAGGATACCCTTTGGGTGAACCTCGAATGACCTTCAATGTAGTACTAGTTGTATTTTGATTCAATTTTTATTAAACGTTTATTAAAATTCTTTTCACGTAGAATATATATGACAAAGTTACTGACAAATAGCATTTGAGATTTCTGCCAGTTGTATTATATGTATAAAGAGATCTCAAAAGCTATTTGTCAGTAACTTTGACATATATATTCTATGTGAAAACAATTTAAATAAATATTTAATAAAAATTGAATCAAAATATAACTACATGGGGGGTCATACGAGGTACTCCCACTTAGGTTCACCCAAAGGGTATCCTGTCCATAAGTACCTGTGCTTGAACTAAAAAATTCAGAATCTTTACTAATTCCATTTTATTTATTTCAGATTCCCGAGATTTAACAGCTGCAATAGATTACACGGGTGATACATACAACCAGATAGGTGAAATGTACGCTAAACAACCTGAAAAAGACATTGATCCCATGCATGACATGCTATATGAATATAAAGGAATATTGGGTGTGTTTCCAGATGTTTTAAAAGTTCATGAGGTAGGTTCATAGGAAAAGTAACAGTAGCTGTGACACATATATACAATTTTAAATCCAAATAACAAAACTTGTTTGTGAAATGAATTGGTCTGTCTGGGTATGAGTGCCAATGAGACAAACCTCCATCCAAGTCACAATTTGTAAAAAAGTAAACCATTATAGGTCAAAGTACAACATTCAACACAGAGTCTACACAGAAAACAGCAAGCTATAAAGGGCCCCAAAAATGAAAAATGTTAAACCCTTCAAACAGGAAAACCAACCGTCTTATATATATATATAAAAAATGGGGAAAAACACTTATGAACCACATCAACAAAAACAACCATTTAACAACAGCTTCCTGAAATAGGACAGGTGCAAACAAATGCAGGTGGTTTAAATGTTTTGATAGGCACCAACCTTTACCCTAACCTGAAATTGTGGTGTAACATCACAACAGAAAAAGACACACTATAAAATGTCAATTGTAATGGCTAAACTCAATCAAAATATATTTACAAAAAAGAGTTAACATAGACTGAATGAATAAATTTGATCTAAGAAACAATTTAAATACAATATTAATAATAAAAAAAAAAGAGGGAAATGTAAAAGAATATCCCAAAGACAAATGTAACGGGTCTGTGTGTCTTTTTGCACTTCAGGGAGCATTTAAAGGTGCTACAGAATGTGTCAAGCTTTGAAAATAGTATGATTGCATTTGAGGAAGCATAAAAGTAATGTTAAGGACCGTGTTTAACTACATAACTTTTAATTTACATTTCAGGGAGCATTAAATAAAGCTTGAGAATGTGTCAAACTATATATATTTTACTTTACATTTCAGGGAGCATTAAGTAAAGCTAGGGAATGTGTCAAACTACATATTTTATATTTTACATTTCAGGGAGCATTAAGTAAAGCTAGGGAATGTGTCAAACTACATATTTTATACTTTATATTTTAGGGAGCATTAAGTAAAGCTAGGAAATGTGTCAAACTACATAACTTTACCTTTACATTTTAGGTAGCATTAAATAAAGCTAGGGACTGTGTCAAACTAAATAACTTTTACTTTACATTTCAGGGAGCATTAAGTAAATCTAGGGACCATGTCAAACTACATAACTTTTACTTTACATTTTAAGAAGTATTAATTAAAGCTAGGGAATGTGTCAAACTGCATAACTTTTACTTTACATTTCAGGGAGCATTAAGTAAAGCTAGGGAATGTGTCAAACTACAGGAAGATGGAAAAATGCAAGAGAACGAAGTGACAAATGTGATACAACAAAGTGACATTATATCGTACGGTACTATGGCCGAAGTTCAAAACTTTCAGAGACAAAGAGTAGCAGACTTTAAACATACTATGCAAGTGTATTTGTCAGGACAAATAGAATTCTACAAAGAGGTAATGGATGATTTTCCATTTGCTATACACAAAGATAATTTCATGTTTAAGTATAAACAATAATTAGCAATGCATGCATCTGTAGTTATTATTGTGAAAATATAGATTTATCAATAATTCAAAGCACTAAAAATACTCATAAGTCATAAAAATGTCAGTGTATAAACTTACAATCAATTTTTGTCGAGCCTTCGACTTAAGTCGAAAAAGCAAGACTAAGCGATCGTACATTCCGTCGACGGCGGCGTCCACAAATATTCACTCTGTGGTTAAAGTTTTTGAAATTTTAATAACTTTCTTAAACTATACTGGATTTCTACCAAACTTGGACAGAAGCTTGTTTATGATCATAAGATAGTATCCAGAAGTAAATTTTGTTAAAATAAAATTCCATTTTTTCCGTATTTTACTTATAAATGGACTTAGTTTTTTCTGCGTGGAAACATAACATTCACTCTGTGGTTAAAGTTTTAAAAATTTTAATAACTTTCTTAAACTATCCTGGGTTTGTACCAAACTTGGACAGAAGCTTGTTTATGATCATAAGATAGTATCCAGAAGTAAATTTTGTAAAAAAATAAATCCATTTTTTCTGTATTTTACTTTTAAATGGACTTAGTTTTTTCTGCTGGGAAACATTACATTCACTCTGTGGTTAAAGTTTTTAAAATTTTAATAACTTTCTTAAACTATCCTGGGTTTGTACCAAACTTGGACAGAAGCTTATTTATGATCATAAGATAGTATCCAGAAGTAAATTTTGTAAAAAGATAACTCCATTTTTTCTGTATTTTATTTTTAAATGGACTTAGATTTTCTTCCAGTTAACATTACATACAGTCTGCAGTTAAAGTTTTCAAAACATTTATTAGATTCATTAACTATCCTAAATTTTAACCAAACTTGGACAGAGGCTTCTTACAATCATAAGATAGTAGTATCAAGAGGAATATTTTTATTGATTTTTTTTCCTCATTTTTGTTGAGCCTGCGATTTACAGCAAAAGTAGGCGAGAACCCTTACAAATTTTTGTTGTAAGATTTGTAGTGATAAGAGCACCTGATCCATGGTTTGCATGGATTTCAATGGTAGTTGAGAAAAATTCACAAAATAAAATATTTGATGTGATTCAGAATTAAACTCAAATTATATTCGTGTATCTATATTATGAAAATGGTTTGTCACCCATACTTTATTACATAAAGTGTCATTCACATCCAGCTGTACTTATACCAAAGATTTTAAAAGGTGAACTATGTTTGCTGGTCCCAAGGAGGACCTTTACATACAGGTTGACTTTGTATTGAATAACAATGCAGTTTTAATACTTGATTTCTATTTCAGATCACCAAAAAGTTAGAAGACACGCTTACCCATGTGGACAGTTCTTAGCTATTCTCTGCGCCATAACTTGTTACAAGCTTACACTATTTGCATTATCTCGACTTGCTGCGGGCTCAGATGTGTCATCTACAGTCTACTCCTTGATGACAATTTTTGATGCGAGCTTAGAGATATAATGAGCAGGCAGAAGAGTGAAAAAGCTAATTCAATAAAGGAATCGGATTTTATGCGACAGTGATTAAACAAATGGATTGATTAGTAATTAAGAAAAGAACATCTTCCTCTATTGCAGATGAAACTCATCAAAATCATTTATATCTGCTGTTAAGAACTTTTAATTGTGTAAATTATTCATAAGTGTCATGTTTGTATGATTTAAGATTTATTTTATTGTATCATGAGTACAGCAATAGTTCATTTTCCAGTTGACAACTTTGTATCTAATTTTAGAATTTGTTTGCTAAGGGGATCAATACTTAGGTTGACAAACTGTATCTCTGTCTATAAAGAGCCAGTAGAAAGAACATATTATGTGTAAGTGCAATACAGATTTATGTTATAAATTGGATTACAAAATCAATGATTTTTCAATGAAAGTTCATAACAGGTTAGATACATGAGAAATGCTCTTTTCATATGATTATTAATGTGGGTGAATACATTTTTTAGGAGTTGTTCCCCTTACACCTTTGCAAATCAACTATGTCAATACATACTCTTTCAATATGGTTTGTATATGGAGGAATAATCTTATTTATGAGTTTTTCCCCCTTTCCTAAATAAATTCAAAAATTAGAAACAAGGGAGATAATTGAAAAATTTACTTTTTATTCACTGCATCTTTTGTAAATTCAATATAATCTCAGGACAAATTATATTTATAAATTATTATGTATGAAAACACATTATATAACTGTAATATTTTCTTAAATCTATTTAATACATATTTTCTTGTTAATTTTACTTAACTATGTTGATTGTTGTTATTGTTGTCTATTGTAAGGGATCTGCCAATTTGTACAAAAAGGAAATCATGTATTTTTGTTAATAGTGTCTGAAGATTTAAATACCAAATCATGAATATACAATGTCTTAGTGTCGTGATCAGTACTATATTGACATAGTTTTTTTTTATTTATTATATATCTTTAGCATACTCTCACTATATGACATTGAAATTAAATGAAAATGCCTTGGGAGAAAATTGTTAATAGTTATTTATGAGAGTCAAGTTTAAAATCAGAGCGTCCACTACCCTCTTGATTTATGTGTAGATCAGCTGAAAATTTGAACAAATGATGAGTTTTTTTTTTTACTTTTATAAGGCAATGTAAAAGAATGATTTACAAATAGTTTGCCACTAGTTCAATTTCTTAATCACTTTAATACAATACTTTGAACTGGGATTTTAATATTTTTGACCTCATATGGGTCAAATTGTCTTGCTCAATATAGGAGTAACTAACTCATTTAAAATGCTGTGATTTTTAGGTAATTCATAATGCTCTCATGCTATAGGTTGATTACTTTAAAAGTGTGCCATCTTTGCTTTTAACTTTTTTGGGAGTCTTACAGAAAACCTGTCTTACTATGTAGGTTATTTTTTTCTTAAAAAAAACAGAAATGAAAAATGTCAGCTTGGAAGTTTTTATTTGTTAAATGAGTAAATGATAAAATAATTGAGGAAATATTCAAAAAGTCAATAGTTTATTGACCCTTCTTATTCTGGCACTTTTCAAACACATTATTTTCTTTTTCAGTTTACGTTATTTTGTTAATTATATGCACATTACTAAGTTACTTTTGTAAAATCTAGTATCCTGGAATTAATGCAGAATTTTAACAGATTTTATTTACACAATTCTTAATATTATAGTTGAAAACATGTCTTTATCTTTTTTAAAGTTAAGTAGTACATATTTGGTTATGATTTTTTTTGCTAGAAAAAACAACATGTAGCTATAGACTTTAATACCCAGGAATTAATACAAGAATTAACACATTTAAATGTATACAAGATCTTTTGTTTACAATATGAATAAATTAACAGTTTTTTGTTGTATGCAAGATTGGAAATCATATAAAGATATGTTGGAGCAGCTCAAATCACAGTGGATACTTTATTCTGTATCAGTGAACTCCATATTGTATTGCAGAAAATGGTTCAAATTTCCTACAGAACTGTTAGCAGAATTTGTAAAAACCTTTTTAGGATCCACGGAAATAATATTTTCCTCTCAACCCACAATTGTCAAAGCAACTGAAATATCCACAAAAAAGATTTGTTGCCTCAATTTCCAGTTTACAAAATCACCCAAGTTGACCAAAATACATTTTTTTTCAATAAAACAAACGTGTACTTTTGGCTGATTCCTGGACTGGTCGTCAAATTATTATATAATACAAATTAACAGTTGTTCTTATGCTTTTCAATTCAATTTTAAAATAAAACTTTATTTGCTATATCTAGCTTGGCAAATGTTGTGTTAAGATCAATATGGAATGATTTTCTGCATCATATAAATTTTGTTGATTTGACCTTGAATTATTTAAAAATCTAAGTTATGTAGCCTTAGCTCTTTGAGATGATATTAGCACTAATGTTATACCCAATGATTACCCAAGCACAGAACAAAGTCTTGAAAACTAGTCAAATCACCAATACCTGTAGATTTTTATACTGTAAATCCTTAAATTTTTGCAATGTTTTTATTATTGCCAAACTTGCAATGGGAAAGGTTTTGAAAAAATCAAAACTTAAAAATTTAAATTATGAAAGCATTATTTGCATGTATGCAGCATTTCCTGAAATTGCATTTTATCTTGCAATTTTGGTTTATTATTAAAAAAGCGTGTAAAATTTTCTGAATTTACAGTATTTATTTATTATATGATAAGCTGTATACTAGTGCTTTGTTAATACATTATTTAAGTTTGATAAATATTTATGTTATAAGTAAGAATCAAGGTTATCCTATGTTGTAGAAATGTATTTGGAATATAAGATCAGAATTGTATCCTGTTTTCAATTGTTGCATTTTCAAAGTATTCTTTAAATAATCATCCGCTTTACCTCCTCACAGGTTTATTTTATTTATGCACAACAAATTTTTACAGTTTAGCTATACATTTCCCAGCTCAACTTAAAGAATTATGGAAACTAATAACTAATGTCAATATGTGGAGGATAATGTATGACAAATAATAAAACTTTGATTTTCAGATACAAAGGTTTAAAAGTTGTCCTGCAATAGGCCTATTCTAGAATTAATTGTGTGTATGGTGTGTGTAAAAGGCACTTTGAAAATATGGGTTTCCAAAACCATGTTTATTCACAATGAACCATTCAATTTTTAATTAAAGTTATATCAAAAGGGACTAAGACCTTTCAACACACACATCCCCCTTTTACTTAATTTCTGAATAGCCCATACCTTCTCCTGTGTGTTTTGTATTGTTAGAGAAATCCAGTCAATAGGAAAATGCTCAGTTGCTTAAATTGTTGAGATGAAACACATCATTCTGTATCCACACTAATTGAAGTACAAAGTATTACTCAAATAACTTAACATGATTGACTCTGGCATTTATAGCTATGCTTTTATACATTTTCTATCAAAGAAAAGGTTTAAAGAATTGAAAATTATGTTATTTTTTTAAGGAATGACTGTAATATTTTTTCTGTCTTTGAAGAAAATACATAAAAAAGTGGTGCAAACTGAATAACCCCCCATAGCAGGTTATTTAAAAGTGTGCACCACATTTTTAATGTTACTTCAAATAGACAGAAAACATATTACAGTCATTTCTTATGATTTAATTCTAAATTCCATTTCAAAATGGAGTAAATCATGAAAAAGTGTTGATGATGTGATGATCACATGACAAAGTTTTGTCTATGAGCTGATAAACCAAACAAAATAAGCCAATCAGAAGACACGTTACATCCAAAATTGAATTATTTATCAACAGTTTAAAGGTTTTACTATTGTATATGAGTTGTCTTTTTTCTCAAATGTGATATGTCTGCCTTGGGTACCAGTGTTAATTATGCCCAGTAAGGTCTGAATCAATTAGTACTTGTAAAATAATCAATAATTATACAAGTGCAAAAATTACAGTGATGAATAAAATATTAAATGTTTGTTGTATAATTTTGTTTGTGTACTAGTTCTTATAAATCTGTTATAGGTAATCAAAGAATATAGGTCGTTGAAATCATATATTTTAGTACGAACAATTATATATAACTACCTGCACCTTTATTATGCTTTGTGTCTGTTTGTTAAGACTGCATGTTTTCATGCGTAATTTATGTTAAAGACTGAGGGAGAAACAAGAAACAAACACACATGTAAATCAGTAGTTCAAAAATAGAAGTACTGACATACAATTTTAATCTAGTTAAATACATTACTTTTATCAAAAGTTTTGCTTCAACCAAATTTTACATTTTTTTTATTAGTAAGCAGCCTACAGTTTCAACATAAAAATAACAAAACAGCTTACTGCAACTGCTTACCAGTGATCATACTGATTGTACATAACACCCGAAGATTGAATCTTATTCTACTCTGATAATCTTTTTCTACTTAGTTTTCACTTAGTACAATATACAATAGGGGTAACAAACTTAAATTGAGGGAAACGCATTAAATATAAGAGGAGAACAACGACACAACATTAAAATGTAGCACACACAGAAACGGACTAAGCATTAGACATAATCCGATGAGTATAACAAATATAACATCAAAACCAAATACTTTATTTAAATACTGATTAAGATAACCGTAATGAATACTAATTACTGTATCAGATTACTGATGAGTAATACATTTTATATATAACTGCACTTCTGTTAAAACTTAAATTGTTATAATTTTTGTAGATTTTGAAATTTAAATTTAACTCTTCATTAAAAAACATGAAGTGTTTCACTCTTTCACTGAACACACTGGAATTTGATATGAATTACCTGTGCATGTATATTCACATTAATATTACTTATGTTAATAGTGTGTGATTGATTTTGATAAAGTGTTGAAATTGTTAGAGTAAATGAGAGTAGAGTGAGATTAATTCATTGAGATACACATTAAATATACAAATCCAATTATCATCGACTTTTAGACTAGAAAGATAAACGAAAACATAACTCTTTAATATGTTAGAAAATGTAGTAGCAAATTTAAGGGATTTTCTGTAGACAAAATTCATTCAAAAAGTTATTTTAAATCGTGTTAAAATAAGTTTATATTAATATTTTCAGTGATATAATTCTACTAGTACCTCTTTTTAGAAGTTGCTAGATGAACCACTAACCAATACATTGGGCAGGCCCATGTTATTTGTTTGTTTGTTATGTACATGCTCCCTACAAACATTTGTGCTATATTTTGTAACCATTCTTGTTAATGTGCCTGTGAACAGGCCTCTTTAATAATGAATAGATTGTTTCATTCTTGAAATATTTTATTGATATCTTGAATAAAGAAATTTAAATGAATTACTGACGTGTCTGTATGGATCTTTTTATTATTTTTAGAGACGTTTTATTGGCTAAGTTATGACAAAGTCAGTTCCTTTTAAAATATGACGAATGCCATGCAGATGTGGCTGTTAGCTTTTCAGTTACAAGACAAGATATTTTCAATTCTTTTTTAAACATCATTTGTTTTCAAATGTTCGGCTGTAATCATTCCAGATCAGTTAAATCCAGAAAAGTGCTTCCAATGCAAGAAATTAATAAAATTGGTTTTTAAAGTCTTTTTAGCTCACCTGGCCCTGCTATTCTGGTGTGTGTCGTCATCATTAACTTTTTACATTTTGAACTTCTTTTTGAGAACAACTGAATGGAATGGAACCTAACATGGCAAAAATGTTCCTTATGAGGTGCTGACCAAGTGTTATTACTTTAAAGCTGATCCTTTATCCAAGATGGCCACCAGCGGGGGATATATATAAAAGAAGATGTGGTTTGATTGCCAATGAGACAACTCTTTACAAGAGACCAAAATGACACAGAAATTATCATCTATAGGTAACCATATGGCCTTCAACAATGAGCAAAGCCCATACCACAGTCAGCTATAAAAAGCCCCAAAATGACAATGTAAAACAATTCAAACGAGAAAACATAGGACCCTGTGGGAAATACATACAGATGTCTTCTTTTAGAGAACCACTGAATTGAGTGGAACCCGACATGTCATATTAATCTTCCTTATGTGTGATGAAAAAGTGTTGTTACTTTGAATCCTATCCAACATCCACGATGGCTACCAGTGGGGGACTTAATTTAACATAGGACCCTAAGGGAAATATATAAAAATGTCTTCTTTTTAGAGAACCACTGAAAGGAATGAAACCAAACATGGCATACCTGTTTCTTATTAGGTGCTGATAAAGTGTTGTTTCTTTATTGTTGATTTACTGTTCAAGATTTTCTTAGGGATTTTTGTCAGCCTGTGACTTTTGTCTCAGAAAGCTCAACATAGGGATAGTGATACGGTGGTGGCGGCGATGGCATTAGCTCACTTCTTAAAAGCTGTATATTTTAGAAGGTGGAAGAGTTTGATGTTTCATACTTTGTATATAGATGCCGCTACATTACAGTCACTCTGTTGTTAAAGTTTTTGAAATTTTAATAACTTTCTTAAACTAGCCTGGATTTGTACCAAACTTGGGCAGAAGCTTGTTTATCATCAAAAGCTAGTATCTAGAAGGTTATTGTGTTAAAATTGTGTACCTGTTTATCCGTATTTTACTTACAAATGGACTTAGTTTTTCTTCCAGTTAACATTACAAACAGTCTGTAGTTAAAGTTCAAAACATTTATCAGATTCATAAGCTATCCTGGGTTTTTACCAAACTTAGACAGAAGCTACTCACAATCTAAATATAGTATCGAATGGAATATTTTTATTATTTTTTTCTTCATTTTATTTTTCGAGCCTGCAATTAACAGAAAAAGTAGGCGAGTCAGGAGGTTCCGCTGAACCATTACAATTTTTTTTCATTTCACACAAGAAATGGATTCTAAAGATGTATCGAGAAATGTTGCCACATGCTTATACTTAATTGTTTTCTTGTTTGGATTCTTAGAATGTCGATTTTCAATTTTTATTATGCCTTGTCAGTTTGCCTTCGACCTATGAGGTTGAAAATCCTGTAGATATATTAAAAGAGATGATTTCAGCTTTCCAATTGTGAACTTTCCATTTCTAAGTAGCAATATTCCAGCAGCACCTGTATATGGGGTATATATCTCCCTAATAAGATATTCCCTTGATTGCATTTCCTATCATGATTTTCTTGATAGAGGGTTGTTGCTCACAAGGAAGCTATTAAATCAAGAGTTCCAAATGGTGAAGTTGAAATCATCTCTTCGTAAATTTTACGGACGCCATCACAAGTTGGTTGACCGTTATGGAATATCCGTTTCACAAATTATATCAGATATGTTCCTTACATCGAAACTACAATCCCCTCCTGTTTCATAAATGTGACCTACCGAATAAGACTATTTACCGGATTTGTTATCTCATAAGCAACACGACGGGTGCCACATGTGGAGCAGGATCTGCTTACCCTTCCAGAGCACCTGAGATAACCCCTAGTTTTTGGTGGGATTTGTGTTATAAAAAAGAAGATGTGGTATGATTGCCACTGAGACAACTATCCACAAAAGACCAAAATTACACAAACATTAACAACTATAGGTCACCATACGGCCTTCAACAATGAGCAAAGCCCATACTGCATAGTCAGCTATAAAAGGCCCTGATAAGACAATGTAAAACAATTCAAACGAGAAAATTGTTGTTTATTATTTAGTTTTCTATATTGTGTCATGTGTACTATTGTTTGTCTGTTTGTCCTTTTCATATATAGCCATGGCGTTGTCAGTTTATTTTCAACTTATGAATTTGACTATCCCCCTGGTATCTTTCGTCCCTCTTTTACCTCTCTTTAACCTTAATATTGAGTTTTATTTTGTTCATGTATGATTTGAGAAAAACATATATTGGTGAACATGTATGAGTGAGCTATTAAAACAAATGATATTTTATGTTGTTTAATTGAATTGTAAAACAAGGTATGTTTGATATCTCACAAAACATGTTTAACCCCGCCGTATGTTTGCTACTGTCCGAAGTCAGGTTTATTAGGTATTAGACAACACAGAGACATAAGACAAATCGATTTGGGTAACTTTTGATAAACTCATCATATATATCAGGACTAAATTTTGTATATACGCCAAACGCGCGTTTCGTCTACAAAAGACTCATCAGTGACACTTGAATCAAAAAAAGTTAAAAAGGCCAAATAAAGTAAGAAGTTGAAGCATGGAGGACCAAAATTCCTAAACGTTTTGCAAAATCCAGCTATGGTAATCTATGCCTGAGGTAAAAAAGCCTTAGTATTTCAAATATTCTAAATTTTGTAAGCAGTTAGTTTATAAATATAACCATATCAATGATAAATGAACATGAGTACATGTAATAATGTACTAGTAGGTTGAAAGATGCAATTTGCAGATTTTTTCATGAGAACGCAATTGTCTGCTGTTAATCAGTTCTTTTTTAAGTGAGTTCGAGAAATGTGTTAGGTGTAAGTAGCACGTGTATACCATACTGAGTCACATGAGGTTTTCATATAAAGTGTTAGTGAGAAAACATCATAAGTAAGAAAACTGAAAGCAAAACCGAATAGATATAAAACAATAACAGTTTTTTTAAATATTTTTTTATTCATCACACATCAATTAAAAAAATAAAAGACTAAACATAACACCTACTGACAACTAAGTGCGTGTGTTTTATTCAATGTTAAGATATATGTGTTTGTATTTATACTGGTTTCTCAATTATGGGTGCACATTTTAATTAACAATTTAATATTCGATGTTTTAGAAATACAAGAGGGAATATCCTCTAATACACAAATATAACAGCCGATTCCAGGCCTCTACATTATCATTTTTTCTTACTTGTCCCTTCGGACAAGTTGCAAGAAAATCAACTTGTCCGAACTCATAACTCACTTGTCCGAATTTATAATTGAAAATTCTCCATATTGATTATACATGTTGTATGCAATAATAACACTTGCCCTTTGGTTGTACCTAATAAAGATCAATAAAGGGAGCATTTTGTTATGTTGTATGACTACTACATCAAAATTCATTTTATTACTTCAGACTGAAGGCTTATTTGCAAGACTGAGCTCTCTAACACATTGTCACTATCATGTGTCGTTCATTAAATCATATCTCTTCCCATACCACTAGGTTCTCCTATTCATGGACCTATATTCATTCTGAAGTGGTGGTATGGTTTAAATATACCTGGCACCTTGTTTGCAAATAAACCTTTTTAATTTATTGATGGTGCCAAACAAGATTTTACAATTTGTCTTGATTTTTACATACATTGATATATGATCATGAAGTACATAAAACATTTTATTAAAAAAAATCTGCCTTTTTAGATTTTATCTAATTTTTCCATCTTAACTTATTATTTTAACTTATAGATCTTATTAAATAATATCTTTTCTAATTTAATATTATGCCTAAAAGCAAAATCAAATGATACAAACTTTAATTTTAAATTTTAAAGTTAAGGTAAAACTCCATATGATATCATGCATATGGAGGTGCTCCTAATTCAAGAGGCTTATACTAAGAAGAATCATTTACATTTGGTTTCCTTCCCCTTACTTATTTTCCCCTAGTCAATGGCTGCCAGCATGTTCAAATACGTTCAATCAGAGACATAATATACAAGTTTATATGTCTCTGATTCAATCAATGAATATTTATTTCATTTTGTATGATCAATAAAACAATCATTCATATTTTTAGGAATGTATAAGTCTTGAATTTGATCTGACATCGATTTTTTCACTTGTCCCATCGGACAAGTAGTATGATGAATCTACTTGCCCGACACCTATTTCCACTTGTCCCGGACAATCGGACAAACGGTAATGTCGAGCCCTGCCGATGAACGCAGGCAGATTTAAGATCAACAACATTAATGCAGCAGATATAGGTAGCGTCGTTGTCATACAATTAAATCGGCCTGCATGTTCAATAAACTGAGAGGCAACTTTGAGATAAAAGATTCTTCAAAAAGCTTTAACTAGGACAGAACTCCATGAATCAGTTTAAAAAACTGTTTTGTAGACATACAAAGGTGGTTAAACCAATGAAAAATATTTGACACCATAAAATTCTTAAGGTTTTATATCTTCTGCAAACAACCCAGTGAAATTTAAAAAAAATAGAATGGATACTTTTAGTCGGAAAAGCATTAGTTAAGGAACAAAATGAGCTATTAAAAACAAAGTTTATGGAGCTTCGAAATATTTATTTTTTCTAAAACTAGGACTTTTACCTTATATTTGCATTGGTATTATTTGGGGTCTCAAATCGGAAGAAAAAAACCCTAGAATCTGCTCAAATTTTGGTAAATGACCTTTTATGAGCTATTGAAGTCTACTATGAAAATAGAATTGGGCGGCGTAGAGCAATTGTTTTATTCTGTATCGCAGGAAAAAAAACCTAAGGAGTCCGAACATCTGACACAAATTCCTAAACCTGACCTAAGTTCTTCCTTAATTGCATAAAGATATACAGAACAGACTTGGGGTCAATTACATTAATTGGAATGTAATTAATTAAATTACACATTACAATGCTAAAATGATCAATTACACTAATTACACATTACACAGTTTTTGAAATGTAATTAATTAAATTACAATTACTTCAGTAAAGTAATTAATTAAATTACACATTACATTTCATCATAATATTTTTAAAAAATACATAATTACATTCAATTACATGGAAAATTGTAATGCATTACACTTAATTACCATTACATTTTCAATTACCCTATCCCTGATACAGAATGTTCAATGCACCATGGTTGATATATTGATTCAAATGAACTCGCACGTTTTGATTAAGTTTTGCGAGATTTATGAATCAATCTACATTTACTTTTTCTTTTTTTATATCCTACTGAAGACAACTTTGGATTATTCTGAATAGATTGTAATCTTTGAAATTTGCGGACATCTCTTTCTTCAATATGGCGTTGTGCTGCTTCATAATCGGACAGGTTGTAGTTGAGATTTTTTGGTTTATTAAGTAACTTCTGACATGTTCCTACGAACGATTCCCGTTCTTGGTCTCTTTCAGGAGCTCTAGAATCAGTTGGGAAATGAAAAGTTATGTTATTTATTTCTTTAAGAAATTGTTTGAGCATTTCTGGCATATCTATTGTAGGCATCTTGCCAGTAAATACAACAATCACATTTTGTAGCACATGAGTACCAAAGTTTCCTTTTATCCTATCTAGAACTGATTCGTCTTCTTTCGTAAATCGAACTCCATCTTGAATACAAAGGACTAAAATCAGAGGGAATAAGTGCCTATTCGTTTTCAGATATTCTGTAATCATTTCTTGGACCTTACAATTGTTTATTTCTAGATTAAACAATCCCGGAGTGTCGACTATGTTAATCAGAACATTCTTAATGCTAACCTTTGCTTCCTGACATTTTGTTGTAACCAGTTGTGCAGTTGGAGCTACTTTAAAGTTTACTCCTCCAGAAATTATATTCCCTACTGTGCTTTTTCCACTTCCAGCTTTTCCAATAAGAAGGATATTTATACACCCTGCAATGCTGCCATAAAAAAATTGGCATTAGTACAACATATCATAGCTTATCCAAATACCTGTTATAAAAGTTTATAAAATACGAACCATAAATCATTGGGGCAAGTAAGGACATAACATTTGAAGCAGGATCTGCTTACCCTTCCAGAACACCTGAGATCACCCCTAGGTTTTGGTGGGGTTCATGTTGCTCAGTCTTCAGTTTTCTATGTTGTTTCTATGTTGTTTCTTTTGTACTATTATTTGTCTGTTTTTTCATTTTTAGGTATGGCGTTGTCAGTTTATTTTCGATATATGAGTTTGACTGTTCTTCTGCATGGTATCTTTTGCCTCTCTTTCGAGCTTCATATATACATCCCTTAATTTGAATTGTGATTAAATATTTGACACAGCATAAGTGTCTGACACATAATGAATCAAAATACATGTTTCGATCACAGAACCCCAAAAATTTAATTTTTCATGAAATCAAACAGAGTTCAGTTTGGACCCCGATAAAAAGACTGGACAAAAATGTTTGAACACAAAGTCTTATTTAAACATGCAGCAGAATGTGCTGACTTAAAACAAAATCATTCATAAAGTAAACCTTTCTCCAATGCAAACCAGACGTCGTCCTTACCTCAAAATGCAATCTGTAATTGGTGTATAAGTTCCATTGGATTGATTTATAACTTCTGCATTTTCATCACAATATGCATTTTGACTGCAAAATAAATATAAATTTAAAATAAAAAGAAATGGCGAACATATACTGAAGAAAGATGTTTGGAGTGGTTAACTTAAATATGCAAAACTTCAACAAGAGGCTGTCACAACGACAGCAAACCGGATTTATTAAAATTTATTTGTGTCCTGGCAATATCACAAGAACCATTACTGATGATTGGTGAAAATGAAAATCGTCAATATCAAATTTGACCTCTATTTTGTCATCAGTATCAACATATTAAAATTTGAAAAGCTTAGATTGAATGGTTCATGAGTAATTGCACGGACACGACTGGAAACACCATTTTTCAATCTTTCAAGAACCATAACTCCTGAACGGTAAAAGTCAAAATCATCATTATTGAACTTGACCTCCATTTAGTCATCAGTAACAACATATTAAAATTTGGGAAGCTTTGGTAGAACAGTTCATGCATAAATGCACGGACACGACTGGAAACGCCATTTTACGATCTTTCAAGAACCATAACTACTGAACAGTAAAAGTCAAAATCATCATTATTGAACTTGACCTCCATTTTGTCATCAGTAACAACATATTAGAATTTGAAAAGCTTTGGTTGAATGGTTCATGAGAAAATGCACGGACAAGACTGGAAACACCATTTTTCAATCTTTCAAGAACCATAACTCCTGAACAGTAAAAGTCAAAATTGTCATTATTGAACTTGACCTCCATTTTGTCACCAGTAACAATATATTAAAATTTGGGAAGCTTTGGTAGAACAGTTCATGCGTAAATGCACGGACATGACTGGAAACGCCATTTTTCAAATGGTTTATACTTCAACTTCAACAATAGTTTACCTTTTTTTACCTTGTTTATGACATTAAAAATTCATTTTCGTAATATCAAGAGGTTGAATCATGATTATATTGGAATTCTTCATCTTAGCAACTTCTTGCCTCTAACAATGAACTGCAAAAGCATTTGCAAGTACTGTACTGTTTAAAGAGTCACTCACAGAAGACTGAATCGTTTACCCGAAATTATAGTAAAATTTTTGTGAAATTGTCATGTATTTTACAATTTTATCTAAGTTTCCACTATAATATTTAAAGACGAATTTTATCAATTCTTAGTATGTTCACAATCCATGGTTCATGGGTTCTTGATGAAAGGTCAATCCTCAAAAGTGTTTCGGACGCATATATATAACTTTTAAAGAATTACTTTCATTAGCAACAGCTAGTTAAAATAACGATATCTAGGCGTTTTCAGATTAATCTGCTGTGAATAATTATGTCAAACATACATTTCAAAATACTTTCTAAAATATAATACAGAGAAACAAAGTCATTGTATTACTCAATGATAACTCAATTTTCTTTTAATTTCACCTTTCGGTATATTAATGATGTACTCTCTCTTAATATAAATAATATATTCAGTGATCACTTACATTTAATATAGCCAAGTGAACTTGAAATTAAAGATACTACCGACACAGAGAAATCTGCTTCATATTTAGACCTTTTTCTCGAAATGACTACTGATGGTAGATCGAATACCAAAATTTATGACAAACGCGATGATTTTAATTTTCCTATAGTCAACTTTCCATTTCTGTGTAGCAACATCCCAGCAGCACCAGCATATGGAGTATATGTGTCTCAATTGATATGTTACTCTAGAGCTAGCTCAAAGTACGTTGATTTTGTTGAAAGAGGAATACTGTTTTCTCGAAAGTTGCTAAGACAGGGCTATGAATCTATCAAATTAGGCCAATTTAAGGTCATCACTCAAGCAATTTTACGGTCGCCATCATGAGCTGATTGGTCATTATGACATAAGTGTGTCAGAAATCATATCTGATGTTCTTCCTCAGTCATAATAACCTTCCATCATTACCGAACTGAACAAAGAAATAACACGAAGGGTGTTGTATACCCTGCAGGAAATGCTTACTTTTCCGGAGCACCTGATTTCACTTCCGGAATTTTAGTGGAGTTCATGTTGTTTCTTAACTATTATTCATAACTGTTGATGTAAATGTCCTTTGGTTTTGTGAGTCTTTGTTTACTACTTGGTTTTGATTGTTATTGTCTTGAATGTAATAAAATAATGTCGGTTTATACCAGATTCAGTATTATGAAGCCTTAATGAAATAAGCTGGAGACAATGTAGTGATTTATAAAAAATTCTTTAGGAAGTGAGTTTGTAAACCAATTTTTCAATAATCTCAAGACCGAGTAGTATCGAAGCCGTTGTACTAATCTGATATTTTCATGCATATTTCGTCTTGTCGGTCCCGGTTTGGTTTGTACAAAAGAATCACTTGGCAGATTTTCATCTTCAGGTTTTACAGCGTAACTGACAAGTCCTAAGTAGACACAACGCGCGTCTGACATATTTTAAAAAGGATAAGCCTGGTACCTTTGATAACTATATACACTTAAAACTAAATTTTGATTGAAATGGATCATGTGAGAATATTTTGTATATAGGCCCGGTATTAACCAGTGTTTTTCACCATTAATTACCTGCTCGGACAATAAAAAAGAGGTCTATACTGGCAAATACTGGTCGATTAAAAATTGTGATGGTTATTTTTACTACTCATTGAAGTAAGAACTTGTTGAAAAGTCAAATATTTTTGATTTGGTATAATTACAAAAAAAATAAAAAAATAGAGTTGAGTATGGTAAAGGAATAGAAACAGAGACTAGGAATATACAAATATAGCCTTTGTATGAGGTCGATAAAAGAATATATTGACATGAAAGATGTATATTGACTGAGGACGTAGTCTGAGGTCCATATACTTCTTTGGGTCGATATATACTGTTTTGACCTCATACAAAGGCTTAGATTTTGTTATATTACTAATCTGACCATATTTGTATCATATTGCCTCCTTGACAATAACAAAATATTAGTTGTTATTTCAATTGCTTTTATTTGTTTGTTTGTCATCTTATGTATTTTTTGAAGATTGTTTTCGTCAAATAATCGATCACAGATATCATTTGTTTCAAAACGTTTAAGATCCAATATCCTGAAATTCATTACATAACGTCATATCAGATTATTACATGGCATTTTTCATATCCCATGTATCATCAGCCCAAGGTTCAATATCAGCCCAAGAGCCGCATGGCTCAAGGGCTGATATTGAATGAGGGCTGATGATACATGCGATATGAAAAATGACATGTTATGATCTTTTTATCATATGCTTCAACAGTGGAGAAAAATAACAGATTCAGATATTTATCCTTTTATGTGGTTCCCGAAAAGAAGTTCAAAAAGTAAAAAGTCCACGGATGTCGGACCCAAAATTTGATACATTCAATATGAAATTTTTGTATCATATGCCTCAAGCGAGAAAAAAAAACAACATTTTAATATGGACGAATCGACAAAAAAATAATTCAACAATATACATAATGAACATAGTTTGGAAAAGTCAACTTTTTAAAAGTAACTTTCTAAATTATGTTTCAGAAAAACTTTTAAAAAATGCATTTATTTAATAATTTGTTTGTGTTTTTTTTTTAATTTTATTATTTTACACAATTTACTTTCCAGTATTCAGATAATTGTTTTGTACACTACTTTGTAATGTTTTCACTAAAAACGTAGCATTGAGGTGTATTTTCCGGAATTTGCAGAGTATCACCGGAATGCCATGTGATAACATTACGGAAAGGCATGTGATAACAATCGAAGCATGTGATAAACTTTTCATATCAGCCCGCTAAGCACTCATTCAAAAAATATGGAATATACTTTAATTTAACGCTATTGTCATACAGTAAAAATCATATGTTATTTAGTCTTAGTATATGATAATAAAGTATATCGGTCTTCAGATATTAGAGATATTAGATATTCTAAAAATAACTGTGCAATATGCTTTTTGCTGTGCAATATACTTTTTGCTATCTGTCGTTTTTTCTCTACCTTCCAAAATAAAGTTTAACATGTGACTATCCCTAAATGAATCAAATTTGTTACAATATACGAATTAACAATATTAAGTTATTAAACCCAAATGTAAAGCACTGCGCAAATTCAAACTATATCTTTTCATTTATCCCTACAAGAACTTCGCAGTAACCTAAAACATCTGGGCCACAAAAGAAAAGACATCAATAAAGGTTTCTCTCGCGCTAGCAACATCAGCCGAGTTGTACTTTTATAATATGGAGACAAAAGGGTGCCTTTTGTGTTGACTTACCATTCAGAATTTGACAACTTATCACACCTAATCTGTGAGTATTGGAAAGAAATCGAAAAACATTCTAAACTATCCAAGATTTTCCCTGAGTCACCTGTACTGGCTTTTTGTAGGCCCAAAAGCCTTAAAGACTTACTGGTGAGATATGATTTATCCTTTAAAGCAGGCTTTTCGGCTGTGGGCTCTTGTAAGAATTGCGGAAACAAACGATGTCTTACTTGCAAACAAATATTAAATACCCATGAGTCTTTAAACAGAATACACCATATTTTGCAATGTTAATTGCAAGACAACAAATGCTGTGTATCTTATAGGTTGCACTTTATAAATACAGCTGTTTCTCAAACCACGCCTCTTTTGGGGAGATACATCTATATTCATAGATAATTTGATTTGTTGACATGCTGGTTCCTAGATATGATCCCTATTATGTTTCATCTAATAGAGACATAAATTGGGACTGCATGTTACCAGTATTAAAACATATTATTGCGGTGAAAAATTAATTCTGAAGTAGGGAAATAGTAGAAAAAGATAGGAGTATTATATAATTGTATGCTTAGTTTAAACTCTAACAAGTTCAGGGCATATAAAATTTGAAAATATGCCACACAGCCCTGTGATTTGACCTTTGAATAAAATAGAAGTGCATATCAACTTTCCATTCTAGGATATAATTTTTCACCAAACGTCATAATTAAAGTATGGGAAATTGCATTGTCTATATTTACTGAAATGCCATCTTAGCAACTACCTGCAACCAATACAAGCCAGACCTCCCTCTCAGTCGACTTTTGAGATCCCCTGCTCACACTAAGGCAGATCTCAATCGACTGTCCATTACAATTTTTGACCACAACACTGCTTGGTCTACAGAGGATAAACTCAATCTTGAAAGATTTTGGATAAGAAAATTAAAAACTTTGGCACCACATTGGACATATGAAAAGATGTAGTTCATATTGCGCAATATTTTAGGTCATATGACAGTTTTTGTTTCTATTTCTTTACCTTATTAATTTTTTTTGGTTATTATACCAGTTTAAATTGCTTTGTTCAATTCATTTAGAGGGATGTAAAGTACAAAGTCACGTTCAACTACTTAACAGTAGTCAAAATTTATTATTATATTTTTTAAAGGGGACCTTTAAATACACAACCTCTGTTGTAATTACTATACCGTCGTCAGGGCTGTTTTTTGTATAATGAAGCAATCTTTCTTGGACATCGTAACTGTCCTTACCTTTTAAATTTTAGATTTGTGCCAGTTCATATCGCACATTACTATTTTTGTTTGAAGCATATCTTTGCAGTCTCTGTTGTAAATAGCTATATAACCTATGCCATGTTTAAAAATTTTGAACTGTACAATTGTCTTAACTATGGATGTTCGGTTTTAACTATTTATTGTATAAATTTCAAGATTGTTATAGTTTAATCAAATTAGATTGATATGATTCATTTTACATCATAGTCATACTGATGAAGGATATCGGTTATCCGAAATATTTATAAATAATTTAATTTATAGTTTTCTTTTTTGTTATTGGTGTTGTATTGTAAACACCTGGCCACCGAAAGCTTTATAATTGTGAAGCCTAGGTGGTCGTCTGGTATTGAGCGTCGGATATGGTGCAAGGCAATTTGGTGTCACGATATCTCAGTATCCCTGCGAGGGAGGAACAAAAATTTACCTGCATGTTTAATAAAACGATTGTTTTAATTACAAACGAAAGTGAACCAACGCCTGGTAAGTCTGTAGTGAGTTAGAGTCCCTGAAGTGGATACCTCGGGTATGCAGGGTCGTTATGATAAAACACAAAAATGTAGAAAGTCTTATAACAACAACACTTGAGGGACTGCTGCATAAAATTTATTGATCGACATGTTTCGGTGCCTAGGACACCGTCATCAGGATACAAATAATACATTGAACATGCTTAAGTATACAATCGGGTTGTCTTTTGACTACTATAACAACTACTATACTATGACGTTGTCAAAAGACAACCCGATTGTATACTTAAGCATGTTCAATGTATTATTTGTATCCTGATTGTTTTAATTGTATACACACATATCGATGAGCTTTCTTTTTGTGTCTGTGCATCTTCAGGGATGTACATATGTTACACATTGAGGAGGCCCCTCATGGGGGGGGGTCCTAGTAATCACATAATCACCATTTTTTTGCCAATATAATCACATAGTCATTAAATATTTGCTTATTTTTAGTAATCAAATAATCATAAACTAAAAATACAGTCCTAGGTAATCAAATAATCATGAAATATTTGGCTTAATAATCAAATAATCATTAAAAAAACGGCCAAGTAATCACATAATCAAAAACCCCATGAGGGCCCTCATTGAGGTATTTGAAAGCTTGAAATGTGTTGCTTGCAATATGGGTACATACTTACGCAATATTAGGATCTTGAGATTCATACAACAACCTGTCGTCTTCACTTACAACATCACTATATTTGCTGAAAAAAAAAGATTTATTTTTTAATTAAGGAATGACTGTAATATTTTTTCTGTCTATGAAGAAATAACATAAAAAATGTGGTACACACTGAATAACCCGCGTAGCACCACATTTTTTTATGTCATTTCGAATTCCGAAGACAGAAAAAATATTACAGTAATTTCTTAAAATTTAAAAATTAATTCAAAATTCCATTTTAAAACGTGGTAAACCATGATATAATAACTGATATGTGACGAAAAATACGATTGGAAGCAGTATAAATATAGTCCCTGAATGTGCATATGATGAATCAATCGACCGACGTTTAACTTGCTTTTACAAAAAGGCTCTAGCTTCAAATACTGATAAACATGATATATGAGGCAAAAAAGAAAAAAGAAAAAAAAAGAAAACTAATCACCAAAATGCATAGAGCTCCGTCAAATCAAACGCAACTTATTGTGAATACTTACTCTTCGTCCGAAACTGGTTTCAACAATTCTTCTTCCTCGCTGTCGCTAATGACTGGCAAACTGAAATTTTATCAATAGACTTAGAGCTTATTTATTTTGGAAGCAATGTTCTTCTTTTACCTATTCAATAAAAGGATTATGCAAAATCATACCCCCATACTTCAATCATTGAAAACAGTCTTTCGAACAAAAGAGCTATTAAACAACATTGAAACACATATTCATAAAACAAAATGTTAAGCTCTATTAATTTTTGTGGTAAACAGTTTTGACACAATCTCACAAATTGTACATGCTTTATAAAATTCGTAAGTTGATCCTGTTTCATTTAATTTATGCATGACAATCTCTACAAATTATAGACATTGAAAAAGTGTAACATCTGAATGAATCATTGTGTGTGAATTGTATTATGTAAGGCCACGTGCAGAGGTGGATCCAGCCATTCGAAAAAAGGAGAGGGGGGGGGGGTCCCAACCCAGAGTAAAGGGGGGTTCCAACTATATGCTCTCAATTAAATGCATTAATGATCGGCCAAACAAAAGGGGGTTCTGACCGCCGGAACCCCCCTGGATCCGCCAATGACGCGTCTTTCAAAAATTTCAAGCTTCTCCCAATTTTTTCTTTTTTGTGTCTTAATTCTGAACTAGTATTTGTCTGTTTGTCTTTTTATTTTTAGCCATTGCGTTGTCAGTTTATTTTCAATCTATAAGTTTGACTGTCCCTCTAATATCTATCGTCTTCCTTTCATTACATATAACCTTTCTTTTAAGGTAAATAGTCATGTTTGATTTTAAAACTATAATTTAATGGAGAACATTCCCTTGAAAAATAAAGACAATGTACCTGTTTTCCATATTTTCAGTGAGAGTTGTGTCAGGTGCTAATGGAATCTCCGTTTCGTCATACCACGTCGTTTTATTTTGATGCAGATGCAGTCGCTGAAATAAAGCAGCCTTTAATTCAGTTGTTGTCTTTTGTCATTGTGTTTTTCGTTCATTATTTTGTACATAAGTTAGGTCGTTAGTTTTCTGTTTGAATATTTTTACATTTGTCATTAATAACATAATATGTGGTTGTTGAAGGCCATACGGTGATATATAGTTAATTTCGTGTCATTTGATCTCTTGTGGAGGGTTGTCTCATTGGCATCCTATACCACATCTTCTTGTTTTTATATATTAAAAGCCACACTAAATCGGCAATAAAACTAAACTGAAAAATAATATATATATGTAGGAATCTAAAGTACGATAAGGATGCTAAAGTACGATGGTCATGCTAAAGTGCGATGGTCTACGCTAAAGTCAGATGCCTCCATACGCTAAAGTGAGATGGTCCGCAAAAGTATAGGCGTATGAAACGTAGTTGGATTATGAAGTTAACAGTAGTTTATACAAACCAAAAATGAACATGCCAGAAGATGAAATAAATAATGGAAGCGAACAGATTAATGATAAATGTTTACGTTTACGTTAAAATATTGTCGATTTTATTGCAGAGTATAAGGCCAAAATAAATAAATAGTGTGTTTCCTATTTCACCCTGAAAAAAATTAGGTAGGGTAGGTAGGTAAAACATTTTATTTTATGAAAACTTTTTATTTTTTTCTGTCGATGATAGCAGATAAAGATTCAAATTAAATCATTTGATGAGCCTGCATGCGTCTTTGATATTCATAATAGTACTTAATTAAATCTGTATATATTTTCATTAATAATAAAAATTTCCTTTCAATTTAATGTTTTTGTATCTGCAGAAGCTAAACAGAACTTAAAGTTAAGGTAGACATGTGGGAACAGATTCCTACCCTTCCCTACCCCCCTTTTGTTTTAGTAGTAGAAACACTGTAAATTGGTGCTAAGCAGCAGCCTGTGATTTTTTGAGGGGCAATGCTCTTGCACCCCCTTTATTCAATAAACAGATGTTTTTTTTATGTTTGACAGAATTTAATCTTTAGGAGTGGGGTTCTGACAATATTTAAATTTCAGGTTTTGAGAAAAGTGAGAATCTTTTGTCTTTATATTAAATATATGGAAAAATAATGTAGATTTATTTTCCATCTCTGGTCATGCTGGTATAAACTGTTCTGGGACCAGCCAGAGAAAATTTAAAAGAATAAAAGTAGACATGGTGCAGGGGCAGATTCATTTATAAATTAACATGAATCATCCACCATGTCTGCCTACTGGGGAAAGCTTTCTATTTCTTGTTACACATTGAGCATATTTTACAACAAAAGCTGGATTGATTTTAGCAGTAAATTGATCTCATTTTACTCTTAAAATTATTTGTCAATTATGGTCTTGTCAAAAGTTTTCGTATGTCATAAAACTTTTTTTTTTGCCCATCATGTTATTCTTAAAAAAGATTCATCATATTGTAATAATCAAGAATTGATGCCATTATATTTTGCAAACATGTGATCACGTTTTGCATATTTGACAGCTAATAAATAGCTGCAGCCATGCTTGTTTATTTAAAATCTTGGTCTATGAAATGCTTGACATATTTATATTGGTCATTGCTATCAAACGTTTTGAAGATTTATAGTTTTCTAAACAAAAAGTCGGATCCGGACAGACCAAAAAATCCGGATTTTTTTTTTTTTTTTTTATTTTTGTCAATAAAATGTTTAGGGTCGGCGTCAGAAAGGAGGTAGGGTCGGGAAACCGGAAACACACTATTAATTTATTTTGGCCCAAACATCGGTAAAATAAAGGAACACGTTTTCAAGCGTAAATCATAAATTGTCCATTAAAACCCCAGTCAGGGGATGTGTTTACATTAATAGGCTGTTACATCAATTACCCAATATGCCCCTTGTCCTGAACATTCATGAAATATTTGCCACTGGACGTTCAGCAACCAACAAGCAATTCAATAGGCCTGAATTGTTAAAAATGCACTTAAAGGAAATATAGTATATTGTGACCCCTAAATAACCTTTTTAGCAGTTATTACCAGGTCAGTCTTTTAAATTTAGAAACAGTAACAGTAATATAATTAACCGGTAAAGTAAAAGCCTATGGCATTATAGTTTATATCATAGTAAACTAGATTTTGCAAAGAGACTTTTTTTTAACATAAACCAGCAACCATTTATGGTCACACTAAAGTATGATTGTGTGTATCGCTAAAGTACGATGGATCTTTGTTTGCTAAAGTGCGATGGTATATAGCACTCTAAAGTGCAAAGGAACAAAAGAGAAAGGTTTAAGGGCACTTAGGCAGCAACCATTTGATTTTCTGGGGAGGGCTATGGGGTTTTTTTCTGGACAAATTTTTTTTTCCGCCTGCGTCGAAAAAAAATCTATTTTTTTCGCGACAAGTCGCAAACATTTTTTTTCTTTCAATTTTAGCATTATTACATATAGTAGCAGCTGAGGGTGAAACAAACATTTTTTTTTCTTCTCAGAATCAAAAACAAATTATTTTTTTCTCCAAAAACTGGAAACAAACTTTTTTTTCCAAAAAAAACCATAGCCCCCCCCCCCAGAAAATCAAATGGTTGCTGCCTAAGTGCCCTTAAACCTTTCTCTTTTGTTCCATTGCACTTTAGAGTGCTATACCATTGCACTTTAGCAAACAAAGATCCATCGTACTTTAGCGTTACACACAATCGTACTTTAGTGTGACCATCGCACTTTAGAGTACCATCGCACTTTAGAGTCCTACATATATATATACAGTATATATATAAACGAGTCTAAATTGAAAACTACGTTCAAACCTATGATGTCGTTGGATAAAAACCGCAATTTTTATACGTGTGCAGGTAAAACAAATTATCGTAATGTGAATTTTCACTCAAAAATAAGAGAAAACAAACGACACAACGTTATATTGTAATACACACAGAAACGAACTATAATATAACAATGGCCATATTCCTGACTTGGTACAGGGCATTTTTAAAGGAAAACATGGTGGGTTGAACCTGGTTTTGTGGCATGCCAAACCTCGCACTTTTATGGCCATGTGAAATATAACATCAAAATGACAGCACAGTACTACAATATAAATAAATTGGAGAACACAATTGACAAAGAATCACACGAACAACAGCCAACAAAAGGCAACAAGTTCAAAATTTTAATACGCCAGATTGAGAAGTGCATTTTGTCCACACAAGACCATATGTGTGACGCCCAGATACAAAAGTTTGAAAGCCGAAACGAGTACAAAGTTGAACAGCATCGAGGACCAAAAGATCAAAAAAGTTGTGCCAAAAACGGCAAGGGTTTTCTGTTAGTTACCAGACAGGGGTTTATCTGGGTATTTGGGGAAAAAGGACCCTGGCCAGTTTTGGGAATTTTTTAACATGGTTTTCAATGAGATTGGGAAAAACAACCAATATACCAGATGTTAGTTTGAGTGTGTTTAATTCACTAAACAATTTTTTGTTGGTGAAAATAAAGTAAAGACTACACCTTTGTTTTTAAATATAACAACATGACATTTGAGTATCAAAATAATGAGTTCTAACTTCTTGAGGATTGTTACATTTTTTTGATTTTGACATGAAAATTTGTGAACTGAAATATTTTGAGTTCTGTAAAATATATCCTGTTTCAATTTTCTTTTTTTATATATCTTTTAGTTTTCAATTTTAGTGTTGCTAAGTTAGCTGTCACATGTTTGGTTTTTTTAATTTTTTTATTTACTGTTTTTGATTGACAAACCCGGAATTATATACTTGTCCGTTTCTGGATTTGATCTGGTTTTAGTATTTTCCCACACTTCCTGTTTATTTATGGCAGCCATTGTTTGTCAATGTTGTTTGTCTAAAAATGTTCAATATGTTTCAACTTGGATTTACACATTACTTGTTGGCGATTTTTGACATAAAGCTAGCGGTTGAATAAAATAAACATCTCTGTCATTAATAATAAAGATGGAAATGAATTTTGTGATCATTTGGGAATTTTGATCCCAAAATTGGAAAAATGTAGGGTTTTTGCAGTTGGGAATGGGTCCGAAAACCTGACCCTGTGGAATGCTAGAAAAATCCATGCGGCAGAACATCCCTATTATTTAGAATAATTTATACTTTTGCAAACAGTAAATTTTATAAAATGAATATTCAAAAGATGTATACATGATAAAACTGAAGTATTAACTAATTACAGGAAACAACTGAAAAACATTTACATAGCCAGACATTCAGACATTTGAAACACAAAAGTAGACACATCCGAATAAGTTTAAACCTCAACGCCAAGTGACGTCCTATTTGAAACTGAAAAATGACAAAAAAATGACGTCATTTGAATTTGTAAAACAGATCATCAAAAAATGAAAAATGACGTCACATAAGAATAAATAAGATAGAATTAGGATTGATTTAAGATTATATATTTGAACTAAATACTCATGATATTGCATTTAATAACAAAGCACATTTTAATACTTATTAATATCAAACTAAGGTAGCAATTAACTATATTATAAAACTATGTCCGGTTTGTTTTGAATCAAACTTCAAACGTAAAATATCGTACTGATTATGTTGAACGAAATCAAATCTAATAAATGAAGGCGGTGATTAATTTTCTTTACCATAACACATAAATATAATAAAAAAGACGTCAACATATTTGACAAAATCCGATGAGAATTACAAATATAACATTAAACATTCAAACTAAATACATGAATTTGGGATAGACAAGTACCGTACCACGTCTTATAGTAATGCGAGTTCACACTCGGCAAAACATACGATTGCAAATGTTTAGTTTGTGTTAAGTTAATATCATTTTTCCAGTGGTAAGAAATGTTGGTTTAGTTGTGTCAATAACAGATGCAAAATAGCCAGATATGATATTTGAATATATAGAAACATGGAGTTGTTGACACAGTTAGTAAAAATTATTAAAAAATTATTAAAAAAATATGTCATATGAACATTAGTTAGAAAATATAAAAAAAATTATGAATGAATAAGTTAATTGAAGATATACATTTAACAAATTACAGATCAGGAACTGATTAAGTAATATAAATTTTACTGTTCACCGCACCGCCAAATATGTGACGAATAATAACAGCCTATATTTAGATCACCGTTAACGTTACAAAAAAAAGATTAAAAAAGAAACAAGTATTTACTCTTGATCTTCTTTATACTACTGATACATTTTGATTTAGACATACCTGTTAAAATGCTGCATCACTTCTGTTTGTTATTTCTAAAGGCATCCATTTTTGTGTCAACAAACCAGGAAGAAAATTATCGAATCCGGGTCCGTCCGCCCTGATTCTGGTTCGCCCTAGTTTCTGTTCGCCCTAACACCTGTTCGCCCAGAGTCCGTTCGCCCTGATTTTATTTTTAAGTATAGTGTTGCGTTGAGTGTTGAAGTCAGTCTACAATTTCGCCGAATATTTACGATGTATCATGTTACCTTATCTAAAGCTAGCTGCTACTAGGTTATAAGTTTCTGTGAATTTCAGCACTACACATTCTCATTAAAATCCGATGTTCTGATACGCTTAGCTACGCTCCACAACAGATTTTAATGAGATTGAGCACAGTCTACATTGTATTTTTAAATGTAAAACAACTAAAGACTAAGGTATTATGACGTCTTGCTGCCACGACAGTCAATCAACAGTAATTAAAAGTAATTCATAAAATAAAGTGTAACAATGTAGCCATAATTTTATTTAATTACTTAATATAAATTTGGCAAATATTCTGTACAAATGTATTTAACTTTAAGTTTTAATAGATAAACAAGCATTTTAATATTATATTTATATATATTTCGTTCATTGATGTAACATATATACCTATCATAAATGAATATAGGGCGAACGAACCCAGGGCGAACGGACTATCAGGGCGAACAAACTCAGTGCGAATGAACCTAGGGCGAACATGTAATCAGGGCGAACCACCCCGATACCAAAATTATCGGTCTCACTAATTAGCGACAACAAGCGTCAACAAGCGACAACAAAAATTATTTTAGCGACAACAAGCGACAAGAAACTATTTTAGCGACAAGAAAACATATTTTTTTTTAATTAAAATTATTTATTGCAATAAATATTAAAAGAATATGCAAAAGAAAATAATTTTAGCGACAAGAAAGTTAAAATTGATAGAAAAAAATGAAACATTATTTACATATTTATTTTATCATCTATAATGTATAACAGCCAGTATTACGTTTAATTATTGTATTATGATATTACGTGTTTTTAAGCCCGGGATTTCGGGATGAGGACCCCTCCTAATCTCTTTCTTCTTCACAAATGTTAATTTCTTCATCTAACAATATACTAATATAAACTTCACAATATCTTTCTTCCTCACAAATGTTTCATTTCTTCGTCTATCTATATAATAAAACATTTTAATAAGACATATCTGCTCTTAAATTAAATAAAAACAACATTACATTCAAATTTCTTTATATCTAATAAAAAAAAAATGTTTTCTTGTCGCTAAATAGTCTTCTTGTCGCTTGTTGTCGCTAAAATAAGTCTTGTTGTCGCTTGTTGTCGCTAAAATAAGTCTTGTTGTCGCTTGTTGTCGCTTCTTGACGCTTGTTGTTGCTTCTTGACGCTTGTTGTCGCTAATTAGTGAGACCCAAAATTATTATTTGATAGTGAGTTATCGTTCCTTAAAAATGTCAAACGAAAAGATAACATAATGTGTTACACACAGGACATCAAAACAATTAAATTATTCATAGTAAGATAAAATTGATTTACATTATATCTATGATATTGCACTTTTACTAAATATCACACCTCAAGCAAAGGTAGTTTATGAAATGTTATCAGGTAGTTTATGAAATGTTAACCGGAAGTGGGTTGATGTTGTTAAAAAAAGTTTGTGGACATGGAAGAATTAATCTTAGCTAGTTTGCGTCTAGCATCGGTATGAGCTTTATGAATCTGAGTCAACAAACTGTGCAATAGAAACATTTCCCACTTTCATTTTCACTTCTTCAAAGCACCTGTGTTTTACATCCTGGTCAAGCGGCCAGTGGTTTTTCACTTTTGTCATTTTTATAATTTGAAACAAATGGGCTGGGGCCGATGTGACTGTACAGTAATTTAACCAGTTAACAGTTAGCTAATATAATGAACTCAGTTCTTATATTACTCTAAAGTACTCTTACATATGGAATTTCAGAGACGTTTTGGGTTTAATTTATTTAATTTGAAGCTTGCTGAATTTGACTTTGTCCAATTTGGTTACATGTACATCATGTACATGCAAGTTTAACTAAAGTGTTTGCACTCCAGTTAAAGATTTTTAAAGAAAATTGCAATATACTATTTGTACATTATAACAAACACTTTATCTTTCCATGTTTTATGAAAGTGTCTGTGCAAACATTATTGCTGTCTCATTGACACACCTCCTTTAAATTTTTAACGCTTTGCATGACCATTTGTAGACTTGGTACAAAAATTTCTGAGGAACTCCCTAATAATTATATGAACCAGAGAATCAATATATACATGTATTAATCAAAAACTCAACATTTTTGGTGAAAATTGTAATACTGCTTTTATTGATATTTAAAAAATTGTGACTATTAAATTTGAGATTTGTCATATTTACTTAATAAAAGTACAATCTTAGTTTAGGAATTAGCTATGTGTGTCTTATAAGCAAGTTCCTTGTAGGAAAATATGGCTGACATGCATGATATGGTTCATGTAGAAAATAATTAGCTAACTTTTGAAAAATTATGATAATTTTTCAAAAGTTAGCTAATTATTTTCTACATGAACCATATCATGCATGTTGTGAATTGATATGAACTCTAAATAATAATTTGAATAATGTTATATTTGTTATAATTAGAATAGTTTAAAACTACAAAGGTGGCCTTCTGAGGTACGGGCATACCTTTAATATGAAGTCTGCGTTCAAGTTTGGATAATTAAATCTGCCAATGCATAAAATATACACACAAAACAAATTTAGAATGTTAAAATATTTGTATTGCAGATATTTAATTATGTGTACTGTTATCAGGTTATTCTTTTGATTGAGAAAAAATCAGATTCTAATTTATAAGAAAGAAATGATGACTTCTGGAATTAGTTCATAGAATCTTGATGCAACCCAGAATTCATGTTTAAAAATCATTTTGAGGAATTACTAAACCGTTTCATTGACATGACTGATAGCCACCCTGCTGAGAAGATGGCTTCCTTGCAATTGGCTATTATGACACAAGTGAGAGATTTTCATATTAGATCCTATTTTTCTAACCTGTAACGGCAAAAGTTTGAAAACTTAAATGACACTGAACAGTGTTCATTCCAGGTGTTATTGTACATATTATAACAGCATGAACCGACTTTTTTTATGAAAAAAAGTACTAGTCTGGCTTCAATTCTTCCAAATTCTTTGAATCAAATTACCCTGGTTTACAACAATCAGAAACTTCATTTTCACACTTTCATCTGGGTATTAAACATATAAAAAGTTATTTTGTGTTTGCAATATTTTTCAGCACCAAATTTTAAAGAGGTAATTTTATCGGGTTAAGATGGACTCATCATCAGCTGTCCTAAGTGTGAATCCGTGTAAACAAGGATTTGTGGGCAAAAGAGTTTTACATTGAAAAAAAAGGGAAAGCTGAAAGATACAGCAGTAATAATCATGATATTCGTTGTCATATCATGCTATTGATTTATGAAAAGTTTTAAATGTTTTATGATATTTTTTTTTATTACAGACAGATGAAAAAGATTAGATGATAAGATCTTGAAAAATGGCATTTACAAGTTCCCAAGGGATGGACGGAAAATCCCTCAACTACCAACAGAGGGGTACAAATAATTCCCCAGTGCCACAATTAAACCCTCCACCACCAATACCTCAAAGATCGCGAAGGTCAGATCCGCCTTCAATGGGATGGAATATTCCCGATTCTACAGTGAATCAAAATTTCATGAATCCAGCATCAGACCCATTTGGAGATTCATTCCAAAATAATTTTACAGGAAATTTTTCAATGCAAAATAATACAAGTTCCTCAGGAACTAGCATACCTAGAAACAATAGCCCGTTACAATTGACGATGCCTAATCCAAATCCTAATCCTTCTTCAAAAGACAGAGACTCTTTGATAGCTCTGTCACCTGACCAACCCACAGTTACACATCAAAAGGACTTTAGTCATACTAAATACAGCATGGATTTACAAGGGCTATCTTTTGACAATTCAGGAAGTAACGAAAATGTTAATAAGATATCATCAAGTTCGTCATCTGAAAATTTGTCTTCCAATCCAAACAACCCGGCATATCCTGATATTAGTCATGCATTTAGAGAAGTGAGAAGAGAACCATCAAGAAACGATTTTGGTGCTAGATTACCAACCCCCTGGCAGACATCTGGACAAACTGGAAATTATGGTTGGAACCAAGAACTTTTTAATCCAAACTTTAATAATGCATCTAATGATCCTTGGGCTGTGAGTAGTGCTACAAATGTGACTGCTTCTGGACCCCCATTACCTCCTAGAAAAAGTCTTTCAAATGCTCCAAACATTTATCCTACAAATTTACAAATTGGACATGGACTGGTTCAGGTGCTTCCTATGCATCCACCAGCTCCAAATTTACAACAAACTGGAAATCAGGCTGTCATGGCTGGTAAATTTCAACATCAGTTTTCTCAACCACATCCTTATAATCCTACACCAAACATTAGTTCTACAATTAATGCCAACAGGCCGTCTAGTATGCATGGTACTGATGCATGGTTGACACACAGACTTAATGTGCCTCAAGTAGGTATTCATAGAACTTCTAGTGCTAGTGAATTTGACAACATAAGGGGAAATAAAAAACAAACAGATTCTGAAGTTTTTCAGGACAATTTTCATAATCGTGATTTTGTGGATGACACGCTACCACGAAGTCGTAAAGGAAGTGATTTGATTGAATTGTCTGATGAAGAAAGGGATGAGGTTGAAAAAGAATATTTATCTTTAGAATCATTTGATCCATTGTATAGACGGCAAAGAAGCGAGTCTGTCTGTTCAAGAGAAGGTGTTTTGGCGGGATCACCAAAAGGTGGATTTCCCTCTTTTGTGTTCGCAGAGGCAACAGATGTGCAACCTGTTCACAGAGGTAATAAGGACAGTGGATATAGTTCATCATTATATCCACAAATTCCAGATGAGGATGATGAGCAGGGAGTTTGTCCAATGGCCAACCATGATGAGCTTGAGATGTTTCTGAAGAGTGCAATACCAGTTGATGAACCTGAACAAGCAGCACCACCTCGTCCACCCCCTCCTAAATCACAGGTATGACTAAAATTATGTGAGTTTAAAACTTACATGAAAGTTTTTTTTTCATCAGATCACAGATCATTAAACATTTTGCATTTTGTTCCCAAGGTCATGAAAGTATTTTTTATCCTTAAGAACATGATGCATACAAGGAGAGAATGGATATAAGTTCACATTAATGAGGCAGCAATCACAGAACCAAAAGACTTCTTGAGGTCAATTTACAGTCTATAACAATAAGACTGTTTACATGGTTGACACAAGCTACACAAGTTCAAATCTTTAAAATACCAAAGAAAATAAGCTGTAAGCTGTGAAACATCAGTTTAGTTTAGTAAGATTTTCAGTTTATACAGTGGTTGCAGCACGTTCAGATAATTATGAAAGATTATGTAATTGAAAAGTCTTTTTTTTCAGAATTGATTTTAAAATATGTTTTTGTTACATATAAAACTTTTTAATGACATGGCAATAGATAATCATATGTTTCCAAATCTATCTGATACACAAAAACTAGTAATCCTACTAAATCCTTCTAATATAAACCAAGTGAAAAAAACAGGTTCCTTTATAAAACAGTCTTTAGAGCTGAGGACAGGGGACTCTTAGTTAGATTTACTTGTATATATATAGACATGTGTGTGTTCCACTCAGTTATTTTATTGTTGTTGTTACTTTTGTTTATGTCACAAGTATAATGTTACTTATATGACAAATAAAGATTATTAATATATTATTAAATCATGTATTATATTAGATATTTATGCTTGTTAAATGTCAATTTCAGGATAAATCGTTTGAGAGGCTGAGGCAGCACATGTTTGTTGATGATGAGTCCAATGCATTCTGTCAGATGGTAGTGGAGTATGTGTTAATCCTTAGTTGTGAAATAATTAGAACTTGTGAATTTAATAGCGTTTAAATATATATAGATTCTACCACTTCTTCGAGTGTAATAGGATATTTATCCACTCTTGACAGTTAGATTTTGAATGGCAAAAAGATGTGTTCTTTCTATGTGACATCATCAGGCATGGTCGCCTTTTTATACGACCGCAAATTTTGAAAAAATTTTCGTCGTATATTGCTATCACGTTGGCGTCGTCGTCGTCGTCGTCGTCGTCGTCCAAATACTTTTAGTTTTCGCACTCTAACTTTAGTAAAAGTGAATAGAAATCTATGAAATTTTAAGACAAGGTTTATGACCATAAAAGGAAGGTTGGTATTGATTTTGGGAGTTTTGGTCCCAACATTTTAGGAATTAGGGGCCAAAAAGGGCCCAAATAAGCATTTTCTTGGTTTTCGCACTATAACTTTAGTTTAAGTTAATAGAAATCTATGAAATTTTGACACAAGGTTGATGACCACAAAAGAAAGGTTGGGATTGATTTTGGGAGTTTGGGTTTTAACAGTTTAGGAATTAGGGGCCAAAAAAGGGCCCAAATAAGCATTATTCTGGGTTTTCGCACAATAACTTTAGTTTAAGTAAATAGAAATCAATGAAACTTAAAGATAATGTTTATGACCACAAAAGGAAGATTGGTATTGATTTTGGGAGTTTAGGTCCCAACAGTTTAGGCATAAGGGGCCAAAAAGGGACCCAAATAAGCATTTTTCTTGGTTTTCGCACCATAACGTTAGTATCAGTAAATAGAAATCTATGAAATTTAAACACAAGGTTAATGACCATAAAAGGAAAGTTGGTATTGATTTTGGGAGTTTAGGTCCCAACAGTTTAGGAAAAAGGGGCCCAAAGGGTCCAAAATTAAACTTTGTTTGATTTCATCAAAATTGAATAATTGGGGTTCTTTGATATGCCGAATCTAACTGTGTATGTAGATTCTTAACTTTTGGTCCCGTTTTCAAATTGGTCTACATTAAGGTCCAAAGGGTCCAAAATTAAACTTAGTTTGATTTTAACAAAAATTGAATCCTTGGGGTTCTTTGATATGCTAAATCTAAAAATGAACTTAGATTTTTTATTTTTGGCCCAGTTTTCAAGTTGGCCCAAATCGGGGTCCAAAATTAAACTTTTTTGATTTCATCAAAAATTGAATAAATGGGGTTCTTTGATATGCCAAATCTAACTGTGTATGTAGATTCTTCATTTTTGGTCCCGTTTTCAAATTGGCCTACATTAAGGTCCAAAGAGTCCAAAATTAAACTAAGTTTGATTTTAACAAAAATTAAATTCTTGGGCCTCTTTGATATGCTGAATCTAAACATGTACTTAGATTTTTGATTATGGGCCCAGTTTTCAAGTTGGTCCAAATCAGGATCTAAAATTATTATATTAAGTATTGTGGAATAGCAAGTCTTTTCAATTGCACAGTATTGTGCAATGGCAAGAAATATCTAATTTCACAATATTGTGAAATAGCAAATTTTTTTTTAGTTAGAGTTATCTTTCTTTGTCCAAAATAGTAAGCAAGAAATATCTTATTGCAAGAATTTTTTTTAATTGGAGTTATCTTTCTTTGTCCAGAATCAACTTAAATCTTTGTTATATACAATATACAATGTATATTCACTTTTTACTACCAACTGATAAATTTAAATGATCTTTACCATTCAGTGATAACAAGCAGTTTTTTTACATTTTATTTACATTTTATTTTATGATGTATTTAAATGAGTAGTTATTGTTGCCAACTCCATTAGAATATTTTAATTGAGATTAGTTTTGGAATAAGGGAAAGGGGGATGTGATTAAAAAATTGGGTTCAATTTTTCTCATTTGAAATTTCATAAATAAAAAGAAAATTTCTTCAAACATTTTTTTGAGAGGATTAATATTGAACAGCATAGTGAATTGCTCTAAGAGAAAACAAAAATTTTAAGTTCATTAGAACACATTTATTCTGTGTCAGAAACCTATGCTGTGTCAACTATTTAATCACAATCCAAATTTAGAGCTGAATCCAGCTTGAATGTTGTGTCCATACTTGCCCCAACCGTTCAGGGTTCAACCTCTGCGGTCGTATAAAGCTACGCCCTGCGAAGCATCTGGTTTCATGCTGTCACAATAGGAAATTCAGAGGAAAGCAAGAAAATTTGACGTCATAATCGGATTTTAACCAATGAAGTACTGAGATCAAATGAACCACACGTTGATTAAATTTTTTTCATACAATGGGTGCAGAAAGGGATAAATTGACGAAGAATTAGAGAAATATTTTTATAATTTATATAATTGTTATATAGTTCATGTACAAGATGTAGTTTAAACCGAAACACAAAACTGAAACTTGTTGCACAATAATGCACATGATAGGTTAAACATAAACATATCATAAGTCAACCTTAAGCTTGCTCACACCTACAAAAATTGAAGCATGCATTTTGAAAAACTCAAAACTCTTCATTCATAATAAAATCAAAAAGACAGTAACAATCTATGTTGAAAATGGATGTCAGGAATATTGATATTTCATGTTGATACATAAAACTTATTATTTAAGTTTGTTTCTATCAACTTCATTTTATCTTCAGTTCAAAAGTAATTATATAGAAAACAAAAGCTAGGTTGATTTTATTTAAACCATGACTACTGTTTAACCTTTTCTTTGTTTTATTTTACAGGTTGAAATCCCGGTACAAGTCAACAGATACAAAGACCAACCTAGGATTCATAGTCAGTCCGTTGTGTACCAAACAACAGTGCTCCATGTCTGTTAAAATTATTGTATACTCTGACTTTATTACTGAGCCTATAGTGTTTACATGTGAAGGTAAGGGAGTAGACCAGTTTACAAATTATACTTCCATCTTAGAGCCACCTAATGGGGTTTTTGATTACGTGATTACTCATGCATAGAGGACAGTATATAATAATATAACATGTTTCTCATCTTCAATTTTATCATTGCACACAAAGCAAACTCTTTCATTTACCATTTTTAAAGTGATTATTTGATAACTAGACTAAATATTTCCTGATTATTTGAATATTTGATAATGTAGGACTGTATTTATGATTATTTGATTATCTTGTTTAAAAATGATAATTAATGTTTATATGATTATATTTGACAAAAAATTACGATTATGTGAATACTTAGACACCACCACGAGAGGCCTCATCTTAGTTTAGTATGTTGCATTAGTATCATTATATATGAGGTTTGGACTAAACTGAAGTTCAATATAAATAAGAAGATGTGGTATGAGTGCCAATGAGACAACTCTCCATCCAAGTCACAATGTATAAGAGTTGTATGTCAAAATAGGGTCTTCTACACAGAGCCTTGCGGTTGGCTCATATTGAACAGCAAGCTATAAAGGGCCCAAAATGACTAGTGTAAAACAATTCAAACAGGAAAACCATATGTCTAATTTATATTGAAAACAAAAAACAAGAAACACTTAATGAACCACAGCAACAAACTGCAAGCACTGAATACTGTATGTCATATATCTAAACTTGAAAATACTTCTGAGAAGTTGTATACCTTGTTCTAAAAAAAAATCAGAAAGAGCATCACCATAATGTATTAATTGTGTTGTTTTCGTTTTTAGTTGAAAATCCAACAGAAATGGTGATCAGCCATGTATTATATAGTTCTTTAGGAGCATCACAGAAGGATTTAAACACATCAGACTTTTTACTAAAGGTTTATGACAGATCAGAATATCTTCTCAAGTAAGTTACCTGAATATGGAGTATCACCTTATTTAAAGCCTTTGTTCAGATGATATTGATCGATTCCATTATTGACAATAGAACCAAACGTTACATATAATTCAAGGGGCTTGAGTAGCCAAATGGTCTAAGTAGTCAAACTTCTAACTTTTATATCACTAGCATGTCAACACTGAGGTTTTGAGTTTGAATCCCGCACAGGGTAGTTACACTCAACTCCAATCTTTATTGACTAGGATTGTCAGTTTTCCTACTGAAGGTCGGTGGTTCTCTCCAGGCACTCCAGCTTCCTCCACAAATAAAACCAGACTGATTGAAATAGCACAAAAGTGTTGAAAGTGGCGTTAAACACCAGTCAATCAATATAATTCACTAGTTTTAAGAATGTTGATTTGTAATAGCCATCTGTTTTGATCTTTAGTAACCTTCAAAACTGAACAAAAGTTTGTTAATAGTTATCAAAGGTACCAGGATTATAATTTAGTACGCCAGACGCGCGTTTCGTCTACATAAGACTCATTAGTGACGCTCATATCAAAATATTTATAAAGCAAAACGAGTAAAAAGTTGAAGAGCATTGAGGATCCAAAATTCCAAAAAGTTATGCCAAATACGGCTAAGGTAATCTATGCCTGGGATAAGAAAATCCTTAGTTTTTCGAAAAATTCAATGTTTTGTAAACTGGAAATTTATAAAAAAAAGGCCACATTATTGATATTCATGTCAACACCGAAGTGTTGACTACTGGGCTGGTGATACCCTCAGGGACGAAACGTCCACCAGCAGTGGCATCGACCCAGTGATGTTAATAGTTATCAAAGGTACCAGGATTATACCCATTGATCATATTCTGTTTTAGACATTTTTACATCAACCATAAATTCAAGTACACATGAAACTTTTGAAATAATTTGTTGCAGCAAGTTTCCATTGTGTCGATATGAATATGTCCATAACTGCTTAAAGCTTGATGAAGATATAAAGTTTACCCTTATGAGGAGGCAGGAAGTCTTATTACCATTTCTTAGAACTGTAAGTTTTGAATAGATATAAACAATGTGATGCACAGCAGCTGAAGTCTGCTTTTTTACTTCCCTTAGAGAGGGCAGAAGATAGACCACACTGATTTGCTCTTTAATCCTAGCAACTATCTATAGTTTTCTGGGCTTTTTCTCTTTTTTTTTGTCGTGTGGCCTGAAGAAACAACATATTCTTATGCAGAAAAAAAATTGAAGTTAATATTTTACAAAAAAGAGATACAATTTAAAAAAAAACAAAAAACATATAAGAACAAACTGGGAAAATTGCTTGACTTATCATATTGGTACAGGACATAGGCGAATAAAAGGGGGGCCCGGACCCCCCCCCCCCCTTTTGTGGGAAAAATTTGGTTGATTATATAGGGAATCACTGAAGCATGACTGGAGCACACACCCCCCCCCCCCCCCCCCCCTTTTAGGTCAGTCAGCGGGCTCCCCCTTAGGTCAAGTTCTGGATCAGCCACTGCAGGACACAAACATCAATGAACATTAAGACAAATGACACAAAGTATATTTCTTAAAGTTTTTGCAGTTACAGAAAATTAATAAGTATTGAAGTGAAAGTAAATGTCTTTTTTTTAGATTGATGATGATAGCCAATGCTTGTACTTTCCTAAAGATTATGTAAAAACAGATGAAATGATTGCCAACAAGTATGTATTGACTATTTAATATCTGTACAAAAAGTATTTGAGTTGTGCTAAAGAGATAGACATATACCATACATAGAAGTAATCAAACGTTATTTTAGTAACAAGTGAAAAGATATTTTTTTCATGACCCACTCCATATATGTTTTATTGCAAGTACGGTAAAAAAAGTTCTGAGCTTTTATCATTTTATAAACTGATGCCAGTTTATTTACTTATTTTCAATAACTGTTTTAAAAAGCAAGGAATTATTTGAATTTTGAATAATATTGAATTAGAAATGTATGATGAAAACTAACCCATCTAAATAGGTTGTGCATGGCTATAGTTAATTTTACTTTCACTGATATTTCAGTATGATCTATTTAGTTGAGTTGGTTTTTCAACTCATATTTCTTAAAAGTTTTCCAGAATTCAAAATTATTCCACATTCAAATGATTCATTGTTAAAAGAATTCATGTTTAAAAAATCAAGCAAAATAATCTTGACAAATAGGTTGTGATTTATTTACATGATTTCAAGTGCCAAACTTTTTGTTATGTCTTTGATTTTAATCTTTGAAATTGAAAATCATTTAAAATTAATACTGATATGAACAAAAAATACTCATTGAACAAAATTCCTATTTTGTACTAGTTCAGCTTTTACTGAATCACAAATCACAACTTTGTTTTATTAAAAGAATTCTGAATGGAATATTTATGTTTACTCCAGGGAACAGATGGAGATTTTGCTAAATGCGTTTTACGTTGAAGTGGAGAAATTAAGAGACCATATTTTAAAGGTACTGTATAAAATTTGAAATTAATAAAGTTTATTTGTAGGTTTGTCAGTTCAATTATTTAAAAGACCAATTTTGAATAAAAAAAAAAGACAGAAAATGATATAGAGGTTACAAAGCTTCAAACATTTTACACTAAAAAAATTACATTAAGCAATAGATTTAAAAGTTTTCCTTAATTCTTTTATAATTTTTCAGAATGAGACAGCCCTGATCAGATCTCAGCAGCTAAGTCAGGCTGTGAAGGCCATATGTTTGACTTTGTGTAAGATAGAAACGATGGACATAACAAAAACTCTACAGAGAGTGGAAAACATTGTAGCACAGCTCACAGTAAGTTCAAAAATTTTGGTCACAGTATGAAAATATAAGGAGATGCAGCATGTTTTTCAATTAGATGACAGTCCAACAGAGTCCAAATAGTATGGATGTAAACACTTGTGTAAGGCCTTCAGCAATGAGCAATGTTGAGTAAAACTGATAACTGAATAGTCAGCTTTAAAAGACCCTGACATTGCCAAAAACAACAACAATTCAAATGACAAAACCAACAATAAAACAAATATAACTTTCAGCAGCCTACAACAATAATTGATTTACAAGTGAATCTGCCTTATGTAAAATACTGTGGATTCATTATTATTCGATCAAAAACATTTTTTGTGGATTCGGTTGGTTTCGCGAAACCACAAAGTATGACTTTAACACATTACAAATATTAAATAGGTATATATGCTAACAACTTAAGCAAAACGTTAAGATCAGTCCAACAGAGTCCAAATAGTATGGATGTAAACACTTGTGTAAGGCCTTCAGCAATGAGCAATGTTGAGTAAAACTGATAACTGAATAGTCAGCTTTAAAAGACCCTGACATTGCCAAAAACAACAACAATTCAAATGACAAAACCAACAATAAAACAAATATAACTTTCAGCAGCCTACAACAATAATTGATTTACAAGTGAATCTGCCTTATGTAAAATACTGTGGATTCATTATTATTCGATCAAAAACATTTTTTGTGGATTCGGTTGGTTTCGCGAAACCACAAAGTATGACTTTAACACATTACAAATATTAAATATGTATATATGCTAACAACTTAAGCAAAACAGTAAGATCAAACATCTACCAAATGTAAGTTCTCTTCAATCCAAGAATACTGAAACCCACAAAATTAAATGAATCCACAGCATGTAAAACATTTGACTTTTTGTAGAGCCAGGAGAGTCAAGTTTTGTCTAAAGATACAGAAGACTATGCCACACAACAAGCTATTGGGTGAGTTTAAAATGATGATCGTTTTGGAGAGGATTTTTTCAGAACAATATCATAATTTATATTTAGAAATGTATTTAACAAAATATAAAGTGTATACTTTAAGAGCTTTAGTAATAATGGATTCAAAATCCATAACATGTTACCAAATAGGGCAAATCTGTTTGAGGAATGTTCCTGTAATAAATGTATGGCAGGGCAGAAGGCACTTTTTATTGTATGTCCCCCCCCCCTGCTTATAATTTGATTATTTTTTTCCAGTCCCTATTCAAGCTTACTTTCTAAAATATAGTCCACCCATTGAATTGGAGTGCCTTCCATCCAATCCCAATGCAATTAATTCTGGAACAGTCTAGAACACAAATCTATCATACAAAGCTTTAAACTACAAATTTTAAGACCATTGACCATTTCAATGTATATTTTGGAAATAACTTTTCCCTTTCACAATTGTTCTATCATATTTTTTTTGTAGATTTCTTTAATGTTGTAGTTCACATTTTAGTTTCTTATTTTACCTGTTTTTGTTCAGTTTTGATTATTTTATGTTTTGCTTATAGGTGTATCGATTTGCCAGATAATACTTATATTTACTATTTGATGCCTATATCATTTGTGTAAGGGTCCCTATTCTTTAAACATGTTAAAAGATGAAGAAAAAAAGCAAATGAAACAAAACATATATAGTAAATCAAATTTTGAAAACAATTCCATAATTTTGTGAGTTTTGGCGAATCGTTACACTTACTATTTTACATGTATGTAAAAATGACTCATTTCATCCTTAAGGTATCTTAAACATGGGTAATTATGTTTCCTGTTTTGAAATATATCCTGATATGATGAGGGTCTTTACTCCTATCATGCATTAAGCTTTTAGAATCTTTTCAGGGTTTTATTTTCTCTAAATTCTTGATATTAATATATAAAAGCTATTTATTTCTTATAGAAATGTTGATTATTCAAAATATAGATTCTCATTTTCTTTTTCAAAGGTTAATTTTTCTGATAGTTACTTTCATATAATGTCCAATCAAGGCAGTTTGGTTAGATCAGCTTTCGTTGGTGTTCAGTGTTATACTACAATACGAAAGGGGGTGAAAACTGTTAATTTTAGGTAACAACAATTTGGCATAAGACATGCAAATGACATTTCCATAAATAAATGATAAAGAAATGCTGTAAAAATTTTCATTGAGCATGTCTAACTTTAACATTGAAATCATGTATGAAAATAACCTTTGGATGTTGATTATTTTATTATATTGTATTGTAAGACTAAGAATTGGAAAGGAGAATCTACTTACACAGTGTTTAAAAATAGCATTGAAAGCTTATTATCTTGTTATAGATCAACATTTGTGGTTGTATGTTTTTTTCAGTAATTCATAGGTCCAGAATCTGTGATATATATAAAATTTCAAAAGTGGACTCCAAAACCAATTGATTGGCTAATAATATCTTAAACAATGCATAATTGTCTAAGAAGTAATATTATTTTTATTTTGGTGTACAAACAATAAAATTACCAATAACCCTTTAGATTCTGAATCATCAAATTTAAATTAAAAGTGTAAAATTTAATATTGAAATTAGTCAATCAGTTACAGCAATAGAACTTGTTCAATCTTACCATGAGAACAAATAGCAAAGAGGCAAATCTACTTCTGTTGATGTTTATTAGACAATGAGCTTTAATCAGTATTTTAAAACTCATTTCATAATTATATGAACTTGAGCTGTTGGGTTGCTGTCTCATTGACATATACATCATGTACATTGTTCTATTAATATAATCTGTTTCTTGTTAACATTTCTTTAGTTTGGTAGTAGTCAACCCTTTGTTTATATTCAACCTATCTAGTAAGCAGAATTATATGGAATGGTAAAATTTTAGCCGTTATTTTGGTCACAGCTTTTTGGTACTGCAGCTTTTTTTTCATTGGTTAAAATCTGAATTTCTAAAAGCAGGCTTGGATCTCATAAAAAAAGGAGTTTTGCTAAAATGTCCCAGTATGATATAGCTTTAAATCATTTTACACTTGAAAGCAAGTTTTAAGTATCTTTTGAGTACATTTGCCTCAAACTTTTGTAAGATAACTGTACGTTAACCAATCCATCATTAATTGGTGAATTTGGCCATTTATCATGTTTATGATAAAAGAAGGTATTTTTTATCATTTGTTTTAAATGTGTTTAATAAGGTAACTTTTGAAGGAATAATATCTTCCTACCCAGAAACATCATTGTAACTTATAGATGATATATTTATCTATCCTAGGATCAGACAAAATATCACATGCATTTGAAACAAGCAGTCTACCTTGAGACCACCAAGGCAGTATTTCCTTGAAATAAAAAGAGCTTTAATAAGCTTCTCTTGGTTTTTTTATCTAAAACCTGCTCACAAATTTATAGGTCCCCTTTTTAGAAGAAAACTCTTTACAATAGTATGCCATGCTTTTAAAAAGAAGTCCAAGCCTGTTTACATTTAATATAGTTTCTTCAAACTAAGCTTTTCTGTGTATAAAATGGTCATAACATGTAAATATTGAAGTAACAAAACTAACATTATTAGAAAAATGGTTCAATGTATAAATGAATAGATTTTTATTATGAAATATAATTCTGCTTGGCAGTTTTAACTGCAAAAAATTAACAAAAGTATAAAAATCGGTACAATATGTTAAAGGAGTTTTATTATCTTATAGATACTAAATATACAATGTAGAATAGTCTTACGGTTTTGGGTTGCTTTGAAGAACACTTGCTAATCTTATTACTTAGTATTGTATTCAACTCTGTTGCTATAATATTTCTTCCAAGCAGTTGAGTTTTGTAAATTATGTTTTGTTATTTTATTTTTTATGGTAAAATTTATAGATCTGTTAACCAATATTCTCACATTATAAACAAAATGTCAACTGTATTAAGTGTATGGAATTATTGTAATACATGTCTGTCTGACATGGGTTGTCGTCCCTTGTCCTTATTTTCTTAAATCGTTTATAGTGTAATGTTAAGTGAAACAGTATTATCTGCAATCAGTTAACTTTTCACCCTGATTTTTGTGAATTTTACTTCAAAAATGTATTTGAAACTTTCACAACAAGCACAATATAACTGAATACAAATAGTAATTATTTATAGTAATTATTTTTAGAAGCTTGGCCTGTTTCGTAGTGTTATTATGATAATATTACTTGATATGATGCTCTCTTATTAAAAACAGGGGTGATTTAAGTACAAAGGTTTTTGAAGGACCCTGTTCTCCATTTAAATTAGTTTTCAATATCACCAAATAAAGATTTCAAGATTTGTTTATGAATTTTACATATTCACAAAACTGCATGGAAAAAGATTTGATATACACTTACGCATACAAAGTACAAGAAACATAGCAAAGGGTTAAAAAGACGCCAATGTTATAAAGTTAAACAGAAATTGATTTATGTACATGAACAAGACACTGTGGATTTGTTATCATTCACAACATACTAATTTTGTTGGATTTTTTTAGGTACTGTAGATTCATTTATTTTCGTGGATTGAGGAAAACTTATATGTTCGTGGATATTTAATTTTGTGGTTTTGGAGAAATCTGCATACAAGCATATAGAAAATTGGGTATTTGTTGAACTTTTAATTTCGTGGTTCGTCTGTTCCCACAAAATCCACGAAAATAGGTATCCAACGAATAATAATTAATCCACAGTATAAGTGAACCACATGCTCATTATCATATATTTCAGTATGGCAATTAAATGTTCATTGATAGAAGAAATGGAAGAGGCTTTAGAACAGCTTCTGAAGGCTGTGAAAGAATTCATAAGAATGTACTGCATAACATTCCATACAGATTTTCTGATTGGTTCCACTGTCAAAGCAGACTGGGGTAAGTAGATGTAACAGGATTTCTGATTGGTTTTTCAGTCAAGGCAGACTGGGGTAAGAAGTAAGTTGTGTAACAGACTTTCTGATTGGTTTTCTGTCAAGGCAGATTGGGGTAGGTAGATGTAACAAACTTGTTGATTGGTTCTATTGTTAAGAAAGACTGGAGTAAGTAGTTATAACATATTTTGATTGGTTCTACAGTCAAGGCTGATTGGGGTAGGTAGATGTAACAAACTTGTTGATTGGTTCTATTGTTAAGGCAGATTGGGGTAAGTAGTTAGGTGTAACAGACTTTCTGATTGGTTCTACAGTCAAGGCAGATTGGGGTAGGTAGCTGTAACAAACTTGTTGATTGGTTCTATTGTCAAGAGACCCTGGAGTAAGTAGATGTAACCGATTTTCTGATTGGTTCTTCAGTCAAGGCAGACTGGGGTTAGTAGATGCAACCAACTTTCTTATTGGTGATGACAAAGATGAAACAAGAGGTATATGTACCAACTGTCAAATTGGCTCTTGTGAATTGGAAGGGAAGATTAAATGTAAAAAAAATCTAAAAGGTTTTACTTGTAATGTACTTATGTTTTGACTGACTTAAACTTATAGTTGTTAATTCCTGTGTCATTTGATCTCTTATGAAGAGTTGTCTTATTGGCAATCATGCCACATCTTCTTTATGTCTTATTTGCAATCATACCACATCTTCTTTAAATATTAATTAAACTTTATTTTCCAGGCATTCTTGATGGTTTCATGTTAAAAACTTTTCTGTCGATTCAATTGTCACGGTTGTAGTGCATGGATATGCCAGCAGCAAGCAAAATTTTACTTTTCTCTAATTAATTTGATGGCGTATTGCTTAGCTCTTTTACAGACTTCAAATTGTATTTTTATTTTCAGGCAGCAAATCAGTAACCACTGTTGAAGATAATTTTATATTACATATAGCAACAGTACACAGAATTCCTCCGTACTGGTCTACTAAGTAAGTACTGTATTTTGTCTTGTATAATACGCCAAAAAGTTGAAAGTTAATTTGGTCCACAAAAGTATTAAGTAGAGAGTAAAAGATTTTAAAAAGGAAAGTTGATAGTAAATTAAGTCCACAAAGTATGTATAAAGTACATAGCGTAATAGATTTTGAAAAGAAAAGCTGATAGTTTTTATTGTCATTTATTAAATATTGTAAACCAACTTATTTTGTGGATTCTTTATTCCGTGTTTTACCCTTTCTTGGCCACTCCGCGGCTATTTAATTTCGTGATTTTCTGATTTACTTGATGAAGTTTAATAAGGAAAGATCCAAGGTTTACATATTTGCGATGATTTGTATATTCCTGTTATTTTTCTACTCGCGAAAGTCGCGGAAAAAAAAATTGCTCACAAAAATAAGTTGGATTACAGTACTTCAATTTAACCATGTTTAGTATTAGTTTTGTATATGAATAAATTACTTCACAATACTGTAAACATGACAGACTTCAGAATTTTAAAAGTGGGTCTCATTGGGGTCTAAGCGTGATGCGGGATTGCCGGTTTTTTATAAGCGTGACACGTGAAAGTCAAATTATTGTGTCGTGAAAACAAGAAATGCGGGACCCGGGAAATGACAAAATAATAAGAAATGCTTACGTATATAGTGTAAGTGGGATACGAGATTCTGACAAACAGTAAGCGGGATCCGGGATCGGAACCCCCCAATAAGACCCCCTTAAAAGAGAGACATAAGATACAAGAGGGACATTCAAATTAGCCATGGCTAACAGAGAACAAAACTAAAGATTTGTTATTTTTATGTTTATAATATGAAGTTCATAATCTGTAAAATAAAATGCATACATGTTTTTTAGAAATAGCTTTAAAAAACATTGTTAGAGTTTATGCAATTTTAAGTTTACTCTTAGAATGAAAATACTGGTGTAATTAACTATGCTGATGAAAAGCTATTTGCACCATTTACTGCAATGGCTAAACATAAATAATTTTCTGGTAGAGGGGTGTGGTGGTCTTAGAAATCCAAGTATCCCCTTTCTGAAATATATTTTATATCTAATAGCTCTAATCTAATTTCAGATATGATGAATATAAAGTTGTATGTTCTTTGTACTATGCTAACAAGAAGATAGAGCTGGACAGAATGACAAGTTTTAAAGCCATCAATAATACTGGCCTGTGTGATAGGATACTATGGGACGAATGGTAAAGTAGTCAGATCAGATGTTATAAAATTTATGGAATTTGTAAAAAAAAGTAAAATTGCAATGTTTTTATTGGTCACATAAAGTTAATAAGTTATTTTTTTACAGTTTGCTAATATATAAGTGGGATTGAAATTTTGAATAATAAAAATTTCACTTTAATAATTCTTTTTGATTTTGAGTGAAAAAAAATCACTCACCTTTCTTCTACTCAATTCTAAAAATGCAAAAAAAAAAATTTAGATTGCACAATTTTTCAATAATTATGAAAGCTCATCAAAGGTTTCAAAGCTGTTATTGAAGCTATTACAATATAGTTCATTTGAAAGAATAAAAACCTAGCTATATAAGGTTCTAAAAAGTACAGGAGATATTTTTAAATAGCAGTGATATTAAAGAGTCTTAAAAATTGTTTCACAATCTTTTATTTTCAGGATTAATTTTGAAAAAGTGATATTAATGGCCTTGCCAAGGGAGACAAGGCTGTGTCTGACTTTGTATGGTCAGAAATCAGTAGCTACTGGAAACAACAGTCCTGCTATTGCTACTGATAAATTACAGACTGTTCTGGGTGGAGTCACTATACAGCTTTACTCACAGAAAGAGTAAGTATTGGTACCAGTTGTGACTGGTTTCAAAATTGAATTGTTGAAATGTGATTTATAGTGAAATTAGTCCTGTAAAAATAGATGTGGTATAAAAGATTATTGAGATGTTGTATGATTTCAAATGAGACAACTATCCCCAAGTTCAAAGTAGATGTAAGCAATTATAGGCAACCATGCCTTCAACAATGAGAAAAACCCATACCCTATAGTTTGCTTTAAAAGGACATCAAAAATATGAAACTTAGAAAACTTAGAAAACTTATTACCTGATTATTACAAAACAATTTGTGCAAAAATCAAGTGTAATGAAAGCCCAAATTTGTGCCAAACCTAAATTTTCAAAAAACAGCTGATATTTTCTTGTTTTAAATCCTTGCAGCATTTTTATGCAAATCTTTCACTAATACTATGATAACCACTCAGAGATAAACAAAATCTTAGTCTTAGGGCTGTAAGGTTTTGTCAAATTCTAACACTTTTTCGAGAAGAGAGATTAATTCTAACAAGATTAAGAAAATATTAACATAAAAGTAAAGGATATTCAAATGTTTTTTGTAGAGAGTTGATACGAGGAAGTCACTTAGTTCCATTAAGGATGCATGCTGCAGCTGATCCATTATTACCTATTGGTTCTGTTATACAGAATGATACTGTGTTAATGCAGGTAAAGACAATTATAAGATATGAAAACAAAGTACATACAAAACTTAAAATTAAGAATAAAACATTTAGTAGGGCATGCATATTGGAGGAAATTTTTAAAAACATGACAACCTGTAAAGTAAAAATTTTCATTCAACTTATAATTCTTAAAAAGTTCTAAGGGAAATTCAACTTCACAAATTTAATTATTTGAGTGGTGGCTATCTACCTACCTTATAAATTTTGGAATAGCTTTTTTAATTTTTATCCATAAAAAGTAATATAATAAAAGTATTTGGTAAAACCCAAATTATACACATTCTGCAATCATGTCATTTTACATTGTTTTCAATAGAAGTGTTACAATACTTTTTTCCAGGTGTATATATTGAATGTATTTAAATGCTTTGACTTTACAACTGATGGGTATAATTTTTTTGTTTTTCCAGATAAATTTTCCAGATTTTGGTTGTCATGTTGAGTTCCCAACAGTTATGACATCTAAAATTTCGTAAGTTGGATATTTCAAAATTTTGAAAAGAGGGTGATAATACGAAATTCAATATGGCCATCTTCTTCATAAAATAACAGATATAAACAAAATAAAAATAATAGCTCTACCATAATTTGTTTTGCAGTAAAATTTAGTTTTTCTTCTAAGCATTTTAGTGCGCTTGGAATATAACAGTACTCAGTCTTCACAAGATATGATAGAGTTATTTTGAATATACAATATATATTATCAATTTTAGTGTTAATAAAAGTCAATCGACTGAAGACCAAGTAATTTTTTCCATTGATTTAATTTGTTGACTTTGACAAGAAGAAAAATATTTCAAATATAAATCATGCTGCCAAAATAAGTTGGATCACAGTAAACAAAAAGAGACATGGGGCAGATATCTGTGACACAGAAACTAAGATATCAATTCAAAATATCTGCAAGACAATTAAAAGATGAATAAAGTTTTTGCTATATAATTTGATTACTATTTTTTGTAGACAAAAAAAAAGTTTTAATTCATTACTACCAGAAATCCAAGAAGTTATTAAAACTGTGATGGAGAAAGATTGTATTTCATCGTAAGTAATCAAATGTAAAAGATAATGATTAACTGTTTCGTAACATTATTACAATGTCTTGTTTTTATGTGGAGACTAATGATCAGTGGCACATCCAGGGGGGTTTCTGGGGGTTGGAACCTCCCCTTTTTTGGACCATCAATGCATTTGAATAGGGACATGTAGTTGGAACCCCTCCCCCATTTGTCCTGGGTTATCCCCCCCTCCCCGCCACCTTTTTAAAATGGCTGTATCTGCCCATAAGAATCTGTGCATCTTGAACTATTGACGTCATACAACAACCCTTGTTCCATTAATGTTGTGGCCACAGTTATTTTCTATAGTGATGTCAAAATTTAACAGGAACCTTTGTGAAGTTAAGTAATGGCTGATGAATAGAATAAGGTGTATACTAGGGGCCAACTTGATATTGCTTTATATGTGCTCGTACTTATCACAAATAATAAAAGCCAATTAGTACTCTCCCTTTAACCCTTTCCTCCATAATGACGCCTTTTTACGCCACCCCCTTTACTCCATAATGACGCCTTTTGACGCCTGTGTATTACCTCAGTTGAAACACTTCGACTACAAAGTGTCTGCAGTTGACTAAATAAAGTTTGTATCCAATATGAAAAGGAATATCATAGGAATATCTGACTTAAATTTATTTAATGAAATAGTTGTTTTTCACAATGCTTTAATACTTCAAATCATAAGTTCAGCATTTTATCCAAAAAATCCTATGCGAATCAAGTAGGCAAAAAAAAAATTTCAATGGAGGAAAGGGTTAAGATATAAAGTTGTTTATATTTTTATGCCCCATTTATGGGCATCATGTTTTCTGGTCTGTGCTTCCGTCTGTTCGTTCGATTTGGGTCAAGGTAGTGTTTGCTGAAGTTGATGTTCAATCAACTTGAAACTTAGTACATATGTTCTCTATGATACGATCTTTCTAATTTTAATGCCAAAATAGAGTTTTTACCCAATTATCACAGTTCACTGAACATGCTGAACATAGAAAATGACAGTGCGGATGTACCTGGGACACATTCTTGTTTTTCATTAGATTGTTATCAAATATAATTTCACCCCAAATTTTTCCTTTTTCATGCTGTAATTATTGCAAAACATGAGGATGGAAATTAAGACATCAGAATTGATGTTTACCCATGAAAATTTGAGAAGAGGCAGTTATTAAAAAATAAAAAAAATGATAATGTTAAGTTTTATTCTGCGTAAAATTTGATGAATATAAAAATATTGATCTCAAGTAAAAAACTTTTTTTTTCAAATTTACTAGATTTATTATTGAAAGGTGAGAAATAACTTGGTAAGACTTTTTTTGTCCAACTGGAATTTTCTTGGTACATGTATTTGTACTACTTATTGTATATCTGACTTGTGATTGCATTGAAAGGACTTGAATTTACTTCATATTAAAGAATGTGTTTACTCCTTTACAATATATATAATCTTTGAACTATTTTGAGTGTAAACAAATGAATAGATCTGCAGGAAAGTTTATGGGGAATGTGTTACTTAGTTCATAAAAGTTGCTATCATTATTCTCTAAGGTTCTATAAGTTTCTGATAATTCAGATATATTTACTACTACATAATATACTTGCTTGTTTTTATCAACATTAGCTAGGAAATGCATTCAATATCTAAAAGGCATATTATTTTGATCAGGGGTAGGAAAAAATAGAAAAAAGAAATATACATGTTATTGATTATATAAAATTTAAAATGAGAAAAGTTGACAAGTATAAATGGAAGAAAATGTGTGATGTTCTATTACATCTTGAATGGAAATTTTAGATTTTTCTAACTGAAATTCTTGGCTTATCTAATTTGTCAAAATGGCCTTCAACTTATCAATACAATGCTTTAATATATAGTTTAAATCTTCGCCTTTCATATACAATATATACAAAATTCTAGGATATGTGGCCATTATTTTCAGTGGCTTTTTAACAAAAAAAATAGATTAAATGGTATGTACTTACAAGTTTATTTTACAAAATGTTTTAGAAGAATAAACAATGGTAATATTAAAAGGCTCAGTTCTATTATGTTATTCTCCGGAATCTGAAGGGCTGTCTTATATTGTACTCTCTTTTGCTTTTACCTGATCTTGCTGCCTAGTTTTATGATATGTTCTTATGATTCAGACATTAGTATTTATATGGTAAGTCAATATTTAACAAAGCTACTGTTGTGGTAGTTAAGGATCAATTGTCCTAATGGAATACAATAACAGGAAAAAAGTTTTATATCACACTTATTATCTGTTCATCTGTAACCATTACCAATAATGAATCAATCTATAGAATGACAAAATGGCAGACAACTTGATAATAGTGTTTTTGTAGAGAGTTTTAGAGCCAACCATTAGTTTGTTAATATTTTACATAGACTAGTACAGTACTAGAAGTAGTACTTGTGGATTCATTATTGTTCAATGGGTACAAATTTTTGTGGGTTTCGTTGGTACAGAAGAACCACAATTTCAAATGTTCAACGAATTGCATTTTCTATATAGGCATTGTATGCAGAGATCAGCAAAACCATGAAATCAAATTTCATTGAAAATGCAATTTTTCCTCAATCCACGAAAAATGATACCATGAAAGTAAATGAATTCACAGTATGTAGACTTTGGTAAATCAACAAAATAAAATATAAAAAAAATATACAATTTTCCCACAATCCATTAGAATTGTTACCCACGAAAATAAATGAATCCAAAGTAGACATTGTAAATACATTCCAACACACAAAATAAAATAAACAAAATACTAAGGAAATATTCATGTTTGATATATACTGTTAATTATGTATTTACAGGTGCCAAGCAGATGAATTAGGAATATTGTGGCAATATAGACATTATTTATATGACTATTCAAATCTGTTACCATGGATACTACAGGGACAGATAAACTGGGATTTTTCACATTTATCAGAAATATATGATTTGTTAGGACTCTGGAAGAAGTTGGATCCCATGCAGTCATTAGAATTACTGCTTCCTCAGTATGTTTTTTAAAAATCTTTACTTTTCAGAAATGAATTAAAATTTTCTACATTTGAAAATGCCTGTACCTAGTCAGGAATATGGCAGTTGTTTTCCATTCGTTTCAGATTATGATTTTGCCATTTGATAAAGGACTTTTTGTTTAAAATTTTTATCAGAGTTCGTTATTTATGTTTATAATTTTTTTTGTGTTGTTTAAAATTTTAAAATGAGAAAAATAGTATACATGTAGTTGATAAACTGCATAGAAAGATTACATGTTACATTTCAAAAGTAAATAAAAAAATAGTGAACCGGTTGTGAATAAATGTGATGTTATAACATATATAAGGAAGTTATGAAATTCACTTGTTAAAAGGTTAAATTTACAAGAGGCTTAAAATTTAATTACCATTATCAGTGTCTCGTTGACAATGTAATGGAATTTGATGTGACTATCATACAAGTGAGAGGTTTAGCTAGCTATAAAACCAGGTTCAATCCACCATTTTCTACATTAGAAAATGCCTATACCAAGTCAGGAATATGACAGTTGTTATCCATTCGTTTGATGTATTTGGACTTTTGATTTTGCCTTTCGATTTTAGACTTTCCTTTTTGAATTTTCCTCGAAGTTCAGTATTTTTGTCTTTTTACTTTTTTCTGTAAGATGATTTGTTGACTTGTATCTTTTTGTTTACAGACATTCAGACACACACGTGAGAGAGTTTGCATGTAGATGTTTACAGGATATGCCAACTGATGAACTCATTGATTTTCTTCCTCAGCTCATACAGGTATGAAATTGTACTTGATTTTTAAGTAGTATTTGACGTCCTTATACCTATCAAAATAAGGAGATGTGGAGTTAAAAAAAGTGGGGATAAAAGAAATAATCAGTCACATTCCAACCTTCAACAATGAGAATTGAATCTTGCTGTATAGCCTGCAATAATAGGCCCAAACACAAATAGATGGAAAACAATTGAAAGGAGAAAACAACTAGGATAATTTATCATGTTTACAACAATTTGTTTTTACAAAAAAAAATATGACAAACATGAACCAAGGACAGCCTTACACTTGTTTTAATACTTAAATACATTAAATAAATGAATAAATAAATAGTTTTATAAAATCATAACTATGAAAAGAATTATAATGGGAAAGGACCTTACCTAATGAAAGATTTTCTTTAAAATAAACAAAGGGACATACAAGATCACATCTGGAGACAAAATGTTATGCTATTGGCTTAAAATTAAATATTGTGAGAGATAAAAGAAATTATTATTCTTTTCAGGCATTGAAGTTTGAAAGTTACCATGGATCAGCATTAGCTAAACTGCTACTGGAGCAAGCTTGTAAAAGTATCAGATTTGCTCATCAGTTATTTTGGTAAGAATAGAAAATTGCAGGTAACTTTAGGTGGTACACTAAAATTAATTGGGCTCGTTTAATTTTGATAAAATTTTGACAAAGTATTTACTTTGACCCTTTAACAAAAACATAAAATTTCTAAAATTTTGAACCAACCTTTTTGTCGGAAAAATTACACTGGTTATATATCAGTTTGACAAACACCAATTTTGATCTTTGAGAAGCTAATTATTCCCTTTACAACACAACGTAATTAAAACGTTTAGCTGACTTTACAGAGTTATCTCTCTGTAGTGTTAGGTACCACCTTAAAAGTAGACTCAAGGTCAAAATGGAGAAAACCTATACCTATAAATAAACAGGTTCAAACCAAATCTGAACGAACAAAGAACTTCCTATGGTTTATGAGTTAGTAAAACCAGTTTTAAACCTGAACTTTCTTTTATAAGAGTCTTTAATGTTCTGTTCAATGTTGGAAACTGAATATGGCACTGGTATTTATTATTTGATACAGTTAATTTAAAAAAAAATGTTTTCATCATATTAAGAAACGTGTATATTTTGTTTTATTAAAAAAAGTAAGAAAATGTGTTATTATTGCCAATAGGACAACCATTCATGAAGACTTAAGGACATAGATAGAAGAAAAAAATCATCTAATGGTACATGGTTCAATATTGAGCATAACACTTAATGCATATTATAAACTAACATTTTACTGAATGACAAAACGTGAAGAAATTGAGCAGAGAAAACAAACAGCTTTATTTAAGCTACATGTACAATGAAATAACAAAAATCAATATGGTAGAGAACAATTACATAAACTGTACCAATTTGTGCATTTTTGTCAGATAATGTATCCTCAGTGATGACTAAGGCCACAATATTTGAAAATTCAAAGCTTAATACAGGACTTAATAAAACTAAAAAGGACCCTTGGCATAGCAAAATTCAGATTAGGAGTCGGATCTAAGCTTTGCTTAAAGAAGATATTTCCCTTAATTTGAAATGATTTACAACTTATGACAACCACTAGATTGCAGGTGCATTGATATATCATTCAATACTTTCCAATTGATGTTTTATCGTTTGTTTTTCTATGTTGTGATGTTATGCTATTGGTTCAGAAAAAGGGAGAAGGTTTGGTACCATTAAAACGTTTAATCCCGCAGCAAATGTTTGCACCTGTCCTAAGTAAGGAATCTGATGTACAGAAGTTGTCCTTTGTTTATTTAATTTAAATGTGTTTCTTGTTTCTTGTTTTTTTATACAGATTAGACAGTTGGTTTTCCGGTTTGAATGGTTTTACACCAGTGATTTTGGGGCCCTTTATAGCTTGTTGTTCGGTGTGAGCCAAGGCTCCACGTTGAAGGTTGTACATTGACCTATAATGGTTTACTTTTTTAAATTGTTATTTAGATGGAGAGTTGTCTCATTGGCACTCACACCACATCTTCCTATATCTAATTATAGGTTGTTAAAAGGTGCGGCTCAAGACCAGGGGTATAAAAGAAGATACGAGTTAATGTTTGTGGCACTGGTCAGTGTGGCTGGGGATGCTCTATACCAAGAGTTTAAAAAACAGGAGGAAATGGTCAAATGTCTGACACAAACTTCAGAAAGAGTGCAAGTGGCTAAAGACAAAGATGTAAGTAAATCCCTTGTTTGCAGGAGGGATGATATGTTGGGGGTGGGGGTAGGAGGGGTCCTGATCCTGAAATCCTGGGCTTAAAAACACGAAATTTAGATCCTGACATCATGAAAATCAGAAAAAGAATTCTCAGATCCAGAAAGGATCAATCCTGAACTTAAAAACACCCAATCCCCGAATCCCGATCAATGTCCTATCCCCCTTCATTATATAAAAGAGGGACGAAAGATACCAAAGGGAGAGTCAAACTCATAAATCTAAAACAAACTGACAACGCCAAGGCTAAAAATAAAAACAAAAAAACAGAAAAACAATAGTGCACACGACACAACATAGAAAACTAAAGAATAAACAACACAAACCCCACCAAAAACTAGGGGTGATGCCAGGTGCTCTGGAAGGGTAAGCAGATCCTGCTCCACATGTGGCACCCGTTGTGTTGTTTATGTGATTACAAATCCGGTAAATAGTCTAATTTGGTAGGTCACATTCATGAAAGGGAAGGGGATTGTAGTTACGACGTAAGGAACATATCCGATATCATTTGTGAAATGGTTATTCCATAACGGTCAACCAACTCGTGATGGCGTCCGTAAAGTTTACGAAGGGATGATTTCAACTTCACCATTTGGAACTCTTGGTTTAATAGCTTCCTTGTGAGCAGTAACCCCTATCAAGAAAATCATGATAGGAAATGCAAGCACGGGAATATCGTATCAATTGGGAGATATATACCCCGTATGCAGGTGCTATATAAGTTGAGGGTTGATACAGTTTGTGATATTGAAAATTTAAAGGCCATAGCATATACACTTTACTATATAAATGACAATTATTTTGTGCCTCAATGTTTTTCATGTCACATAACATAATACATATTAGGGGTTTAATAAAACCTTTGTAACCATGACTCATACTGATTACATATTAGTGGATATCATATAGCTTTTTCAATTTCTATGTATACCATTACATTATAAACTGATATTGATACCATAAACTTATACATTATTATTATTCTAAATTTTCATAAATTTAGTTAAAACACACAATCACCTATATAAGATATATGTGTATACATGGTATATGCACGCACGAACTACTGTAAAAGATAATTATCTGATGAAACGGTATGGTGGTCTCTCAAATCAAGAGCTTCTTCAATATACATACAAATAGATATTAATTCTTTTTCAGACATAGGATTTAATATTTTGGTAAAATTTTCATCCAAATTATTTGAATTCATATCATTAATTTTATATTTATATCATATCATTATGGACAAAGCAGGATTGTCATTGATTGTATTACATATACAATTTACTACTAGGTATATAATACCATATTTCGTAAGTTTTTAATTTTTATTTCAGAATACCATATAAGATATTTCGTAAGTTTTTAATTTTTATTTCAGAATACTCTAAAGAGAGAATTACAAACAGTTTATGAGTTATTCCATGACAAAGGAGACGTTTTGATGCCTTACAACCCTGGTATATCAGTTTGTGGCCTTGACCTGAAAGTAAGTATCGGAGAACAAATTCAGGGGAGATAATCTTTACCTGTAGAATACAAATCAAATTCTTTGCAATAGCTTTTGAGAAATACAGTTTCAGTATACAGTAAGAAATGATAATGTTAAAGTCTGTTTTGTAATAAAAATATCTGCAAAATGGGGTAATTTTGAAGCCTAAACTATTTCTATGCAAATTACTTATCAGTTTGAATATATTTTTTTTACTTATGAGTTTGACTATACCTTTGGTATCTTTTACCTCTCTTATACCAGTATGTATATTAATATATTTATGTTGCCACATTTGAACAATTTATTATGCAATTAGTCATTTGTTTTCTTAAACAGAAATAATGAATTTCATACTCTTTTTTTTCATTTCAGTCGTGTTCATATTTCACATCAAATGCTGTTCCATTAAAACTTGTGTTTAAGAATTCCAAGGAGCATGCTGATCCTGTTTACTCTATGTTTAAGGTATGATTAGTGTTTATGAATATAAAGATATATCGGATATATTTTAATGAGACACCTGTTGCAAATCCAGAAATTGGTCACAGCATTTCGTAAAGTTTTTGGTTAGGGTAGATAAGTTATGATGAGAGAGTTTCAAATTTCTTTTTTTTTTAATGAAAATATAAGATAGGAAATGTGGTATTATTGCCAACAAGACTGTAATGATTTTATGGGGTTATGTGTATGCGTTATATTACCTAAATATAACAATCCTATGCTTGAGTCATTAGTCCTCTAATAGGCCGCTCATCAATGTGGGGACGTCTGATCTGGATAACAACTAGGGTAATGACTGCCAAATATACTATGGGAAACCCCGGAATTCCTTGATATGACGTAGTCGTCTTCCGAATGTACATTGGTAGTAATTAACCCAAGTCTGTGTAGTTCCGAGTAAACTGGTGTTATCCCATACTCATAACAAGACTACTACTACTATCTTCCAGAGACCAAATGGCCAAAAAAACATTTATTGTTGATAAAAAAAATTCAGCAAACAATACATCCCTGCTGGAGTATTCTTTTCACTGCTTTGATGCAGTACTGATTTAAAAAAAAACAAAAAAAAACCCAGATATATATAAATTCTACCACGCAGCAAGTGTAATATGATAATTATCCATTCGAGACAGTTAAACTTCAAGTTTAAAACAAGAGGCTCGCCAAGTGTTTTAAATATTTAATTTCTAACTGTCGAATGTGAATGAATATCGTATTGCACGATATTTTGTGGTGGAATCTATTTTTCTAATGAATTTTGGATGATATGAAGAATATCATAATTAAATGATCTGCAAAAATAACGTGTTCTTTTTATGTAACTTCAACAGCCTTTTTTCATGACTTCATAATGGGAATTTCAGAGGAAAGCAAGAAAATTAGCCGTCATAATGGAATTTTCAACAATGTCAAACTGAGATCAAATGAACAACACATTGAAACAAAAATAATCAACAGGTCAGGAAAAGTATTAATTGAGTAGGAATTAGAGAAATCTTAATTTCGGTTAATTATGGCACTTAATTATTTTTTTATTTTTTTGTAGGTTGGTGATGATTTACGACAGGACATGTTAACCCTACAGATGATAAGGATTATGGACAGATTGTGGTTAAAACAAGGACTAGATCTGAAAATGATTACTTTTTCTTGTCTTGCTACTGGACCTAAAAAGGGTAATAAAATAGTAAAATCGAGCATGAAAATTGGGATGTGTCAAATAGCAGTCTAGGCCAGAAATGGGTCTTCAACTCAGTGAGAAAAAATATTACACCCAAAGGCAGGCTTCAGCTGGCCCCTTAACACAAATGTGTACTAATACAGTGAAAATGCCCCCCCTCCCCTTTGTGGTAAATTTTTTGTTGATCATATAGGGAATCACCGAAGCATGACTGGAACGCCTGCTTAGGTCAGTCAAGTGGACTCCCTTTATGTAAAGTTCTGGATCCTCCAATGACTACTTTAGTGTGTATTAAGTTCATAATTTTTTTTAAGTGAACCATTAATTTTTTAAACAGTAGTCTATTCCAAATTGATGTTAAAATCATATTTGTTATAGTTTATATTACATAGTCTGATCCAGGGGCCTGGGAGGGAATAATTTGGTTGGTTATATAGGGAATCACTGAAGCATGACTGGAATGAGGCCCCTTTATTAAAAGTTCTGGATCCGCCACTGTATTATAAGTTTGTTTTTATTTCTTCTAAAACTAATATACATTTATATATGTTGATTATGTTAAAGAAATTATATAAATATTATTACTTGACTTATTTTTAATTTAATACCTTTGCTTTTGATATGAATAAAATTTAAAAGCTGTTGAAAGAGGTCCCAATTTAGGAATCATAGATTTATTCTAATAAGGAAGCTCATGGCATGTTCGGAGGATGCTAAGAGCTTTTTAAGTAGGCTCTTACTTACACAATTTATGTTTCTACAAACCTTCCTTAAAATTCAGTTTGATGATTTATTTCCAGGTATGGTAGAAATAGTAACAGAATCAGACACGTTACGTAAAATACAAGTATCATCTGGGGTCACAGGGTCATTTAAAGATCGACCAATTAAAGAGTGGTTACAGAAACATAATCCAACAGAACTGGAATATCAGAAGGTAAGCTGTTTTCAGAGTAAATTGAAAACTTAATCAATCATTTAAACATAGAAAAAACTCTGATGGGTTTTGTTATTTCACATTCCCCCCATGGGCAGCTCATTCCTGTCCAGTCATTGCCTTATATCATGTACAAACATATATATAACAGGCAGTAGAAATTAAATATTTATTGGCACTTTTTATGCCCCACCTACGATAGTAGAGTGGCATTATATTTTCTGGTCGGTGCGCTTGTCTGTGTGTCCGTTCGTCCATATGTCCCACTTCAAGTTAAAGTTTTTGGTCTAGTTAGTTTTTGATGAAGTTGTAGTCCAATCAACTTGAAACTTAGTACACATGTTCCCTATGGAATGATCTTTCTGATTTTAATGCCAAATTTGATTTTATACCCAATTTCACGGTCATTGAACATGGAAAATTATAGTGTGAGTAGGGCGTCCAAGTACTTTGGTCACATTCTTCTTTTCCACTAAAAAAAGACTAAATGTTTATAGTCGCTGTCAGCTGAAATGTGAGCGGTAATTGGTATAGATAATCTAAACTATCAATCGTGTTCACTCGAAATATAGTTTTTCAAATTCCATTCATAAATCGCGAAAAGAAAAATAACTTCTGACCTACCTTTTAAGTGATTGCTCTGTAATAATCCTGACCTTTAAATTTTCCAGAATGTTTTCCATTGTAGTTCCGCCATTTTTCCACCTATGTTTACATATGACACATCACTTTCCAAGTTTCCTGTAATGTTCTTTTCATTGATGTGATAAAGTTTCCTGTGCTTTATGCAAATTTTATGAAATTGAATTATGTAATGTGAAGGTCAGGATTATTACAGTGTGATCACTTAAAAGGTAGGTCAGTAGTGGTTTTTGTCGAGCCTTCGACTTTAGTTGAAAAAGCGAGACTAAGCGATCCTACATTCCGCCGTCTTCGTCAGTGGCGTCCACAAAAATTCACTCTGTGGTTAAAGTTTTTGAAATCTTAATTACTTTCTTAAACTTTACTGGATTTCTACCAAACTTGGACAGAAGCTTGTTTACAGTCATAAGATAGTATCCAGAAGTAAATTTTGTAAAAATAAAATTCCATTTTTTTCATATTTTACTTGTAAATGGACTTAGTTTGTTCTGCAGGGAAACATAACATTCACTCTGTGGTTAAAGTTTTTAGAATTTTTAATAACTTTCTTAAACTATCCTTGGTTTGTACCAATCTTGGACAGAAGCTTGTTTATGATTATAAGAAAGCATCCAGAAGTAAATATTGTAAAAAAAAAAATCTATTTTTTTTCTGTATTTTACTTTCAAACGGACTTAGTTTTTCTGTGGGGAAACATTACATTCACTCTGTGGTTAAAGTTTTTTAAATTTTAATAACTTTCTTAAACTATCCTAGGTTTGTACAAAACTAGGACAGAAGCTTATTTATGATCATAAGATAGTATCAAGAAGTAAATTTTGTAAAAAGATAACTCCATTTTTTCTGTATTTTACTTTTAAATGGACTTAGATTTTCTTCCAGTTAACATTACATACAGTCTGCAGTTAAAGTTTTCGAAACATTTATTAGATTCATTAACTATCCTAGATTTTTACCAAACTTGGACAGAAGCTTCTTACAATAATTAAGACAGTATCAAGAGGAATATTTTTATTGATTTTTTTCCTCATTTTTGTTGAGCCTGCGATTTACAGCAAAAGTAAGCGAGACACTGGGTTCCGCAGAACCCTTACAAATTTTTCTTTTGGCGATTTATGAACGGAATGTGAAAAACTATATCTCAAGTAAATGTGATTGTCAGATAGTTAAGATTATTTTTACCGATTACTGCTACGAATTTTAGCTGACCACGACTTTAGATAAAAGCTCAAATATATATCATTAGAAAACATTGATTTGAGGTTCACAACAAGATATCACAATAAGCAAAAACAAACTGTGGAAATTTTAATAAAAATGGAATTTCATATAAACAAAAATAGTTTGCAGACGTGTAAGCACAGAACAATTTCTTATATAAACTAAATTAAGTAAATAAAAGTTCAAGTCTTGCAGAATTGTTAATAACCATTACCAATAGATCTATAGTAATATTGTATTTTAATTTTCTTATTTCAGGCGGTAGAAAATTTCACCAGATCCTGTGCTGGCTACTGTGTAGCTACTTATGTACTTGGAATCTGTGATCGACACAATGACAATATTATGTTAAAACAGTCGGGTCACATGTTCCATATAGACTTCAACAAATTCCTGGGTGATGCTCAAATGTTTGGAAATATCAAAAGGTATGAGCAAGTTCATTTTCTGTAAATATTTGTTTGCTGATATTCTCAATTATAGCAGTTTGTCAGAAGGAATTAGATCACTTTGGTGTTATTATAGTAGGGGCTATTTTGCAATCACCTGTTGCAACCAAATAGCCACCAAAGTGCATTCATTTTTCATTTCACTAAAAATTTTGCCTATCAAAATTGATGAATTCACACTTTTATTTAGGGAAAATGATATTGTTATAAACAGATTTCTTAAACATCTTAAAGAAGTTGTAGACAGTATGTACAGGCATCTTATTTTATCTGTACATTTTGACATGATTTAGCAGAGTAAAAATTATGATTTTTCATGATTGAATATGTTTGCTCCATTAGTGTTCTGTTGGTTAATCTGGAACATGTATTTTAATGTATAACCAAATACATATTTTATCGCATAGGCTGTATGTATAAAAATTAGACGACGTGGTATGATTGCCAATAAGGCAACTCTCCTCAAGTGATCAAATGACACAGAAATTAACAATTAAAGGTCGTCCCTATGACCTTCAACAATAAGCAAAACCCATACTGCACAGTCACTTATAATAGGACTTTGAAAGGACAAATGTAAAACAATTCAAATGAGAAACTAGCGGGCAAATTTATTTACAAATAAATTTAGGATAACAAATATGTAACAAAGCAACAAAAGACAACCACTGAATTAAAAGCTCCGAGACTTTGGACAGTAACTTGCAGTATGTGCAGACTCGTCAAAACCACAAAATCATATACTGATTAAGATTCAATTTTAAAACAAAATTGTAAAAAAAAATATTGTGTCATAGTTTAAAGCAATTTTATGTTTTATTTCCAGAGATCGAGTTCCATTTGTTCTGACATCTGATATGGCCTATGTTATCAACAATGGTGAAAAACAGAACAATAAGTTCCAGGAGTTTGTTGATATGTGTTGTCAAGCCTTCAATATCCTTAGAAAGAATACTAATCTGTTTCTTAACTTATTTGCTCTTGTAAGTACATAAAAGACTCACATAAATTTCTTCATTTATAAATAAATTGTTTGTATTTTAAGTATTCATTGTCTGAAAAATTATTGATTTCAACAAATATTCAATTTTTATTACATTGTATGAAATTTGAATTACTTAAGGTGGTACCTAACACCTTCAATAAATTTAATTTGGCTCGTTCAATTTTCAGAAAATTTTGGCAAAGTATTTACTTTGACCCTTTGACAAAAATATAAAAATTTCAAAAAAATTGAAACCAAGCATTTTATCAGAAAAATTACACTGGTTATATAGCAGTTTGACAAACACCAATTTTGATTATTGAGAAGCTTAATATTCCCTTAACAACACAATGTCATTAAAACGTAAAGGTGATTTTACTGAGTTATCTCCCTGTAGTGTTAGGTACCACCTTAAAAGAACATTGATTGTAATGTAAAAGTTGTAGCTGTAAAATTGAATGTCTTCACCACTGTTACCATGGTTACAAACTTTGACCTTTCAGTTATCCAAGTCTGGTATCCCAGGTATCCATAAAGATGCAGCTAGATATATACAGAGAGTACTATTACCCGGTCAGACATCAGTTCAGGCCTCAGCTATATTTACAAGGTATATACTTAGCATTCAAACTATGCAAATGCATTAATAAGGTCCTTGTATAAGATTAGACAAAAAGGATTCTTTACCATAATTAAAACTTTTATATTCATAATATTGTCACCAGATGAAGTCTTAGTTCAAAACTAGGCTATTATAGTCAACTTTTGAATTCATGCGCTTTTCAGAAAATTTCATATGTCACAACGCTTATATATGTCATTACGTTACAGTAAGATTAGAACTGATTGTTTGATGATGTGTTGATACTGATTGACCTCAGGTCAACCAGTGTAACTAATTAAAAAAAAAAACTCAAGATTGTAATCATTTTAAATTTTGTATGTACTGTAAAGGGTATTAATTTCATAAGTTTCATGTAAAAAAGAAAGAAAAAAAACCTATCATATTAAAAGAAAAATTTATGTCTTAATCATTATCACATACTTAATTCAAAGTCACCTTGTGAGACCTTAGTTCAGATCTCATCTATTTATCTACGAAACATCTGATAAACACGATTCCCATATACGTTATATATTCATATATTTGATGCAGATTCAGAACTTTTTAACCAAATGTTATGAAATAATGACATGAACTTTTTCTTTCAGAATGATAGAAGAGAGTCTGAAGTCTGTGTTTGTCCAGTTTAATTTCTTTATACATAACCTAGCTCAGCTCAAGTTTTCCAGCCACCAGGAAGGTGCTCTATTATCATTTGTACCTAAAACTTACAGGTTAGTCAAATGTCATCATACAATTTTATTTCTTTTTACAAAAATAAAGAACTTGTCACAGGTACAACCATCAAATGTAAAAGGTGAAATCATCAAATTTTCTAACCAAAAAAAATTTACACAAACAAAGCTTAATGCCAGAAAATGGCAGCTTAATATAAACACCTCAAAGGTCTCTGTAAAAGGATGTTAACCCTTTCACCAATAGCTGCCCAGACAGAAGCTACTCTGAGATGATGGCTTCCCTGGCTACTATTACTCAAGGGCTTTATAATAAATGTCAATAATTCTTATATGATTTGCATATTAGGAGATACATTGATATGATACGTGTGCACTCTTGTTAACCCAAAACAGCAAAATTTTGAAATTTTTTAATGAGGCTGTACTTATTCCTTATACTGGTCGATGTCCATTCCAAGTGGTTTGTACATGAAACGACATTTAATGTAAAAAAAGTATACAAGTTTGGCTTCAATTCTTCCATATTCTTTCGAAAGAAATGTGCCCTCATTTGAAATTCTTGTAAACTCTGTGAATTTCCTCTGATTTTGACACGGTTTTCAAAAAGCTGAAGCGCAATGTTCACACTTTCATCTAGGTATTCAACAAAGAAAGATAACTCATGTTTGCACTGTTTAAGCAGGAAGTATAAAAGAGGTTTTCCTATCCCAGTAAAACGGGACTCATCGTCATCGGCAAAGGTTTAAAAGAAAAAAAAATCCAGATTAAATGATTACAGAAGGAAAGTGGCTATGAAATGTACATCATGTCTAGTTTAGTCCAGATACATTTCAATGAGAGCCAGGTTGCAATAGTTAAAAATCATTGTATTAAAATTGATTTGATAATTTCTAGATTTGTTTAAGTAATATAATAATGTATGATATTTCCTACAACTGTAGTTTTCAGAAAGAAGTAACAACAATATCTCCAAGCAGGTATCAGGGAAATTGTTTTTTCTTAGCATGGACAATCCTTTGTCTTATAAAGCTTTAATTAAGGAATGATACACTGTACTTTCTAACTTATACTGTTTTGCAGAATTTATTCTTTTTTAAATAAAAGAAAAAAATTGTTGACCCCTTATGCATTGTTTTCTTTTTTAATGCATCTGACAGAATAGAAATAAGAGTACCATATTTGAATAGTTCCCATATTGTCAGAAGAGGATTTGAAACTCTCAAATATACATTTTACTGGCTGTGATTTACATTGCCAGTAAAATCAAATCCCCAATTGATGGCAACAAGACTTCAGCCAGAGTACTTTTATTCCTTAAATTTGATGTATTTTCTAATCAAAGATTTCTACATTTATGGATCATGAACAGATACAAATAAAATCTACATACCTTATTAGCATTAACCACTAATATGAACTTATTTTCTACAAGGGGTCTATTGTTTTGTTCATTGATGGAAGCCTTGTATAAAACAGTTGTTGAATGAAAGAGTTGAATTCAGATAACTTTCCTTACTTTACACCTAGGACTCAAGCTATTTAGAATTCCAATGTTTTGTACGCATTCATGTATTTTTGTCTTTATGCTCTGCTGTTCCTCAATGTTAAGGATCTTTTTCTCTGTGAAATTTGAATTACCAGTAAAATTTTAAACTTATTTCTTGGTGATTGTCTTGCCTAGGTTGCTGTTTCTGGTATTGGAGCTGCAATTTAAGTTATCTGATATAAATGCAGATTTTGTATTTCTTTTCTTACAAGGATCAAACTACACTTTCTTTTCTCTTTGTTTTAATGACCTTTGTGGAATACTTTGATTTTGATGTAATGTTCCACACTTTCATGAATTTGGAGGAATAAATTTCATTGGTTGACATAATAATTGTCGGAACAGAAAAATGAAAAGAGGGATGTCACAAGATCTATATTTTAAATTGAATGAATTTAAGCAAGTCACAAAAAATCACATAATATCATTATGAGGAAAATTTTGAATGTGAAAAAGTTCTGTAAATATTATGGACTTTAGGAGGAATGAGAAAATGAACAAAGTCCCAACAAACATTTTTTTTCAGGGAACTGCATAATATGTGGTGAAAACTTAGTGCCAACCTGTCATATCTTTAATCTTATAATAATACTTCTAAGAAGCTTATTATTATATCATTGCTATAACTTCATTGTTTAAGGCAAGTGAATTTAAGTGTGGTGATTTTAAGTGTAATTGATAAATCCTTATATTACAGTTTAAACACAGATGGTAAAATAAGTAAAGTTGAAGTCCATAGTTACCAAAAACGATATACTCCAGAAAGACACTATGTAAGTACAATAATCTTGATAGATAATTATAAAGAAGATACAGTGAAAGTGTGCATTGAATTTTAAATGTACATATTGTTATGCGTTTACTTTTCTTCATTGGTTAGAGGTATAGGGGGAGGGTTGAGATCTCTTACACATATTTAACCCCGCCGCATTTTTGCACCTGTCCCAAGTCAGGAGCCTCTGGTCTTTGTTAGTCTTGTATTATTTTAAGTTTAGTTTCTTGTGTACAATTTGGAAATTATTATGGCGTTCATTATCACTGAACTAGTATATATTTGTTTAGGGGCCAGCTGAAGGAAGCCTCCGGGTGAGGGAATTTCTCGTTACATTGAAGACCTGTTGGTGACCTTCTGCTGTAGTTTTTTCTATGGTTGGGTTGTTGTCTCTTTGATACATTCCCCATTTCCATTCTAAATTTTATGGTACAAAACACCAAGACATAATCATATTAAGCTCTACTGAGTTTTATTTATACAACATATTCACTGTGCTTAAACAGCCGTGGGTAACTTAAGTTACCCACAGCCCATGATGGCGGACTCTAAACTCGTTGAGATTATAATTGATACGAAATCTACTTTTTGCAACGTTTTTCATGATCAATGTAAATATTGATAGGAGTTTTGAATAAAGAAACCACTTACCATCACTACAAATTTGTTAACTTTGACTTCACTTTAGCGCAAGGCCAACTTTTAAAAAATGCATAAGATGTCCGTAACTTATAAGTCAAAAATAATCAGACTGTCCGTAACTTTATTTTCGGATGTGGGTAACTTTTTTTCAAAATTGTAAGATTAACAATTTCAACACTTAAAGGACAATAAGCACTATCAAACTCCTTAACTATTACATAGATTTATACAATAACGAGATGCTTCAAACTAAACAAGAGAAAAGGCAAGCCAGAGTGTCACGAATTTCTGTTTAATTTTTAAGAATTATTCCCGGGATAAAACAGGATCTTACGGTATGGCAAAAATTATCTAACATTCTTGTGGTGATGCCTTGGAAAACAATGATATATGATATCCTTTCCTTTAAATAATTTCTGAATTGTTAGCCAAACTGAAATGTATGGTCTCTTCACTATATCTAGTGTGGTGTGTTGTTGATTGTGAGAATAAAAATATGCAAATATCTAGGAGTAGATGAAAGGCTATAGTGTTGAACAGGTGTCAGTTTATCATACATGTAACGACAAAAGTTAATTTAAAATCTTCTAAAAGTTTCATTGACCTCAGGGATTCAATAAGATCGGGTATCAAATCACATATTCGTTAGAGGTTTGGACTGATTCATCTATGTATTTATGCTAAGGATCGACATCCGAACTTGTTCTCCTAAGGTGATGTTCATATGTTCACAATTAATGTAATTTCTAGAGTTGGAAATGGTGAGATTTATAACCTGCATGTCATGACTCGTCATCTAAAACTTAAGCAGTTAACAATCTATAAAGCAAGTAGAATGCCGGTGAGATACGTTAATTTTGCCGTACAATTTTCTACATAAGAAAATGCCTGTACCATGTCAGGAAAATGACAGTTGTTATCGATTCGTTTGAGCTTTGGATTTTTCCATTTGATAAGGAACTTTCCTTTCTGAATTTTCTTCAGAGTTCAGTATTTTTGTAATTTTACTTTTTAATGCCTGTACCAAGGCAGGAATATGACTGTTGTTTTCCATTCGTTTTGGTGTGTTAAATTGAGCTTTTGGCTTTGCCATTCCATAAAGGACTTCCCGTTTGAATTTTCCTATGAGTTCGGTATTTCTGTTATTTATCATTTCTTTTTTTTTATAATTACATCTACGAATAGAAATTCGTTGAAAGCTACTGACATCATGCTAAAGTTACGGACATCCCTATTTATATAAGGAAAAAAGTTACGGACAAGTTGTTTTGAAGTTACGGACATCATAAGTGTTTTGGAAAATCGTGCTGTAATCGTTTATTTTGTAGTAACAAATCACGTTTTACATTGCAGAGTTTCCCTAAAAGATTTATATAACTTTTTAATTACTGAACATTTCCTTTGTATTCATGGTATTGTCATTATATAGGAGCAAACTTCCTAATCGATGCCAGGCGGCTCCATCTTGGGCTGTGGGTAACTTAAGTTACCCACGGCCGTTTAAGCACAGTGATATTGGTCAAAATGAAAAACATGTCACAGGTCAAAGTGGCCGTTTGGTCTAATTAGTCAAAATACTAAATCACTAGCCTGTCAACACCGAGGTTCTGAGTTTGAATCCCACAGGTGCTCTCGGTTCTAATCTTGATAGGGCTCTCCACGGTTAGTTCGGCCATATTGGATAGGGGGCAGATTTTTTTTAAAGAGGTAGAAATAGTATGAAAGTTTGGGAAACCCTATGCATGTTTCTAAGCAACTGCTCTGTTTGAATGATGTGTTCCCGTATTTTTCACACCATTTTTACCTCCATTATGAAAATCTGCCCCCTATTCAATATGGCTGATTTACAATAAAGAGCCCTATTGACTAGGATTGTCAGTTTTCCTACCATAGACTGTTGGTTCTCTCCTGACACTCCAGCTTCAAATTCCTCCATAAAAAAAAATGATCTCCACGAAATACCAAAATTGTTGTGCTAAAAATGTTATTAAACACGAAACAATCAATCAATCTAAAGTTTACTTAAAATATGCGAAATTATTCTAGAATCTAATTACAGTTTATTTTCCCACATTTGAAGATTTACATCTCTTGAAGTTAAATCCTATTTGAAAAGTTTGTAATAAAACAAGCATGAACATTCTGTGTCTTTACCTATTGAAAGTTAGGTGATTATTTAGCCATTGTTTCAATGTAAACTTAAGGTAAAAAGTTCATGTGTAGTGTAAAATTATTCACATGTTGTAATTGCTTACAGATATTTATCCTGAGAGTTGAGAGGGACAACCAGAAAGTGCCTAGCTATGTCTTCCGTCATTTTTCAGAATTTGTTGAATTTAGAAATAAATTGATGGAGATGTTTCCGTTAATACCATGGCCACACCTGTCTAGCAAGTAAGATCATAGAATGTTAAAAAAATGTCAATTCAGAATTTGCAGAGATATTTTTTTATTATTTTCTTGATTGGGGCAGGATATGTTTGCAATATTCTTAATCATAAAGTCTATATTGTATTTGATGTTATCATATTATTACCCTATTGTGGAAATAACACCCAAAAATATAAAAAATACCAATATAAAAGAAAGGAGATGTGGTATGACTGCCAATGAGTCAACTTTCTACTAAAGTTTAAATATTAATAATATGGATATTAGCAATTATAGCGAACCATACAGCCTTCAACAATGAGAAAAACCAATACGGTAGGGTCGGCTTCAAAAGGCCCCAACATGAAAAATATGAAACAATTCAATCGAGAAAACCAACAGCGTAATTTATAACAAAACAATTAACGAAAACAACCACTGAACTACAGGCTTCTGTTATATTTATTTATTTTATTGTAATTATTTATTTACAGAGTAGTTTGGGGACGTTCTCACATTAAAGCTGTAGCAGATATAAGGAAAAAAGAAATAGAAAACTTTTTACAAGATTTATGGACAAAGGCTGCAGAAATATCTGAGGTTGTTATAAATTATTCTAGTTTATAATACTATGTTTAATATATAATGCAAAAATTGTCACCAGAAAAACATCGCAATGATTTAAACTCTTGTTTAAACTTTTACTTGGAAAACTCACCTTTAAGGTGTAAACATATTATGATATGTAACCTGGTTTGTTGTCAACATATTTTGAGTTTAAAACTTTACATATTGATTTGCATAATTAATTCTGAAATTAAATTCACGATAAATTTTAACCTTATACTATTTTATTCATTGAATACACAGTGTAATGTTTTGCATTGTTAAATGCCTTTCATGAACAAAGTGAATATTTTCCAATATATTATTGAGATACGAAAGAATATTGCTCAATTAAACATCTATAATCTGAACAAGAACTATTAAAACTCATTGAATATTGCCTAAAAATCAAGCAGCAAAAATTGAACCCCCTCCCCCATATACACTTTTATTTTTTGATATGAATAAACTTAGTACACTAAACAGTTAAGTATTTTTGAATGCAGTGTAAGTAAGGCACCCAAGTAGCAAAACATTTATAAACATGACACATTTACTTTTTTAGAGTGATATTGTTTATACATTCTTCCATCCTTTGCTGAGAGATGAACAAGAGGCTCAGAAAGAGAATCTGGGGATTCAGAAATTCAGAGGTATAAAAATTAACATGATAAATTGTGGAGAATTTATTGATTTGTAAAATTTGAGATATTTTATTGCATGAAGATAGTACATTATTTGGAAGTCATTATAGCTTTAGTTTACAGATGAAATTGATTTGTTTTATTTTTTCTAATTTGGAAAGTACTTTATTGTTTCGCAGAATTTTTGTCTTGCTTTCATTTATTTTATTTTTTTCCTTTAGATGCTGAATCTGGTTTTAAAAGTACATGTATTTGCTTCTTTATTTAAAATAATAAAGCAAAACTATGCTTCTTAATTTGTTTAATTTTTGCATTTTAATTTTAAAACATCAATTTTTCTTTGCAAGCAAAACAGCATCTGGCTTTTTCTTTGGCAATATACAAAAAAATTGACAAATTCTTTGGTCAAATGTGTATTGTGAATACATTGTTAAGATAAGTAAAAAAATACTTGGATTCGGGCAGGCAAAATATCAATATAAAAATATAAAAAAACATCTAACAGTAGTTATATTTTTGTTCCTGTTAAAATTATGAATCTTCATAACATATCCATTATGCAAGATCACAGCATTTAACACTCATCAATGAATCAATCAAATTTTAAACATGCTTTTTACAACATGCAAACATAACAACAAATTGCATATATACATTTTGTGGATATATGTTTGTAGAGCTACCTTCACCGAAAGGTAATTTATGATCATTATTGAGCCAGGTCCATCCAACAGCAGCTTTACTTTCACTGTTTACATATGCACTTTTGTCATGCAGGCTATTGTAATGAATTTTAAGGCTATTCTGAAGAATGCTGTGATTTTACAATGTTTCATTGCTTTCTTAGAACTTGTATAATATAAACTGATTCTAAACTGAATAGTGCTATGCTGCATTTTTGAAGTGCATGATTTACAATCATGATAATGTGTGCTAGGAACGTCTCGCTAATTCTTTTTTTTTTCTTTCATAGTTTGTCTATTTTCAGCGGATTGTTATGAAATGTTTTTAAATTTGTAATTGACTTAGTGCAAATGATTTCATCATATATTTTCCTATGCTCATGACAGAAATATATCCCTTAGCATGACTATGAATGTAAAATCAGTTCAAAAATTTATTGAATAACATTTGTATACCCATAATTATTAAAGTTTCTCAGCATGTTTGATTTTTTACTGTATTAAAAATTATTAAAAAAAATATCTTTTTACTAATTTTCTGAAAGTCTCCCAAATATGAGGAAGTAAATAGTTAATAAATGTCTGTAAGTGGTCACTTTGCATTTTAAAACTTTACACAAACCTGGATTGTCCATACACATTGCTCCAACGGTTGCACAATAAATTTATAAAGTTTTATACACGCTCACACATTACATGATATACACATATACCTGTACACCTACCAATAGTCTAAATCTCATCCTTATTTTGTTTTGTTTTGGTTTTTTCTTTGGTTATTGAATGTGCTAGAATTTGAATCAGTAAGTGAGTGAGTCAAGTTAACACATCAATACATTCCTTCAATATAAACCTCAGAACTCCTCTGTTTGTATTATACAACCAAACAATTAGGGAATGGTAATCTCTAAATTACTAATTACTTCACAGAACATTTTGTGGTCTATATTGTTTTCAACAGTTGTTAAAAACTACTACAATGTATTATCAGCTCAATGATAAATAGCAAGATAAAAACAATATTCATGCAGTTAATGATAATATCAAAGTATCAAAATATATGTATTTTTACTCACTACGAAACAGGTGAAAAGCTTGGAGTTTCTTGCTTTTCAATCTGTTTCTTTAGCTACATTGTACAAATATTTTTTTTAATTTCCTCCCCTGTACATGCTGTATGAATATTGTATATATAATTCCAAATAATTACACTGAAAAATATGTCCAGATGAAATATTTCATGACATCTTACAGAACTATTTTTTCTTGTGTAGTTATTTATTCGTGTGTTATCAAGAAACAGGAGTAGTCTAGTTCTACAGACAGATATATTTGTTATCTTTTGGACTTGTCTACTCTTAAAGGATACCTAAAAATGACATCATGGTTCAGCTAGCAAGCAAGCTAGTCAAACATGTTACCTTTACCTACACACTCAATGCATTCTGATGTAAAGTTATCCATATCATTATATTCGAATTGGTATTTTTAATTTTCTGTAAAAATTCAAGTCTCAAGTGTTCTGATTACAGAAAATTCTGATTACAGGAAATGGAGACGACATTCTATTATTATATCATGTCAGTATATCATAGCATTTATGAATTTAATTTCAGAAAGTCAAGTCCAGTTAGTCCCTCAAGGTTCCCCATTTGGCCAAGTGAAGTTGTCACTTGAATACAAGAAGAGCACTTTAATGATAATGGTCATGCATGCAAAAGATTTGGTGAGTAACTTGCTTTTTTGTCATGGCTATGATGGCATGATATCTGAAAGATTAATTGTACTCTTGAGGTATTTGACAAGAATTTATAAGTAATTGGCTGTTTCAGAATATAAAACATCATGGGTAATTTCATTGTTTGTACCCCAAAAGGAAAATAACGTCATGTCATTGGTTAAAATTCCAATGTTTATGACATTTTTAACCAATCAGGACGTTTTGGTGATCTTTTGAAAATATTTCCCAGGATGCATTAGATTCTGAAACGGTGAATTAAGTATGACCCATCCTATCTTCATTATTGTGATTTAGTTTTACCATCTGAAAAAAATCAATTTTTGTCATGAATGATTTTTATGGAATTTCACAATAAATATAGTATTGATTCTGTTATTTATAATATTTATTTAATTCAAACTTTTTTCAAGTATCTCGTGTTTTAAGATTTTGCTGAAACCAATGAAAAGGAAAAGTTTTTAACAAAAACTCATACTTATTGTGTGTGCATATTTCATGTATGATTTTAAAATTAGAATATTCTATGAATATGCAAATTTATCTATTACAGCCTGGTGGTTCTACCTTACCTAGTCCCTATGTGAAAATTTACCTTTTACCAGATCCAGATAAACAAACTAAAAGGAAAACTAAAATTGTAAAAGACTCAACACATCCAACTTATAATGAAGTTGTAAGTTTCATGTCATTTTTGCAGGACCAGTAGATTTGGAGCCGGACCAGTAGATTTTAAGTCCACTGGTCCAGCTGACCAGTAAACAAATAAGCTTAAATTCGACCCCTGGTTTCATACATGTGATACTGAAGATTCATTTATTGCAGTGGGTACCAATTTTCTTGGAAAGAGGAACACATGTGTTTTTATGAATATCTGATTGCAAGGTTTTGCCAAAGTGTGCATACAACCTTATATGAAAATTTGTAGTTTGTTGAACATTTATCCAACAAAAAAAATCTGGTTGATTTTGTTTTTAGCTGCACCCATTACCATTGAGTGATAGCATTAACTATTTGAAGAACGTTTTATATTTTAAATAGTATTAGAATCTGTCATATACTCAATTTGTCCGTTAGTTTATGATAAAATGATAGAAACTGGTTCAGTCTAATCATGGGAATAAATTGAAAATAGTGAAACCACCCACATAAAGAGATAAATGAAATCTCAATGGTATTAATATGATGTCAATAGATAAAAAGATTTTGATGGTATTTTTAAACATTTTGTATGAACTAACTATTGATCTCTATTTACAGATTGAATATAAAATGTCTGATACCGATATGCGTATGAAGACTTTACAAGTTAGTGTATGGGACCATGATATGTTGGGAGAAAACAATTTAATAGGTGCTGTCTACATCAAGTTACGGAACATTAACCTAGAGGGCGATAATGTGCAATGGTATAATTTAGACAGAATACAGATAACTGATGCTTCCATGTTGGCATGACAACAGTACATCCTGATCTTTGTAATGTTTTGGTTGGCATGACAACAGTTCATCTAGATCTTTAAAATGTTTTGTTGCAGAATTAAGACGATGATTTAAGTCTACTTTATTGATAATCTTGATTTATAAACATATTCTGAGGGACTATGGGTAACTTCATGCTTTTGAAAATATTACCCAAAATGCATTAGATTCTGAAACAGTGAATTGGCTACCGGTATATTTATGTATTATGGACAAGAAAAGTCATATCTAAGAATTTACAGATGTAAATCAAATAACAGATTTAATAATTAGAAAAAAAACAATGAAAAACAAATGGTGCTACCATATTTCCATGACAACATCTCATCTGGATCAGTCATAATTTGTTAATCTTTTTGAATTAGAATTAATTTCATTTTAAATCAATTTCTGGAATGTTATTGACGAGAAAAAATTTCCAGGTAATTTATTAAACTTTGGGATTTTAAATAAATTTAAAGAGAAGAGGAAAAAAATTAAGAATTTTTAGTATCTTGGTATACAAAAATATCATATCTTTTTTGTTGCACATGTATTTCTGTGATATTTATAGTCTACAAAAAGTTCAAATGGCAAGTTATTTGTATGAAATATTTACAAGGTTTAAAAATGGAACTTTTTTTTATTTTTCTTGTAAAACTTTTCATATTTTAAGGCCAAAAATATTTTTTTCTCGCCTCAGTAAAATAATTTTAAAATTCAGTTTTAATGACATATTTGTCTGCATTGAAGCTGATGGAAAATGTGTACTTCGTTAAACATTTAAATTCTCAGATCACCTATAGATATAGGAAGATGTGGTGTGAGTGCCAATGAGACAACTCTCCATCCAAATAACAATTTAAAAATTAAACCATTATAGGTTAAAGTACGGCCTTCAACACGGAGCCTTGGCTCACACCGAACAACAAGCTATAAAGGGCCCCAAAACTACTAGTGTAAAACCATTCAAACGGGAAAACCAACGGTCTAATCTATATAAACAAAACGAGAAACGAGAAACACGTATATATTACATAAACAAACGACAACTACTGTACATCAGATTCCTGACTTAGGACAGGTGCAAACATTTGCAGCGGGATTAAACGTTTTAATGGGCCCAAACCTTCTCCCTTTTTCTGAAACAATAGCATAACATCACAACATATAAAAACATACGATAAAATATCAATTAGCAGACTTAACTCAATCAAAAAACGTATGATTACACAAAGAACGAATAAATTTGATCTGCGATATCTGAATACAAATGCACAGTTAATTAAATATTAGAGACAAACAGTCATGACCAAAAGGCTATCAAACAAATTCAAACACACTGAGAAATATTTAACCAATCAATGTTCACTTTAGAAAAAAAACGGTTTTTTATAATCTTGAAATTTATACAAATGTTGTAAGAATAAGTGAAAAATTGAAGATATTACAAATAATCAAAGCTGGTATACAGCCAAGATCCATATAAATAAAAAATGACAAAAAAGCATTATAAACAGTATCAACAGGTCGAATTAACAAGAAAATACGATTTGAGAGTACTCGCAGTTACTGACAGCTAGTTAAAAGCCAAAACCAATTAATAGTAAAAAATCATGCATCAGAGACTAAAATCGACTAAAACACATCACAGGGATTTAGTATTTTAACGTCATTAATAGTCAAAGAAGACATGACTTGTGCAATGCCAAAAATAAATGTATCGACAGGTAGTAGTATAGTGAAGAGCGACTTCTATAGAAATAAAAGTTATACCCACTACATTCACAAAAAGTGGTATTCCCACAATTAATAACAGCATATGATACTTCATATTGCTGCAAACAATGTGCTATGTTTAATGGTATTTTAATTAGATTATTTTATAAGCATTTATATGTGGACATATCTCAATTTTCTTTTGAATAATGCTTTTGTGAAATTAACATATTTATATCACATTTTACATAGTTTTTAAAGTTGTTCTTTTCTCAAGTAAGATTTTGTCATTTCTTTAAAAAAAAAAGTATTTTTTTTATTAATATATATTAAAATTGAATTGAGTGTTATAAACTTTATAATGTTTGTTTCATTGCATTGGCAATATAGTATTGAGAATCAGTAATTAAATGTATTTTTTTATAGAAAACATTTTTACCTGAATTTCTTATAAATTAAAATTCTTGTTAATGTATAAGTTTTGAATAAAGTTAGGTTTAACAAGATTAATAATATTTGACCAATTGGCATGATAACGTTTTTGTCTGCAACGTAAAAAAAAAATTCAAATGTATAAAAAAAATCCAAACCAATGCACAGGGACGTCTATATAAGTCCTTGCAATGCATGATAAAACAGCCACAAAACATGATGGAGTTTATTTTAGAACCAAGATGGTTTCAGCAGGGCCCTTTTGGGATATTGTTGCTGCTTAAACAAACGAATTAAAAAAAAATGATAATGTTTCTCCAGTTATAACCATTTAGGGCTAGTAAGGTGTTACTAACTGACATATACAATGTCTTCCTATCCACTATATAATTTGATACTGTAGCTATTTGTATAGATATCAATAGTTTTGTCAATTGAGAATTAATTTTATATTCATGAATACTATAGATTTTATAAATTTTGTATACTCCTATTAAATAATTGTATTCTATTTAAACTTTTGATTCAACTTTATCTTAGTTATCCATAGAAAATAGTATCTCAAGAATTAGTACTGTAAATTCAGAAAACATTGCACTCATATTTTCATTGTTATTTTCCCTCGAAATGGAAAATAATTGGTGATTAGTGGTTTCAATACATGAAAACTTGCAGACAGATATATGTATTAGATATAAAAATGTGAGGTCTTATTATCGCTATACTCACCAAATTTATATTCTTCAACATAACTTTATTGACATTAATAAATTCCCTGTAATAATTTCTGAATTTACAGTTATTAAGATATTTTGATTATTTTTGTCTTTTGTATTGAATTGATATCTAACCTAGTCAAGTATTATGTGATTATATATTGTGCAATATTTAGTCTGTAAATACTAAATATATATTTTTGTACAGATTTGCAGAAAAAACATTGCTTCTGTTGAGCAGATTGAGCCATTTTTTCTGACATCACATATATGAGAATTGTTGAATGTAATTTTTTATCGTACTGTTTTTTTAATTGATTTTTTTGACTTTTGTGGTTGCAGAAGCCAATTGGCCTTGCTGTCATAAATATTACAAGCATGATTATTGTACACAAGACTTTTAAAAAGTCAACCAATCAGAAAACTAGACTCTGAAATTAACCAATCAAAATTGTATTCGGAGTATTGAAATATTGGATGTATTTTAAGGATCTTAGTCCCATAAGGGCTTTAGTAATATGAAATATATTTCTGTTTTTAGTGCAGTTTTTTATTATTTTTCTATTTTGATGTTGGGAATTTTAACCGACTGTCAGCCAATATTAAGAAAAGAGTTGATTTAAAGTTAAAGAAAATTAAAAATTATTATTTGCATTTATATTCACGATAATTGTAATTGTTTTAATAAAAAAAACAAAATAGATCAAAATGCTTAAAATTATGTTCAAAGAATTTTGCATAAAAGAAGTAGTACTGTTTGAATTGAGTCAGTAACTTACGAAAGAATTTGTTGTAAGGTTTCTTGTAAAAGGCTGACTTTGAGTGGAAGGTAGCATTAGAAGACATTCATAAAATAACAAAATGGTAACATATAGGCAAAATATATACATACTAATTCCAGTTTCTTTATCATTAGGATTATTCCATTAAAACTGATAAGGATTGGTTAGGAAGGGACATAGAAAAAAAAATATTTCAAAAATCCTAACTGAGAAATTTGCAAACAACTAATGAACATACTCGTGTATGGTGGACAATGGTCTCATTGTAAATAATACCACATCTCCCTCTTATATATACAATCTCAACTGACCAACAACCCTTCAATGGAACTTTCCATACGACCTTGTCCTCTCTCTATTTTAATGGAATAGTCCTTACACACTTGTAAATACTAGATGTTTACTTCTTATATTATGTGATTTTAATTTTAAAACTTTTCAAATCTATTTTAACTGTGATATGTGAATATGGATGTTTATATTATATTATTATCATAATAAATATGATCTTATGAAAAAATTCTTGTTTTACTCTCATGTTTCATAATCCTCCCTAACTGACAGAGATTTGATTTGATTCGATCTATGATACCAGGATCATTTTTCACAAAAAATGTTTGACATTCAAATAAGGTTATACATAAAAATTAATATTGTTCTTCTCAGTGTAGAGGGAGGGAGGGTAGGAGAGGTCCTGATCCCGAAATCCTGAGCTTAAAAACACGAATTCATGGGCTTAAAAAACCTGAGTTCTCGAAATTCGAAAAAAGAATTCCCAGATCACAAAAGGGTCAATCCAGAAATCCCCAGCTTAAAAACACCTGATCCTGGAGTCCCGATAAAGGTCCTACCCCCCTCAGTATAGATAACAAATAAACCCATCATAGATACCAGGATTTAAATTTTGTATTTACGCCACACGCATGTTTCGTCTACATAAGTGATGCACAAAAAAAAAAGTTAAAAAGCCCCAAAACTGTATAAAGTTGAAGAGAAATGGGGACCAAAACTTCCTTATTAAAGATTGCCAAACACAGCTAAAGTAATCTATTCAAGAGGTAGAAAATATTTCAGAAAAGCCTTAGTATTTCATAAACTCAAAAGGATATTCTTCAGTAAGGATAATTGTAATAGTATTATTTCAAGAAAGATTTGTGTGACAATAATGACAGCCCTCCTTGATGTCGGCTATATTAATGTAATCAATAACATCCTTTATTTTTGTTTCTATCAGAGTTACCTTGAATACAACCGTTGTATGAAAAAATAAGCTAATTTTCAGAAAGATATTTACATATTCTTTTTAACAACTTAAGGATGATATCAACACAGCTAGTGTAAACAGGTTTCTAATATGGCTGGTTTATACAGAAATCACAAAAAAAACTAAGTGAGAACCCTGACAGAAGCCATAATATTTTCAGAAGGAAATCCCTGTGAATTATTGAATCATTGCATACTGTAAATTCAGAAATTATTGCGTGCATTTATTATTGCGATTTTGTCATTTTTGACTTAAATGCGATTTTAATTTTTATGATTTAGAGAAAAGTCATGTTTAATTAACATAAAATATTTTAAAATGCGAGTTGAAATTATTGTGTTTACAACTCTGTTGCATTTTTTCGCAATAATAAAAACCTCGCAATAATTTCTGAATTTACAGTATTGTCTTAAAGCTGACACATTAAGAGATGATGAGATATTTAAAACAAACAGAGTTTGGACAGCAGTGTGTTAAGAATAACTGCTTTATACTTCTATTCCCTTAAAGTGTTATTTCATTTTATTTTTGCAGAAAAAATTAAATAACTAAAATACTGAACTACAAGGAAAATTCTAAAAGGAAAATTCCTAAGCCAATGGTAAAATCAAAAGCCCAAACACATAAATTAAATGGATAACAACTGTCATATTCCTGACTTAGTACAGGCATTTTCTTAGGAAAATGATGGTGGATTAAACCTGGTTTTATAGCTAGCTAAACCTCCTACTTGTATGAGTCACAATTCTTTAAATAAAGGAAATTGGAAATAGAATTGTGATGCAGAAAGACATTCTAGTATTTATGAATGTGAAAAATGATGCTTGTTTAATTATCCTAATAAGCATGATGTTATTGAGAGAACAGCAAGATTACTGTCTATAAATCTCAGTTTTTTGACCATGTTGAAGGTCCTGCTAACAAGTTCTTGATTCAGTAACTGAATTAATTAGTATACAGACTGTTTGTCAGATTGTCTTTTTTCTGAATGTTATGCTGACATTCTAGGCATATTAATTCTCTGTCAGCATTTTTTTGTACCCATTAGGTTAAATCTTACATTTCATATCTTCTTCTATGGAGACAAAATCTTCATCCTGTGATCCCCCCCCTTTAAATCATCATATCATCCTGCAACTCAGTGAGATATTTGCCACTGGATGTATAGCAATCCGCTATCAATCATCACATATTACAATTTATAGCAAAGTTGAAGACATCCAGAACAAAATGATTTTCATAACATTAATATACATGATATATAAGCTAATTTCAAAACTGGTAAACAAGAGCCTGAATCCCTCACATGTTTATATACATCGACTGATTGATTTTGCTGTTAAAAGTTTCTTTCTCGTTATTATTTTTTTTTCAAATTAAAGGCATACAATCGAAAATTATTTAAAAAGATCCTATCAGCCAGTTAAGCTTAAAACCTTTGGTTAAATTTCAGTTATTCAATGCCTGAAAATGTGCTTGAAACTTGGTTTCATGGATAAATTATGTAAAAAAACTGCCCATGATTCTGTGGATTGTGTTAAAAAATTGAAGTTACAGTTCCGCTTTGCACTATCTCGTTATGCTTGTCTGCTGCTGAGGTACTTTTTATCTTCTTTGAAAATTTGCAGAGACTGCATGTTTTTGAATGATTGAATAAAGCAGTGACTCTACATGACTAAAAGTGTTAACTGGAATGGCAATGGCCAATATCTGTTGAACCATGTTGAGGGTTAAAAAAATTGTCCTGCCACCAGGTACCTACCGAAACCAGGGACGGGTCAAGCCATTTTCAAAAGGGGTGTCCTTATCCAGTGTAAATAAATGTCCTGAAACAGATGCAATGATCGTCAAAAAGTGGGTTCAAACCCCTGGAACCACCTAGATCCGCCAAAGGGTACAAATACGTCTTTGATATTGGTATGTATTATCATGTGCTACGGTCCTTGCACTTAAAATTCTACTGTTGATGCCGAAAAACTTTCAGACGGATAGGACGATACTTTATACAATGTATTTGTATAATTATAAGTATGATGACCAACCTGTGGACACTTAATTCAACTTAATCGTTTTCCCACTGCATCACCCTTACCAAGTATCTCTCTTTTTTTTCGTAAATTTATTTCCCGATTTCACAATATCAACCATCCGTTATTTTCCATTTTCTAGAACTCCCTTTATATAGACATACAATACACAGTGTTAAAATTGTTCGCTAATCGTGTCAGGAATATATATATCATGAAATATTTACAGCTAGTGTCTGAGGCAACAAATATAAGATAACCTTCTGAATTTCAATGAACTAATGTGATGCAAAATGTACAACCAGCTTGTACTAGGTCATTATTCTGTCGGTGTTTGGTTTGGAGCATAAAATCGGCTGTTAATGTCAGTTCCAAGATTTTTAAAAGGGAACATTGTTTTACAAACATTTTTTTTTAAAATACACAAAAGAAGGGAACCGATCTATAGTTTTTTGTGATTATGATAACGGCCCTCTCAAACTAAAAGTACCATCGCTATGCATATATAATTGATTATTCGGGATTATTTCTTTAATTTTTTCTACATTGGTTAGAGGTATGGAGGAAGGGTTGAGATCTCACAAACATGTTTAACCCCGCCTCATTTTTGCGCCTGTTCCAAGTCAGGAGCCTTTGGCCGGCCTTTGTTGGTCTTGGATCTTCTTTCTTTCATTTTTGTTCCTTTATATGTTTTAAGTTGTGTGACGTCCATTTGCACTGATCTAGTACACAATTTTTTAGGATGCGCGATTTTCTCGCTGCGTTGAAGACCCATAGTTGGCCTTTGGCTGTTGTTTGTTCTATGGTCGGGTTGTTGTCTCTTTGACATATTCCCCATTTCCATATATATACTAAATTTTATCATGTACCTTTATTTACCAAATAAATATATGTGTATATAATAAAACAATGAAATTGACATTTATTTCAAATGTTAATTAGTTTATTGTAAAATGAAGCTGTGCAATGTCGTCCATTCCAGTAAATCTGGCAAAACTATTTCTCAAACTACATCATAGTTCGACGGTCAACATCATCAACATTAATATTTTTTTTCGTAATCCTCCTTGACTTTTCATATACTTAGAGATCTTCTGTCAAACAACTTGGCCCTTGCATATCGACCTCCAAATCAATGATAGTCTTTGTCTTGTTTTGCTCCTCAAAACAACTTCTGATTGGTTCACGGTTACTGGCATAATTATCGTTTCTTCAAGAAATGTTCCAGATTAAAATGCATTTATACATTTTAAACTTACAGATGATTGATGCGTGTGTACTCCAATCAGACTCATTGTGCATTTACTGTGCAAAAGTTTGTGTAATCTGTAAAATGGATGTCTGGTGCATAATTTAATGCGTGTTTCAGATTGTTAGGAATCTGTAGACTGTCGATGGTATCTTTGGGTATCGTTTTCCGTAAAACCTGTAGACATCTGATCCATAAAGGATACACTGAAACAATTATAGTATATTAATAAGGGTTTTTCATGATTTTGGGTACTAAATTTTTTATTTAAAATGAAATATATTTTAAATATCATATAAGATATGATGTAATTACCAATGAGGCAATTATCCTCCTGAGACCAAAATGAATAGTATATGTAATAGTACAACCTTCAACAATGAGCAAAACCAATACCGCATTTAACAATTTATAAATGACCTTGGCCTACATGAAAACAAAGTTTTACTAAAGGGCCAGTCATGTTAGTAGGATTTCATAACCGTTACGGCTTTTTGACATTTTTACCTAAATATAACAGCTGTTTCTTTTGCTCACACTTGTTGTCAATATGATAACGTTCGGTGCGACAGTCATACAAGTTAGAGGTTTAGCTAGTTATTAAACCAGGTTAAATTACAATTTTCTGTATACACAAGAAAATGTCTGTACCAAGAATACAACTTTTGTTCTATATTCGTTGGATGTGTTTAAGCTCATGCTGTTGCCATCTGATAAAGGACTCTCTGATTTGAATTTTCCTTGAAAGTCGGTATTTCGTTATTTTACTGTTTTCTTTTTCATTTTTTTTGTATTGTCTTGATAAACGTGATAAAAGTGACGTCAATCATTGCATGCAATGATATATTTTTTTATCCTTGATGTACTACCCATCTAATAAGTATAAAACTCTTTGATAAATGTAATGAAAGATGTAAATTGGGTGCACAATATGCCTGTGCGGTGGTCAGGCTGTAATCAACTTTCGTAAAGGAAATTATAGAGACAAAAAAGGGGGTGTTCAATTTTATAAAGGGAAGAGATCGTCTTACACTAGCCTCAAACAGAGTTTGTTCAAACTATCGTTTCCATAATATAATGTCAATGTCATGAATGTATAAAGTTCGAGATGGGGTTACAAAGCAGAGAACAATAGATATATACGTCAGAAAAAAACTTGGTAAAAAAATAAAGATTAGAGAAAAATAAACCAAAAAACTAAGGAGCTATTGAGAATATTGTGGCTCTGAAATAAATACAGAACCGACGCCCCCCCCCCCCCTTTTTTTTTTTTATCTCTCTCTTAATAATATATATAATTTGTATATTCTTACCAGGAAGGTCAATGCAAATTCTCTCATAGTTTGATCCTTGTTCTTCCCCTTGCGATCGGGGATAAAACACGAAATTATTATCGACTAAAAGTCTGTCGCCACTTTCACTATCTGATACGGACCACGGATGTGTTACATAAGTGTTCATCCGGTGTACACCCTCTGGTTCAATAATGGCGTATCGTATTAAATTTCCTTCATAATTATGCCAAAACAATGTAGCTCTGCGACAAGATCGGTTTTTAAAAGCTACATGCGATCGCTCATCATGATTTAAAGATTTTATTTCACTCTTTGTCGCCATATTAGTTTGTTTTAAATATAAGTATATTGATCTCAATGTTTGTTTATTTATATATCTCTAACGTAAAATTATATTGTATGGTGTGCCAATCTGTCCATTAATATTTTTCACCCTGTACATAAGTTATAACATCTTTTCAGTAACGGTGTTAAATGATTTCGCTTAAATGCTTTACAATGTAAACTATAAGAGAGAATCTCATCGATGAAATATATATTCACTATAATTTAAGGTAAAAAACTTTAAGGAGGGGCGGAAGAATGTCAATCGGTAATTGGTATCTAGTCGTATAAATCGATTGTTGAAAAGCCAGTTATTTTATCGGGAATTCGCAATGGAACAGTTCAACCGCGAGAATTCGGAAATATATAGCCAATTATTACGTTATAATTCTGGATTTAATTCTATCGTGATACAAAAACGGACACATCATGCTGTACCAAGTCAAAAATATGGCAGTTGTTATCCATTCGTTTGGGCGTAAGCAGCTGTTGAGAATTTTTAAAAACTATTTGCTGTTATGACTGGATGAGGACATTGTGTACATGAAATAAGCGGTTTATAGTTACATTTGGTAAAGTTCATTGATTGAATAACGCTCGGGACTTCATTAAACCGTGTTATTTTCTTAGGCGCTAACGTATGTATAAAAAAAAACAAGCCAGTATTCTGTAAGTATTGCATAGCAATACATAGTCCACTGCCGGTTAAAAGTCATTGTACTAGAACGAAATTCTAACTTGATCTATAACTTTTCATGGTGTAACTTGAACTACATAAAATAGCAAACAAACCTACCACTTAATTCTAAAGAAAAGGAAAATAATCCAAATGTCATTTATTGAAAGGGGAAGGGGTGCAGGATCTATTTCTGGAGGTCGGGATTGGGTGTTTTTAAGATCGGAATTTCGGGATTGATCCTTTCGTGATCCGGGAATTCTTTTTTCGAATTTCGGGATGTCGAGATTTAAGTTTCTTTAAATTCGTGACCTCAGGATTTCATGTTTTTATAAGCAGAGGCTTTCGGGATCAGGACCCCGCCGATCCCCCTCATTGGATATGTACCACTAAAAAACTTGGAACTTAACGAATTATATATAAAAAGAAACGATTAAAATTTGACTCTGTAACTTATGTATATTATTTATTTATCAAACATTTGTGTCCAATGTTACAACGAATTCCATTATATTTTTAATCGTCAATCCAATACTCCTGTGTGGAATGACGTCATACCCGTTTTACAATGTTTCTCAATGATATCATCAATGTAGTCTAAACCCATAGACTACGTTATGATTATGCACCAGACAAATGTTTTTAAACCCTTGACAAATCCAGGACTGTGGCTAGTCAAATTTACATACGAAAGAAACAAATCCATTTCGTTTATTTCATTCTGTCGTCGAACTGCATATTTTCCCGCCATATTTCTTTACCCATCGATGATCACCGATAAAATCGCATATCTTTCAAATTTACGATTGATCATGATCAATAATAGAAAATCGTTCATATGTGGAGCACTTGAGGTCTGGAACATATTTAAGAGCATGTTTGAGATTATCCGGAATATGAAGTCTATCCATTTCATGTTTAGGTATTTTCTTTCTTATTTCTTGTAGACATCTTATTAAAAGAGGGTACACTGAAAAAAAAATAAAAAAAATAAACATTTTTTTTTTACATATACAAGTTTACAACTGTAGATAAGTATTTTTTTTGGGGGGAGGGGCTCTTCTGAAATTAACGTGACTGAGTCTTTGGGCCCGCCCATTAAAAGATCTTACAATGTTTGTATCGCAAACTTCTGTAACTGTGACAAGTTTTAACTTTTTTAAGGCGTAATTTCAATCTGTCACTGTACGTTTTATTTAAGGAAGTATGATGCTGTATGAACAGGTGGCGTGCATGCTGTGATATTCAGATACCTTGGAAAATGTGTCTATAATTATATTGTTTCTTAAGTTTTCGTTAAAAAAAGTATTTATTAATTAATTAGTTAACGATCGTTATCGATGTCAAAGTTTACATTGCCGCTGTTCAGGTGGTTGCTTCTCATTATTGATCATTATTGTCTTACATATTTTGTATTATTATTAGGATCTTAATAAACTATAGATGAACAGAAAATTCAATGATTATAAAATATCAGTGAAAACATGGAAAATGTGTGCACTATTTTATAGGCGTAAATGATTATAAGACGGAAGAAATCAGTTTTGTTAAAGAAATTGCAAATGGAGTTCTAAATCCGAACACTCACTGAATTATTTAACATGTTTAATGGAATGACAAAAAATAATAATTACACTTCGCGTTTTCCCGCAATAATTGAAAACAAGCTTTCAGTGGTATTTCTAAATTCAGTATATCTAACATAAACAATAAATGCAACTTTTGTACCTGGTAAATCAATGAAAAATCTATCATATCGTGGTTCGTCACCTTCTTGTGGTTGAACTTTAGGGAAGAAAACAAACTGATTATCTACGAACAATCTATCTCCAGTTTTACTGTCGGAAACTGACCAAGGATGTGTCACAAAAGTATCTATACTGTAAATCCCTCCTGATTTTATTACGGCGTACCGTACACGTTTTCCTGAATAGTCATACCAATAAAGTGTCACGTTCCGTGGAGATCTGTTTTGAAATGCTACATATACTGTTTCATCACTTTTCAAAGATTTAATTTCCTTCTTATCCGTCGCCATTACTTATTTTATCGATTTGTTGTTTTTATGAAATACACAGATGTTTATGCTGAGAGCTGTCACGTACAACTGTACAACATTGTACGACGCGCCTGTTTTACAAATATATGTATATATACATAGACTTCATTTTGTATTATTTATCCTCGGGTTAACATGTACACGTCTAGTTAGTAACTTATTCACATTTTAATTGGGACTATAATTACATGGTCCGTATATTTCTTCCCTCTTCATGTTTTTTTTTTTTTTATTAATTAATGAATCACAATCCGATTCATTGAATATCTATGCATATCAGGGCGTTTTTCAATAAAAGCGTGAATTTCAGACCTAAAAAAAATGGAAAATCATCTTGTCTAAAATTTTATTTCAAAAGTTATTGAGAATACCTCTTATAGACCTGTTTGTAAACAAAAAGTGCAATCTTAAATACTCTTTAAAATAGTTCGGCCGATTGGTGCAGATATAGAGCAGAATTGCTCACTTGATGAGGAAAGCATGAAACTTTGCACAGTAGTTCATGTTTAAATATACCCTTTGATTTCAGCTATGGACCCACTCTGAAAAATCCAATATGGCTGCCATTTTCAAAATGGCGGAAAAAATATCAATATTGTCCTACTGAATGTATTCTATATAATTTCGGAAATTTAAGTAATGATTCTTTAAAAATGTACTTCATGTTCTTGAATTTGTTATACATTAATTTTAAAATATAAAAAAAAATTAGATTGGTTGTTTCTATAACATATACATTTGCAAATTTGTGTTCTTTAAACGCTTTAAGTTTTGATAGTTGGAATGAAATAGGTTAAAACGAGTCGATTGAACGTTAATATAGGTCGGTTAAATATATTGTAACTCATCTGAACTTTGAGGCAGTGCCGAGGTCACCTTAAGCTTGTCTATTATCTCTTCAATGCCACGTCTTACTTCATTTATCGCTTTTTCATCTGCCGTACCCACTACATCGACAAATTATTATATGTTATCAATAGGTGCAACTTTCGTCAGGCTGAATAGACGATTGCCATCATTTAAAATGGTTAAAGGACAACTATTTCCTTTAACAACTATGTGCGAAACCCATTTTCAACTATTCAATGAGCATGGTCCTAAAATGCACTCCTTGTTTGTACTTTTATTAGTTTTAATTGTTACAGTAATTTCTGAGTTTGGCGGAACTGTGATGGTTCGTTTTATGCAAACTTGCTGAGTTGAAATCTTGTTTCCACTGCCGCAGATATCACTTTATTGTTGATGGTAAATGTGGGAGTACTCAGGTTTATCACTGATCCTCTTTCTTGTGGAAGCGCTGCTCCACTGCTTTGTTAAGGCCTTGGGATCATCATCTGTTTTAACCTTTCGAGCGTACTCAAAGCCAACATCGGCCTAGCAATCTTGGGCCTACACAAAATTTTCCTGTTTTCCCATTGTCATCTACCGGCAATTCGTTCAAATTGCTAAATGAACGCCTCCTAATTCAAGGATTCCTTTCAATTGAGTTTTTGCCTTTTTGGCAGCTGTGGGCTTCGGTTCCAGTCCCTCGCACCAAGATTTTCTTGCCAGCGGTTATATTTTCTCTCCAAAATGGAGTCTGAGGAAGAGCTGTTGCCTCACTGTTTTGGTTTCCTCTGCACTTTCCTGGATCGGTCAGTGGAGTCAGATTGCTGTTATGGAAAGCCTGTTACAGGTCCAGGGGCTGACGATGTTGTCATAATTGTGATAAATGTGGGATTTGCCATTGACTCGACGGGGATGATACCGTAAGTGAGTACTGCATTCAGCACTGGAGAAACTTGATAGGATCCAAGCCTGTTAGAGCTCCAGGATAAGGCATTTGCTGGTACTAGAGGTTTATAGTATGTTTTTAAATGGAGATTGTTGTTGAATTATTTGAACTGTCTCATGCAGGGTCGATAGCCCTAATATAGGACTTTTTACTTCAGGTGAAGACACAATCAACAGAGTTGGCGCGGTCGATGATTCATGCGAACTACAATTGGGGAAAGACCCAAGGCATGGATTTGTTGTGTACTTTTGGTAAACTTGCGTTGTACTGGCTAAGGTCAAATTTTGGCTTAGATGATGTGTCCATTGCAGAAATTTTAACTTCTTTATTTCGATTGTCCATCAATTCATTTACAACATATACTAGTACCCTGCTGTCCAAATGCACTTTTAAATTGAACTGTGTGTCTCCTTCCTCAGTTGTTGTCAGCTTGTCCACCCGTCTCACCACAACATTGAATATCTTATTGGTCTGACCATCAATTCCGTAAAGTAATTACCCCTAATCTTGTGGTCTATCCTGTCTTCAGACTGCTGAAATTGCTGAAATATTACTCCCATCTGTTCTTTATTAATATGCATTGCTTCTTTCTGTTAAGCTTGAATCGTAATGAGACCAACACATATTTTAGCAAGTCGTGGTTCGCTCTGTTATATATTGCAGTAATTCTCACATGTTCTTTGAGCATAAGATTTTCCATCTGCTAAATTCACATGTTTACCCCCCGCCCCAACAAACACTATATTGCAATAGTAACAAGACTGATGGTATTCATCAAAGCATGTATAAAGCTGTACACTGATATTTTTTTTCATAATTCTAAATCCAGATACTGAATCCGTTTTGTAGTTGACATTAACAACAATACGGTATCACTCTGGTCCATTTGATGTGCTCAATTTTTCTTACCAACAATTTAACTGCCGTTAAAAAAGCATCACTTCTGTTGTAAGACCCTAATATTTATATCTCTTGCAAACGCAATTACATTGATTTTATAAAACTGTTTATTAGCAAAGGAGTAGGTCCGGTAAGGGCCGATTTTGGTCTCAAATTGCAGGTTCATCTAACGAAATAATTTTGACACTTTTTAAACACTTAAGTGTCTATTTCAATTGATTCAATTAGTTTATGTGATTTTAACTGATTAAGTCATTAAAAACGCTATGATTCAAACTTTAATATGAAAAATCTATCAAATATGCCAAAAAACGTCACTTTTCAGATGTTTTTTTTGTCAAAAATGAAAGTGGCCGCATCCGTGTTCATCCTCAACCTTTATATATATATGGCCTTTGTTAGTCTTGTATTTTTTAAATTTTAGTTTCTTGTGTACAATTTGGAAATTAGTATGGCGTTCATTATCACTGAACTAGTATATATTTGTTTAGGGGCCAGCTGAAGGACGCCTCCGGGTGCGGGAATTTCTCGCTACATTGAAGACCTGTTGGTGACCTACTGCTGTTGTGTTTTTTTTTATTTTGGTCGGGTTGTGGTCTCTTTGACACATTCCCCATTTCCATTCTCAATTTTATATGTTATGTATTCTCCTCAAATACGGAAACCGTCTAAAATTTAACTAAAATGCTAAAATTGTGAAGATTTCAGTAATTTCGCATGACTTAAGGGACGACATCAAAAGATCGATGTAGGATAACATACTTAGCTCTTAAAAGATTACATTTTCACAATTTTGTAGAACTGCTATATTTTGGGGCCAAAAAGGGGTCCTACTGAATCTACTCCTTTTAATGACTTCATTTCGTAGTGGACATTTTGGCAGAGACACACCGTCTGAAATTAAAAATCCTTTGTTAAAAGCTGTTTATTAAAATATGTTGGCTCTAAATATACTTTTGTATTATCAAAGAACTTATATTAAGGAAAAATAACATTTATTTCTACATTTTTTACGATATTTTAGAGTATGAATGTTGAATAGGCGGTCTAGTATGGTGGCCGGTTAAGGCCATTTCGCATTTTCGCGTTGTCGCCTTTCATATTCTATAGGGCGAAAATCGTTTTCGCGTTTTCGATTTTGCCTTTTTGCTTATTTGACATCGCCTTTTCGCATTTTCGCGTTTTCGACTTCGCGTTTTCGCGTTTTCGACTTCGCGATTTCGCGTTTTCGCCCTATAGAATATGAAAAAAAACCGGCCACCATAGTCTAGGGACATGCCATTTTGGTTGTTTTGGACCATTCAGGAATCAATATCTTATCAATCCCTCTAAAAAAAAAAATAGACTCAGTCTGTTTCTTTGCTTAAAAATGTTAAATCTAATTCAATGTATTGACTGCACAAAAAATTACTTGCAAAGATCAAACACATTTTTTTTTAAAGTAGCTGTGACAAGAAGAATTTACGTTTTTATTGAAAAATGCCCATATACTAATTCGCATAAATATTTATAAATTACTATTTCATTAAAAACCCAACGAAACACAGTTAGATAAATATTTGTTATAATACCCGTATATATTTAGACGATGAAAATGGTCTTAATTATCACCGTAAAGATACCGCTTGTATAATTAGGCATTGTTTTTAAGTGTACACCCGAACTTTTGAGATGCGCCTAGTAACCGCAACATATCCTAACGTGTCATTGGCAGAGCTAGTGTACATGGGTTCCATGCTAATTCTAACCAGTTACTGTAAAACATGTTTTCCTATGCCAATGTTTAATTAATCTAATTTTAAAAGTGAATCTCTGCATAAAAATAACCGATTAAAAGGGCGATTTCTCGTTCACTATTGTTATTTTTTTTATTTTCATGCCCCACCTCCGATAGTAGAGGGGCATTATGTTTTCTGGTCTGTGCCTCCGTTCGTTCGTCCGTTCGTTCGTCCCGCTTCAGGTTAAAGTTTTTGGTCGAGGTAGTTTTTGATGAAGTTGAAGTCCAATCAATTTGAAACTTAGTACACATGTTCCCTATGATATGATCTTTCTTATTTTATGTCAAATTAAAGAATTTACCCCAATATCATGGTCCACTGAACAAAGAAAAAGACAGTGTGAAGCTCAGGTTAATGTTTTTGGTCAAGGTTGTTTTTGATGAAGTTGAAGTCCAATCAACTTAAAACTTAGTACACATGTTAACTATGATATGATCTTTCTAATTTTAATGCCAAATTAAAGTATTGACCCCAATTTCACGTTCCAGTGAACATGTAAAATGATAGTGCGAGTGGGACATCCGTGTACTATGGACACATTCTTGTTTTTGTGATGTTGCGGAACTCCGTACATTTATGTTGATAAGACCCAAGAGTTGTAGGTAGTCTATACATAAAAGATGGACTGGAAATACCACATTTTATTCAATTTCTTTGAGTGGACATTTTAAATATTCCTTTGAATTTTTGAATTTCTAGTAAATATTAGAAATACACATATATATACATAAATTATGTAATTGCTTTGAACTCCTGTTTATTTATCATGACTATTTAATGGAAATTGCTATTAAATTAAACAAATAATAAAACAGTAAATAAAGCTGACAAAATCGGAATTATGAAAACTATCGATTTATAATTGCAAAGCCAAATTGAAGTCAATCTAAACAGCAATAGAAATAAAATTCCCCAAATTGTGCATGTAGTGCCGGATCTTGCAAATTCATCTAGCAAATGATTTTGTTTTGCTACATTGCCTATCTTATTTCAGAAAGTGTCGCATCAAATATATTTACAAATAAAATTCGTATTTTACCACATTTAGCAATGGAAAAGAACGATAACTCAAATCATTATCAATCGATTATGTAAACAACGTACGTGTGTCACATGCCATACTTCCTTGTTACGACAGGTAAGGTTTGTTTTCTTGTGTTTTCTTTTTATAACATTAATTATACAGACCCTTGATAAGTGAAAACGGTTGAGTCATTAGCTTGAGAGTTTTCACTCGTATGACGTCATGCGCTTCGCCGTGATATTTTTTACTACTGATGACATTTCGTGGAATTTTACTAAGTTCCAGGTGAACACAACACACATTTTCAGTCTCACGCGTCCCAATTGCCATTATGACGTGTTTTTTTTGTCACCCGCTGATGCCATCATGAAGGTTTTTATGCCCCCTCTGAAGCAAAGGGGGCATTAAGTTTTACACTTATCCGTCTATACGGATAACGGGTCCGTTCGCCATGACTGCATGTTCTCCCTGGGTCCTAACGCCCCGAGTTCGTTCGCCCATTGAGAACGTGTGCCCTAGATTCGTTCTACCAACTGGTATGTTATGAGACTTACACACACTGCTTATTTCCGCAAAACACGAATCAAGTTTGAATTTTGGTGTATCCCTTATACTGTTCTAAAGTTACACCCCTTTACGAATGGAAAATGGCTGATTTTTTCGTTTGTTCTCTTACTTTAGTTTGCCCCAAACAAATGTTATTAAACTTATGAAAAAAATGTTGAAATTTTGGTTTCTGTTCACTTCCTTTAGTTTGACACAACCAATTTTTATGAAATGTGTACACAATGCTTGTTAACACAAATATCAGATCAAGTACACATTAGGGTAAACTTTTACAGTTATGAAATATGTCCCTTTATAACGTTACAGGCAAGCGGGGGCGTTATCTGTGTCCCATAGACACCATTCGCTATCTATTTTTATTTTGTGTAAGTCGCGAGCTGGAATATAACGGTTTAACATCAATAAAACATTGATAACTTGTTTGTTACAAATTTTGTACAAGACATTCTCATTTTCATATCGATTAAGCATTGTCAACATTTATGAACAAATTATTTTGGAACGACATATTCAAATTATTACACTTTAAAATTCAAATATAATATCCTTATTGAAAAGTAACAACATTTGTATGAGGTCAGTATCGTATTCGGAAAACAAAGCAAATTACACGTTTGATATCAAAATTCTTCTGATTATTATATCAAATTAAATGACGAAAATAAAGATCATATGTTTTTTTAAATAGTTTACCAGTGAGACCAACCATCAATGTCTACCAATACATCATTGTGTGCGATATGTGATCTTCGACATCTTACCGCAGCGTCCACGCACTGGTGTCCAGAATGTGAGGAATCACTTTGCAATAACTGTAAGGAACATCACAGCTTTTCGAAATCATCACGAGGCCATCAAGTCATACATATATCAGAGTACAACAATTTACCTTCGATTATCACCAATATTAACTCATTCTGCCCTTATCACAATGAGAAGTACACACAATACTGTGTAAAGCACGAAGTTCCTATTTGTTTTAAATGTATCAAAGAACATGGCAACTGCAGTGATCTGGCTCTTCTAGAAGATCTTGCACGAGACATAAAATCATCAGAGTTGTTCCGAGATATGGAACAAAGCTTGAATGATCTGAAGGTCAATTTCAATAAAATTCGAGAAAACAGAGAGTACAATATTTTAACTATTAAAGACAAGAAGAAGCAAATCGTCGAAGATGTAAGTTGTTTTAAAAAGCAGATAAACTTGCATATTGATAAGCTGCAAGAGGACTTTTTGAAGGAACTTGACAAAGTAGAAACTGAATGTTGCGAAAAGATCTATTCAACTGTTTCTTCTATCAATGACCAATATACTGAAATAATTCAGTACAACGTAGAAATCGAAAACATAAATAAATATGCTTCCGATCTACAAGCCTTCCTGGGCATGAGAGAAATCCAGAAGAATATAAACACAAGCGAGCACTGCATTCAGTCTATGGTTCAAAAAAAGAATTTAGAAAGAGTCGGGTTAGATTTTGATATCGATACTAAGTTACGAGAGTTTTTGACTAATGTTCGAAAATTTGGTTCCATCTTAGTTGATAGCTGCCAAACTGATAACATCGAATTAGTTAGGAAGAAAGACAGACAAGCTCAGATATTGGCAACAGAGGAACAGTCTATAAACAATATAAAATTAAATTTCAAGCGGAAACTAAGAACGTCATGCAACATAACAAAGGGATGTTGCGTTACTGCGAAATGTGAATACCTTTTCACAGATTATAATGAATGTAATGAGAAACTTGTGGTATTGAACTCAAATGGTAAGGCTGTATATACCATCGATCTTTCAGAGCCATATAGCGCATTCGATTTAGTATGTATAGACGACAATATAGTAGCTGTAAGTACAGGATATTCAAATGGAAATACTGGTGTGATTATTATTGATTTGACCACTAGAAAAGTAAAAAGGTTCGTTAAATTACCTTGTACACCCTATGGTATTACTTTCGATGGTGAATCTGTGATTTGCTGCTCTGACGGAAATGACATACATATTTCAATGAAAGATTTTTGCTGTACAGATATCCCAAGCCCGTGTATGTCTCAAGACTCGTACATTGCAAAGCAAGGTGACAATACTGTCTATAGCGTACCAGATGCGAATAAAGTATTTTGTTTAGATGAAGGAACATTAGTTTGGGAGTTCAAGAATGATAGTGTTTTAAAGAATCAAGGAGGGATTACTGTAGACGATAAAGGAAATGTTTTTGTCGTTGGGATGAGTTCTAAAAATATCGTTGTGATTTCTCCTGATGGTAAACAACACAAAGAGATACAAATAAAGGAATGTGGTCTCACTGAACCCAGTACAATATGTTTTGACAAAATAAACAAACAAATGCTCGTCACGAACGTATGTAATTTCGCACATCTTTATGACATTTCCTATTGTTGAATTTAGTCTTATGACTGATGCACCCGATGATCAAATTATCATCTGGCTACTTGTGTAGTCATATGACATGTTTATGTAGCGCGCATGCCAAATGACTGTTATGTTTATTTCTTTAACCTATATTTGGCACAGATGTTTTTTTCATAATTTAGTTTTAGGTATTTGTAATAAAATTTTCTTGATATTTTCAGCTCATGATCATGTTTTTAATATGTTATCACTATTACTTACACGATTTTGCATTTAAAGAATTTAAAAATTGACCTCTCTTTACAACTTGGTAATATTCGATCTCGTCTTGGTCACTATTTGATAAACATTTTGTCAAGAATTGGTTCTAATTGGTTGCGATTTTAAACCAATGATTTATTTATTATGTGATTTTCATCTTTTTAAGATAAATCAATTTGGATAACTTTATTTCTTTTTTATTATTATTAGTTTTAAAAAGAAGATGTGGTATGATTGCCAATGAGATAACTGTCCACAAGAGACCAAAAGGGCACACAAATTAACAACTATAGGTCACCGTACGGCCTTCATCAATGAACAAAGCCCATACTGCATAGTCAGCTATAAAAGGCCCCGATATGACAATGTTAAACAATTCAAACGAGAAAGCTAACGGCCTTATTTATATAGAAAAATGTGGTTGTATATACCTTTCGTAATTAATGAGTATTTGGATTTTGGATTTAGCCTTTGCTATTTCCCGAAAATGTCATATTTCAAACTGCATGTCAAAATTTTATTTGTGATTTTCTTAATAGAATATTTTAATTTACACAAGATTCACAAACACTCATTAATCTTTGAACGATGAATAAATTGGCATGGCTAAAAACGAAAAGATCAAAAAGAAAAACAATGGTGCACAAAAGTGCTCAAAAACAACATAGAGCACAGACTGTATGGTCATTGAATATTATCTTTATCGGTTGCAGAATTCATTTTGTAAATATGTATGGATAACAGTTATTAAACTCTTATAATCTTACATCCTGTCGATTCTTGTATATATTATGTTATTCCACAAATCGTGTTTTTCTCGGACTATTGATGGCGGGTTACCTCAAATCTATTGAATTTAGATTTTGTCTTATCTTGTAAACTATAGTTATTACCTTCAACGATCACATATTATTACATCTTTTAGAAAAGTATAAAATCATTCTTCAATATCCTGGAACGTCAATGATATATTAATTGATAAGAAGTAGATGACGTTTAACATGTAAGAAGAATAGTCAGAGGTATACAACTACATAGATATAGGAAGATGTGGTGTGAGTGCAACTGTCCATCCAAATAACAATTAAAAAAAAGTAAACCATTATAGGTTAATGTACGGCCTTCAACACGGAGCCTTGTCTCACACCGAACAACAAGCTATAAAGGGCCCCAAAATTACTAGTGTAAAACCATTCAAACGGGAAAACCAACAGTCTAATCTATATATAAAAAAACGAGAAACGAGAAACACGTATAAATTACATAAACAAACGGCAACTACTGTACATCAGATTCCTGACTTAGGACAGATGCAGTACCTGTTAGCATACTACCGGTTGTGTCAAAGTTCTTTGAAAGGACAGGTAGAGGTGTAAACTGTGGCAATTTACGCTTAGCTATGTACACACGTCTGTTCAGTCATAAATTTTAATAACAACTAAAAAGAGCCCATAGTGACGTCACTGATGTCGACATGGCCATATACCAGCAGTTTATAGACTATTTTTGTAGGAATTTTCATTCTTCCTTGTCACAAAACACTACTATCAACGAAAATTGCAGATTACAATACATTGTCACACTCATTAGCTGATCAAACGGATTATAAGTTATATATTAGCATTTGGAAAGTTTTGATTTTATGGTTTGTTATTACAAAACTTAGAACTAATCCAGAAATATTTCAGGTCATCACCATTGGTAACAAATCAAACAGTTGCGCTATTAAATTCAATTGGATTGGAATTAATTTGTATAATTATGGGGTGAAGTTCCTCGAGATGACACCAAATTATTAACTGAAGTAAAGTAAAGGCGACAGTAGTATACCGCTGTTCGAAAAACATAAATCGATTGAGAAAAAACAAATCCGGGTTACAAACTAAAACTGAGGTAAACACATCAACTATAAGATGAAAATAACGAAACAACAGAAACACTGAAGTGCAACAAAAAAACCAAAACAACAATGCAAAACACACAGAAACGAATTACAAGATAACAACTACAATTTTCCTGACTTGATACAAAAGAAAACTGGTGGGTTGAACCTATTTTTATGGCTAGCCAAACCTCGCACTTTTATGGCAATGTTGAATATAACACTAAAATGACAACATTGCATGCCGGGACTACAATACAAATAAATGCAAGAACATTCAAGACAGAGAAATACTCAAATAAACAATACAATAGTACATTTTGACATGCTAATAGTTATCAAAGATACTAGGCCAAAAATTTATAAAATTTAATCTGATATATATGTCAATACCGAAGTGCTGAATGCATGGCTGATACTCTCTAGGTCGATAAATGAGCTTTCATTATTCGTCTTTAGTTAGTGACTGATATTCAGATTTTAGAATTATTTTATTATCGTTTAAGTTTATGTACATCTAGTATAATCTTCGCCGAAAATTTCATTGAGACATAAGAAATTTAGCCATCTAAAAATGCTGTTAATTAGTTTATGAGATTTTTTCTCAACATTATTGAACTATCATTTAAACAAAGGTTTCAATTTGCTGTTTTTCGTTCCTTCTGGCATGTTATATAAATTTTTTCGTTTGCCATTTTCTTTCCATCTTTGGAATAATAGCATTTTCAGAAACAACTCTTTTATTCTCAGGAACATATGCAAATGACATAGTATGATCTGTTCAAATGCATAAATTAATCATGGTTATGCTGAAAATACCCTCTAGGATGTATGAGCAGATGTCTTTGAAGTATGTCAAACTCACAAATCGAAAACAAACTGACAACGCCTTGGCTAATAAAATAAAAAGACAAACAGACAAATAATAGTACAAAAGACACAAAAAAGAAAACTAAAGTCTTAGCAACACAAACCCCATCAAAAACTTGGGGTGATCTCAGGTGCTGAAATGTAAGAAATTGTTCAACAATTTCACAGGTCTAAACAACAAGAAGTTCAGAGATTCCCCGGCGTCACATGTAATGCTGATGGTGAACATAGCTTTAGTTTCACATGAAAGTGAGCCATACATAATTCTGTGTCTACAACGATAATATTGACAGTTCTACCAATCGTGATGACGTGGGTATTCTTTTTTTTTACATCTGACAATAAATATCGCACATATGCAGAAGAAAGTGAAATCTGGCATGAATTTAGTGCATTCATCTGCGATTGCACCTGAATCGTATGGGAGAGCTTTCGCCGTGATGTGTTAGTTTGATCTTTAATATAGCTAGTCAAAAAATTAAATTAATGTACCCAGTTTAAAATATATTGATGGCTGATTAATGCATAGTTTCACAGCTGTTTTCAATCCTGTTATCCCAGTAAATCTTATTCCGTGGAACATATACCTGAAAGATAGACCGGTATCGTCTTTGAAATATTCTCGACATGATGTTTGGCGTCTGGCTGTGCATCATATCAAACCTTTGGTTTTGGGAACTGAATCGATTATTGAAAGAAGGCATCTCACCAGGGACTAAGCATTCCACGTTTATAAGTGTAAGCTAAATTTGGTTGCCTTTTTGATTACTTTTTGTATTAAAAAGAAATTCATTTGTATTTCAATTGTTTCGTCAGTTTGCATGTCGATAATGTGTGTTTACCCAGTTTGGGCTCCTGGATGCTGATAATAAGCAATTAATAAGGCTATTTTGGGATGCTCAACTTATTATTTACATGATAGAAAATGGAACAATAAATAACTGGCATACAAGTGGGAGGTTTAACTAGCTTTAAAACCAGGTTTAACAACGATAGTATCAAATTACACCCAATACACTAGTCCATTTGCTCAAATTTGAATGTGATTGGGTCAATAGTTTGAGCAATGAACTGTTGATTCAATAAGTTTATGTAGCTCAGAGTTAAAATGAAAACACTTAAATCCTGGTTGAAAATGTATCTTATATATGAATATAAAAATAATCAGAACGAGAGCTCATTCCGAATTGTGTTTTCTGAAGTTGAAGGTTGGTTGAGTAAAGAATAAGTCCAGAATTTAAATCTTACTACTGAGCAGTCATTCATTGTAGAAATATTTTCATTGCGTAACTGCATTAACACTTTAATATATTATTATTTTGCAGATATGATATGTTACCAGTTTGAAATTATGCAATACAATTTATTTTCTTTACTGCCTTTGTTTAAAGTAGAAGCTGCCATAAGAAATACGAATTTATTGGGAAATAAGGTTTCTTTTGTGAATTGTACAGGATAAACCAATTTAATCATTGTTAAAGGTTCGATATGAATATTATAAAATAACCTAGATAGATGCAATTTAAAATAATTCCATGGTGATGACATTCAATCATACTTGTAGTAGCAATATCTGGCTAAAATTACATTTCTAAATTGATGGAATTTACTAACTAATGCATGTATTTTCACATTTATTACAACGGCCAGAAGTACATCAATGCCAGTAACCCGTAAAATTATGAAACCACACAATTTAGGGAAATCAACACACATGCACTAAATGACAAATTATGGTATACAAGTCTGGATTTAAATATCATATTTTAAATCGTCCTTTTATTTTACGCTTAGTACTGACAATTCAATATAACATGATAACAAATAAACAAGAATTGCAAGACAGAATAAATAGGTAATTGATCTCGTGATCTTTGATCATGAACAGTAAAATCGTTTAAGTTCTATGATCATTGCCATATATTACATGCGCATTCAGATCACATTTAACATGTAACATATAAAAATGAGAATGGAAATGGGGAATGTGCTAAAGAGACAACAACCCGACCATAGAAAAAACAACAGCAGAAGGTCACCAACAGGTCTTCAATGTAGCGAGAAATTCCCGCACCCGGAAGCGTCAATTTACTTTTAGAATAAAGCTTCTGTCATCATGTTGACCCTCGATGTTGTGTGAAGTAAATGCACCGTACTATTAATATATTCAATATTAAACTTTGTATAAATACTTATATTTATTTATTTTTGAAATTCCCTTAATAATTTATTCTTCCTGTCCGTTAGTTCATTTTACTTGGTAATCTTACATTATTATGATCATTTGTTTGATAAACAAAGTATATGACACGTAGATTTTATTTTCATTGATTTTTCTAAGTATGTTTCAGTATCGGTTTGACTAAACTTTATCTTCCTGCTCTTCATATAAGATGCATGGCTACCAAATGAGTGTTGACTGAAAAGATGTTTTAAATAACAAGCCGTTATTGTAATAGCTACATAAGCATGATAAGGTAAATGTACATTTGTATTTGTTTAAGTTTAGAACACTCGTGTAAAGCGATACGATGCTAATTTGTGATCATTTGGATTGAGTCTTTTCTTTTAGATATATATGTATATATAACTTAACGAACTTCTTGATTATAATTGCGCCTCGGTTTGACTAAACTTTATCTTCCTGCTCTTTACTCAAGATGCAAGGCTTTAAACTGAGAGTTGAAAAAATGTTTTCAAACAGCAGGACGTAATTGGTATAGCTGTATAAGGTAAACGTTCATTTGTATTTGTTTTAGTCTAGAACATTCGTGTAAAGAGATTCTATACTAATCTTTGCTCATTCTGATGAATTCATTTTTTTTTAAAATATATATGTATATATAAATTCACGAACTTCCTGATTATGATTGCGCCTCGGTTTGACTAAACTTTATCTTCATGCTCTTTGTTCAAGATGCAAGGATTTAAACTGAGAGTTGAAAAAATGTTTTCAAACAGCAGGACGTAATTGGAATAGCTGTATACGGTAAATGTTCATTTGTATTTGTTTTAGTCTAGAACACTCATGTAAAGAGATACTATAATAATCTGTGTTCATTCTAATTGATTCATTTCCTTTTAAATATATATGAATATATAAATTAACGAACTCCCTGTTACTATATAGCTAGTATTAATTGCTTCTGTTTGACCAAACTTTATCTTTCTGCTCTTCATATAAGATGCATGTCTATCAACTGAGAGTTGACAAAATTATTTTAAACAGCAAGACGTAATTGGGATAGCTTTATAAGGTAAATTTACATTTGTATTTGTTTTATTCTAGAACAGTCGTGAAAAGAGATACTCTACTAATTTGTGCTTATTCTGATGGATTAGTTTTCTTTTAAATATATATGAACATATAATATAAATTAACGAACTTCCTGATTATAATTGCGCCTCGGTTTGACTAAACTTTATCTTCCTGCTCTTCACATATTAAGATGACTATCAACCGAAAATCGATAAACAAAATGTATTTAAACAGCAAGACGTTATTGGAATAGCTATACAACATACAAAGTAAATGTACATTTGTATTTGTTTTAATCTAGAACACATATGTAAAGCTACTCTGTACTAATTTGTGCTCATTTTCATGGATTCATTTCCTTTTAAATATATATGTATATATAAATTAACGAACTTCCTGTTTATATTAATTGCGCCTCGGATTGACTAATAAACTTTATCTTCCTCCTCTTCAGACAAGATGCATGTCTATCAACTGAGAGTTGAAAAAATGTTTTTAAACAGCAAGACGTAATTGGAAATGCTATATAAGGCAGATATATACATTTGTATTTGTTCAAGTCTAGAACAGTCGTGTAAAGAGATACTATACTAATCAGTGCATTTTCTAATAGATTCATTTTCTTTTAAATATACATATATGTGGAAACAAATTATCGAACTTCCTGTTTTTAATTGCCTCGGTTGCCTCAACTTTATCTTCCTGCTCTTTATTCTAGATGCATGTCTATCAACTGAGAGTTTTTAAACAGCAAGACGTAATTGGAATAGCTATTTAAGGTAAATTTAGATTTGTATTTGTTTGAGTCTAGTGTACACTCGTGTAATGAGATACCATACTAATTTGTCTCCCTTTCTGAATCCATTGTATAAACAACTTAATCAAAGTGTGGTTCGTTTGATCTCAGTTCTGCATTTGTTAAAATCCGATCATGACGTCGAATTTCCTGATTTCCTCTGAATTTCCTGTTGTGACGTTATGAAAATAGGCGACCATGCCTGATGACGTCACATATAAGAAAGCACATCTGTTTGCAGATCATTAAAAAGAAGGAATAAGTTTGCCTGCATATTATTTGAAAATCATTAGATAAACAGATGTATTTTTGAAAAACTTTTCTACCTCAGGAATAGATTATCTTAGCTGTATTTGGTAAAACGTAGGAATGTTTGGTCCTCAATGCTTATCAACTTCGTACTTTATTTGGCCTTTAAAACATTTTTTTATTCTAGCGTCACTGATGAGTCTTATGTAGACAAAACGCGCGTCTGGCGTAAATATAAAATTTTAATCCTGGTATCTATAATGAGTTTACTTGCCTTACAAACATATTATAAGATAGCTCATATACCTTATATGATATCTTACATGTCTTATTAAGTAACGAAGATATCTTACATTGTATATAATATATTTAAACGTGTTTTATATATCTTATAAATTATATAAGATATCTTATATATTAATAAAATCAACGGCACCAATTTTGTTGCTCCAGATGCGCATTTTGACAAAACATGTCTCTTCAGTGATGCTCGTGGCCAAAATATTTGAAATCCAAAGCTTATATAAAAGATGGAAGAGCTAGAATCCAAAAGGTCCAAAAAGTATAGTCAAATTCGTAAAAGGAATCAGAGCTTTGCACGAGGGAGATACATTCCTTAATTTAAAATAATTTCTAATATTTTGTAACAGCAAATTTTAATAACACAATAAATCCGTATTTTCATGCCAGTACCGAAGTACTGGCTACTGGGCTGGTGATACCCTCGGGGACTAATAGTCCACCAGCAGAGGCATCGACCCAGTGGTAGTAATAAAATCAACGGTACCAATTTTATTGCACCAGATGCGCATTTCGACAAAACATGTCTCTTCAGTGATGCTCGTGGCCAAAATATTTGAAATCCAAAGCTTATATAAAAGATGGAAGAGCTAGAATCCAAAAGGTCCAAAAAGTATAGTAAAATTCGTAAAAGGAATCAGAGCTTTGCATGAAGGAGATACATTCCTTAATTTGAAATAATTTCTAATATTTTGTAACAGCAAATTTTAATAACACAATAAATCCGTATTTTCAAGCCAGTACCGAAGTACTGGCTACTGGGCTGGTGATACCCTCGGGGACTAATAGTCCACCAGCAGAGGCATCGACCCAGTGGTAGTAATAAAATCAACGGTACCAATTTTGTTGCACCAGATGCGCATTTCGACAAAACATGTCTCTTCAGTGATGCTCGTGGCCAAAATATTTGAAATCCAAAGCTTATATAAAAGATGGAAGAGCTAGAATCCAAAAGGTCCAAAAAGTATAGTCAAATTCGTAAAAGGAATCAGAGCTTTGCATGAGGGAGATACATTCCTTAATTTAAAATAATTTCTAATATTTTGTAACAGCAAATTTTAATAACACAATAAATCCGTATTTTCAAGCCAGTACCGAAGTACTGGCTACTGGGCTGGTGATACCCTCGGGGACTAATAGTCCACCAGCAGAGGCATCGACCCAGTGGTAGTAATAAAATCAACGGTACCAATTGTGTTGCACCAGATGCGCATTTCGACAAAACATGTCTCGTCAGTGATGCTCGTGGCCAAAATATTTGAAATCCAAAGCTTATATAAAAGATGGAAGAGCTAGAATCCAAAAGGTCCAAAAAGTATAGTCAAATTCGTAAAAGGAATCAGAGCTTTGCATGAGGGAGATACATTCCTTAATTTAAAATAATTTCTAATATTATGTAACAGCAAATTTTAATAACACAATAAATCCGTATTTGCATGACAGTACCGAAGTACTGGCTACTGGGCTGGTGATACCCTCGGGGACTAATAGTCCACCAGCAGAGGCATCGACCCAGTGGTAGTAATAAAATCAACGGTTACAATTTTGTTGCACCAGATGCGCATTTCGACAAAACATGTCTCTTCAGTGATGCTCGTGGCCAAAATATTTGAAATCCAAAGCTTATATAAAAGATGGAAGAGCTAGAATCCAAACGGTCAAAAATAATCTTAAATTATAAGATATCTTATATATTAAATTATAAGATATATTATATATTAAATTAGACATCTAATATATTTTATAAGATATATTATATATCAGATGAGTTATCTTATATATTATATGAGTTATCTCATATTTTAAATGAGATATCTTGAAATTCGAATAAATTATAAAACCGAATGACGTTTACCACAGGTCCTTGATTCGTCAATCTGAAAAAAAACATAAGCTAAGGGAATAAAAAAATTCATGAACTAGTAATTTAAAAAAAGTCCTTATTTTTTGTTATTTTTTTCGCACTTACTACTGACAATATAGCATCAACAGTAATAAAATAAACATGTGTAGGCAAGAAGGAATATGTGATTTTATCTTTAGTAATGAAAAAGTCGTCGTTTACGCTCCATAAATAGTGGCAAATACAACATGCAAGTTCAGAATAAAGTAAACATGCATCACTTTATTTTTCAAATAACATATATATCATCATGTTGGTCCTCAGTACCTAAAGCGCTTATTTGAAAAAAAATATCTAATTTTTGTTTTAAAAATTATGAAATATAATGGTGATAAGTTAAGCTTATAAATAAAGGCAACAGTAGTATACCTATTGTTATAAGTTCATCAATACATTGGAAAAACTGAGTAAATCAATATATTAGAGTGACAAGTTTTGTTTACAAACATGTTAAAAAAAATCTTTTGTAGGATATAATGGCAAGTCGATCTAAGGTAAGATTTTCTGCTTAACAGTCAGTTATCAATTGATGCCTATAAACGGTATAGCATAATACTAGTTTTTTTTATATGCATGTATTCCACTTACATATTTTGAGTCAGACTGATTTTCATTCAATACTTCAATGAAGTCTGAATCCATGCATCTTTCTTTAACTTATTGTAATCAAAACAATATTTTTCATTAATTTCTATGCATTTGAACGCTTTTGACGCATGAAATTTATTACTTTTCGGTTCCGTATACTGTGGATTCATTATTGTTCGTTGGATACCAATTTTCGTTGATTTCATGGGTACAGGTAAACCACGAAATTAAATGTTCAAAGAATGACAAATTTTCTATAGACTTGTATGCAGACCTGGGCAAAATCACGAAATTAGAAATCCGCGAACATACAAGTTTGCCTTTATGCACGAAAATTGGTACCCACGAAAATAAATGAATCTACAGTATCACAGAACTGGGTTGTTATCTCTGCTGCTGCACTATCAGTCCCCGAGGGTATCATCATGTTCAGTGGCCATACTTCAGTACTGATGTGGTTTATAAGACAATAACAATCAAAACCAAAGAGTAAACAAAGACTCATAAAACCAAAGGACATTTACATCAACAGTTACAAGATTGATCGTTTATATAAATATACAGCGTTAATTTCCATTGTTTAACGCGAGCGTACATTTTAAATGAACAAATTGAATGAAAACTACGGTTCCTAATTTGTACATTGTGATTAAAAGTTCGTATGTATAATTACTTTCATTTGTATCTTACTTTGTCTTGAATTGGTCTCGTCGTACTATTGCAAATATTCAATTTCATGACTGCATCAAGTGTTTCTATCAGTTTACCATAGTGCTATCACATGGTAAGGTTAGAAATTAATGGTAAACCCTAGTTTTAAGTGTTTTAATGTCTTATCTTATCGTTTTAATTTATTGACATTACTGCACGATCCGATTTTCAATGAACAGTGGTAAGGTAATCGTTGCAAGAAATCCCGCTCAAACTTTTATGAAAGACGGTTTTAACTTTGAATTGTTGCGAGAGTTTATGTTCTATGTTGAAGGCACTTGTATATAGTGACCTGAAATACAAGTACTGTTCCATTGAGTTTAGGTACATGTCTTCTGTTTCTGTCCCTGACCCATGTTTTCTGTATTCGGCATGTTTAATGCATCATGCCATGATACATTGTTACGTGTACCGTGATGAACTTTCGTGAAGGACTGCTTTATGGTGTTTTTTTTACATGGAACTCCTGAGCAGACTATAACTTTTTGACTCTTGGCCTATGCATGCACTTTTGGTGTGTCATCATGATACAGTGTGTTCCTTTGTATATTACCCTGACCTAGAAGTATAATTCTAAATTGACCTTGCTTCTGAATATGTAGCAAGAAGATGTATTGTCATAAAATGGTGAGTTTTATGGCACGAGAAACCTTATATGATCTTGACCTTTCCCCTCATTGTACAACTTGTATATTTTGTTTGAAGTATATGGAGAATCGTCTGATTGCACTCATATCCTTTATTCTTATATCTATAATAAATATATAGTATCTATATTAAATATATAGTATCTATATTAAATATATAGATATATTTGAATGTTTTTAATTGTAAGATCGGTTTTATATATTGGAGTTTGAACTAGTACACATTTTGTTAAGGGGCCATCTGAAGTCCGCCGCCGGGCGAGGGATTTTCTCACTTTGTTAAAAACCCATTGGTGACCTTTGACTGGATTTTTTTGTCATGTTACTGTCTCTTAAACACATTTCAGATTTCCATTCTCAATTTTTGATATGAAGAATGTTTTGATCAAATGAAAACTAAATCTTTTAATTGCCGTGAAAAATTAGAAAGAACATTTACTTCTCTAGTAGCACCATGTGCTGCCAGTTGTGATAGCTAGATAATTTTAAATGGTTCAATCATTTTACCTTGGATTTTATTTCATGGACATGTTGATATGGATAGTCTGTTAAAGCATCTTAAAAATCACATGAAGGTATACGCATAGCAATAAACTGAACTCATTGCGAAGAACCTTTAAAAAGTACACTTATACAAAAGAGCTCAATCTAGTGAAACACTTTTTTATGCTGGTCACTGTCTGTTATCAAACTGCACCGCCATCCTTAAAAAAATATGCAAGTTAGTTCTAATAGAAGTAGAAGCCAAAGGAAGTAAATAAACCGTTTACTGAAATAAATGTACAATATGTCTATGGACCCCAGCTGGCCCTGCTTGTGAAAAGTTAACTTTCACATACAGAAACAGGATTCACGTAATTTTGACTGTTTAGTGACCATAAGCATTGTGTTTAAGTTTCTAAACATTTGGTTGAGGCAACTAAAGTTAAAGAACAGAAACAACAGATTAAGCATATTTCCTATCTTTAGTCTACGTGTTGATATTTGTATCATTAGTACTAGTACCAACTTCATACATCTAATAATTCTTGACCAGTAATACCACCCAATATCGAACTTGATAGAGCTGTGTTCTAAGGTAAAAAGCATTACGTATAAGGTTAATAAAATTTGATTGAGTCAAACTTATTTAAAAGAACGAAAACGCAAATTCGATATTTTCTATGTTTTTAAAGGAACATGATAACTCTTGAACGGTAAAGTGACGCTACCAAATTTCAAATTCAGTGTTTTGTATGTGGAAATAACCATTGGCCCAGGTTAGGGAGATGTGAAGACCCCATTAACATGTTCAACCCCGCCCTATTCAGTATGCATGTGCCAGTCGCAAGTCAGTGGCCTAGATACATTTGTTCGTTTCTTTCCTCGTTTGGATTTCGTTTTATCGTGGTGTTTTCTATGTTGTGATGTTATAATATTGTTTCATCCGGCTGCAAATGTTTGCACCTGTCCTAAGTCAGGAATCTGATGTACAGTAGTAATCGTTTGTTTGTGGAATTTATACGCTTTTCTCGTTCCTCGTTTTTTTTATTTAGATTAGACCGTTGGTTTTCTCGATCGAATTGTTTTACACTAGTAATTTTGGGGCCCTTTATAGCTTGTGGTTCGGTAAGAGCCAAGGCTCCGTGTTGAAGGCCTTACATTGACCTATAATGGTTTACTTTTATAAATTGACATTTGGATAGAGATTTGTCTCATTGGCACTCATACATCTTCTATACCTATCTGCTCATTGTTGAAGGCCGTATGGTGACATGTAGTTGTTAATTTCTATGTTACTTGGTCTCTTGTGGAGAGTTCTTCTTTGCCACATAATGTGAAGGGTGGGGATCCTGATAGCATGTTTAATCCGCCACATTCTGTTTGTATGTACCTGTCCAAAGTCAGGAGACTGTAATTTATGAATTGTCGTTTGTTTAAGTGTGGCATATTTGTTTTTGTTCATTTTTTGAATAATGATTTGTCCGTTTCTTTTCTCGTTTGAAATGATTTACATTGTCATTTCGGTGCTTTTTATAGCTGACTATGCGGTACGGACTTTGCTCATTGTTGAATGCCGTAGGATCATGACTTATAGCTGTTAATTTCTGTGTCATTTAGTCTTTTGTGGAGTGTTCTTATTGGCACTCATGTCATGTCTTCTTTTTTATTTTGTGTATAAATTTTGCAGTATTTGGTTGAGGCAACTAAAGTTAAAAGAACGGAATCCTTGTTTTTTGGACGTTCGGGACGAACGAACTAGAGTAACTCAGTAGTTTATATGCCCCTTTTCTATGGCACCAACACAGAAGTTCTGACAAGTGTGCTGATGCTACTCATTCCACCAGCACTGTCATTAACACACACACATACACCAAAACACACACTCAAATACACACACACACACAATTTTATTATAAAAATATTCAATCTTCATTTTGATTTGATTCTTTTTGGCCTATAATGATTATATGCATGCCTTAATTTAACAAGTAGTATCAAATTTGACAAATTTATGGTACATATACATTTTTGTTATATTTTATAACTTATTTTTCAATGAAACTTAAATTGATCATCAATTTCTTTTTATATGTCTTTTAAGATTCCGTTTTGAACAACACGATTTGTTACATATAATACTTCACACGTATTTCTATCAAATCAGACATTATTAAAAAGCAGCTAATAAATAAAATGCATTCGAACTTTAAATGTGCATTTAAATATATATGCAAGTCAACTGGTCAAGTGGCTAGATGCATATATCGTTGGCCAATTGAACGACAGGTATCCAAATTTTGGTGTTTTAAAACGTCTAGAAATATTAACGGAAATAAATAAAGACAGAACGACTGAATTAAATAAAATAATGTTCGATATAATGTACCATTTCGATTTATTTTTAAAATCTAAACGATGCTTTATTTTTATCTAGTTTCCAAATCATTAGAATGAGAAAATAAATACCTTACAGCTTCTTTAACCGTCGATCCTGAAATGTTTAATGTTATAAAACAATTTTAGCGTCTTTGACCTACTTTACATTTTTATTCGGATACTTGTGGTTATCTTCTCCAAGTTCAACGGGAACATTAGAATAATCTAGAATAGAACCCAGATGGAACCAGGAATTCGGGTTGCTATAACCAAACAACCCGGATGTTGAACCAGTTACCATGGTTTCGAACCAAAGAACCAAGGTTCAGAACCAAACAACCCAGATGGAACCAAGGTTTAGAACCAGAGTGCCCGGATAGAACCTTATTGCATTCGGAATTCTCATGACTTTTTATACCTTCAACGTATTTTCCAAATCATTTATTTATTTAGTATATTTATATATAATTAATAATAAATAAGAAACAACACGAACTCCACTTAAAACAGGAAGTGAAATCATGTGCTCCGGAACGGTAAGCATTTCCTGCACCGTATACGGCACCAGTAAAAAATATAAATTTTGAAATTATAAAGAAACTCAGTTTTCATCTCACTCAGTTAAAGTTTAACAATACAGCTGTTTCACAAACCATGCCTGGCTAAAAAGAATAGGAATTCCTATGCTAAATATTTACAATTGCAACATCTCAAGTCGAAATGGTTGTCAAATGAGGTTGTACCATTTTTCATTTTTATTGTTCGTAAGAAGTATGCACCTTGATTGCTTGGCGACTTTCTGTTTTTCGTATATAATACGCAACTATGTTTAATGTATATAATGTTTGTAAGTCGTACATGTACATTTAAGTATAATCTAACATAGATCTCATTTTCATGGATCATTGGTCAACGATTTTTTGTGTTTTGGTGTGTTTTTTAATTACCTTACAATAAGCAAAAGTAGATGTCTGCCTGACAGGATTTATGTGACCTTGGTCTCATAATCTTGAATCTTAAAACAAGTTAAGTCAATGTGATACTTGTCGATAAATCTTTATCTTTGAAACTTTCAAAATACAAATGAATTTTCCTTAAGCAGGCGATTCATATAAACGTGTGCACTCTTGCTAAGAACTATCAGGTTAACTCGCTTTGTAATAATTGAAAGGTTTAAGGTAAACCATGGTTTCAATTTGAGTATACCATAATGTCAACAGCAATGATTAAAATGTTTTTCGTTAAAATAATAACTCTAAAATGTCTTGTTTTTTATTTTCAGGGTAAAAAGTCAAGTTCGGATGAGGTAATACTTATCTTGTCATGTGATATACTGTTGTCTTTACTTTGTAAAGAAAGTTAATTTGTTTGTAAATGCAAATAACATATCTTGAGACAGACATGTCGGTCGGTAGTGGTCCAATATTCAATATTTTAATAAACATGATACTGTGGATTTATTTATTTTTGTGGGTCCAGTTTTCGTGGATTAAGCAGAACTTGTATAGTTGTGGATTTTTCAAAAATCTTCATAAATTCCTATACAAAATTTGTATTCATTGGAAATTTGAATACGCGATTCCTAGCATACCACGAAATCCACGAAAATTGGTATCCAACGAAAAATAATGAATCTACAGTAACGTTTAAGTTTATATTGTTTTTTCTTTTCCTGATATCAAAACCGTAGCTTGCATTTCTATTCATTTGTTTAATGACATATAGAGAGAAATGTTATGACGATATCTTATTAGTTTTATATTTAAAACACTGGTGAAGATAAGTAAAATAAAAAAAGAATAAGATGTATTGTTACTCAGCCCATCAGCTGGTTGATCACCCTTCACCCTACATTTGTTTAGATCACCGGAATACATCCGTTTTTTTCGGGTGGTATTTGTTTTGTCTAATATCAGTTTTCTTTGACAAGTTTAATTCAATCTTCATTTAAAAGAGGGTCGGACATAGAGGGACAGTCAAACTCATAAATAGAAAATAAACTGATAACGTCATGGCTAAAAAAGAAAAGACAAACAGACAAATAATAGTACACAAGTCACAACATAGAAAACTAAAACCTGAGCACACGGGTCCAACCAAAAACTGGGGGTGATCACACAAGTGCTCAGGAAGGGTAGACAGACCCTGCTCCATATGTGACACCTGCCGTGTTTTTCATGTTATTACAAAATCGGTAAATAGTCTAATTTGGTAGGTCACATTCGTCAACCGGGAACGAGATTGACGAAACGTTTTTCTGAACAATAGTTCTGGTCCTGTTGTATTTAAATAGCTCTCTGTGACGTTTAGTTGTAATAACTTGCGGACCATTCAGTCAATCCTCTATAAAAGTACATTCTCAATTACAAATGGTGATCAAATGTGTCTCAGCATCTTTCCACTCATACTGTTCAGAAGATTTGACCTTAGATTGCCTTTATAAAGACAGTTGAACAATTGTGAGTAAAATATTGATTGCTGTCATTTGAACATCGTCTTGTTAAATCGGAAAAACGAAGTCTCTTATTTTTGTAAAACTATGAAATTAGTATGTGCTCAGACAAGATAATAATGAAGAAACCACAGTTTAAAAAAAAGAGTTTCACAACTTTAACATTGAAAGTTTTGGAATACTAAGTAATCTTGATGTGATATTTTGACTGCAATAATGAAAAAAACACACATTTAACAATTGCATTCGTCCGGAACACTTTTCTGGATTTACCTTCTTCAGGAACGCTCAAATACAAACATTTAAATCTGACGGATGTATAAGTACCGAAACAGATGAAGAGCTATATGACAAAATTACCTTAAACAAATAGATAAATTCATCTAAGACCAACTTTGCTTGAGGGAGTTGAAACCTTAGTTTCTTTATAATTTCAAAATTTATAAACAGACAATTTTAGAAAGGTTTGTTATAAATTATATAAGTACCGAAGTCCTGACTACTGAGCTGATTATACCCTCGACCCAGTGATGTAAAAATTGAAAACAACTCTTTTAATAATTTCATGCGTCCGAAGCGCTTTATTTGAATTAACCTTCATCAGGAACGCTCAAAGCAAAACATTAGAATATTCATCGTAGAAATAGCAACTACTGTTTATAAACATAATGAAATGTTTTCTTTTTCTTTTGCAGGATTCAAAGAATAGTTCCGATGAAGTAAGTGTTTTCTCCTTTAAATCATTTAATGTATTGTTGTCTATAATTTGTAAACAAAAATTATTTAAAAAAAACAATTTAGTAATCTTGTTTTGAAATGCACATTATCTTGTTCAAGATTAGGCTACCCTTTTTGGACTTTTAAAACTTTGTATAAGGGATGGATAATTATTTATTTTTAACTCGATCATCACCGGAGAGCAAATGACTGTCGAAATGCGTATCTAGTGTATTTAAATTAGTATCGTTTATGTTATTTTTTTCCACTCAGCCAATGCCTCTGATGACAGACTGACTGATCGTATCAATAACCAAGTAGCCTTAACTACAATACTGACATGAAAATATGGTCGGTAGAAGTTAAACAATTCTTTTTTTTTTATTTCAGCCTCAGTTAGTATACTTTCTTCGAACAAATTTCGTACAAAACGATAGATTACATTTCTATTCATACATTATATTGAGTAAAATAACGAGTGTCTATTATGATGAATAAATTTAAACAATGAAAACGATAGACATGTTATATGGAATTACTAAATAAATGTTATTTCAATCGATCGGGCAGATTTTACGTTTTAATTTGTATATGGACAGTCTATTTGAAGACATGCGTGATAAGAATGATGGCCGTTATAATTGTAACTGATTTCTAATCACATATCAGTGTCACAAACCGGATATGAAAATGAACTGAGTGTATGATTTTGGACGAATAACTAGACACTTCTTTAATGAGTTTACCCCGACACATTTGCGTTCAGATGGACTGGTCTTAAATAAACGAACTGATTAAACTCCGCTCAGTCAAGTGAAATAATTACAGTAATATCTGTTCGCTAAATCTTTTATCAAACGCCATTTTTCGAGAACGCTTGGATATATCCTATTTTTAATGATAATCGTAAAGCTTAATCTTAGCTTTCTTTAACTTCTGAGATTTTCACTGTAATATTTACTTTTATTATGTTTATTAATAATCTTGTTGTTATTGTTTATTGCATGTTTATTGTTATGTCGTGTCACATACTATAAATATGTTGTTGTTATAGCAATAAAGATTGAAATGAATTGTATTGACATTGTATACCAATATGATCATTTGATTTCTTTTTTGCAGGATAATAGTAAAAGGAGGAATTTGGTAAGATTTCTTTTCGAAAGTGAATTGTCATGTGATGCATTGTTAATAATGAACTGTAACGAAAGATATATTGAAATGAACATGGCATATTTGAGTTGAACTGATTTTCATAAATGGAACATCATATACTTTAATAAAGCCATAATAATACAACATAAACTCATCATAGATACCAGGATTAATTTTTTGATTACGCTAAACGCGCGTGTCGTCTAAAAAAGACTGATCAGTGATTCTCGAATCCAATTAAGTTAAAAAGGCTAAATAAAGCACAAAGTTGAAGAGTTGAATTTAATTAATATTGTTACACAAAAACAATAGATTGCATTTTTTTCTCATTTGTTGTTCTTAAAGGAAAGTCATGACCCGTACTAACTCATTTAATATTAAAAAAAACTTGAAAAGACAAGACATATATACTATCTGTTCTTCCTCTATCCTTCCTTCTGTAAATTGATCAAACTACTATTTTTCCAGTGTACCTGAGTATATCCGAGTATTGAGGGACTTTGTATTGCCTTATCTTAGTTTTCTTCAACTTTGATTTTCCTATCTCCCTTTTTGGGATGAAGAGTTATGTTCCACGTTTGATTGAAAAGTATTTCATATATCTTTTTGTGGATAACTTAGTAAACATTCAATTATTTTTTGTCAATTTCCCAAATCTAAATGAAGGTAAAATGGAACTGTGCCAATTTTACTTCTTGACTTAAAAAGGAGTTATGATTTATTAATGTTATACAATTAAAAATAAAATTTTAGCAACGATTTGGTTGTTTTCATTTCAACAGAGTCGTATATATTAAAAAATATATATATTTAGTCGTTAAAAAAATTCCCAATATATTTGGTATGTGATAATCAAGGCTATTGGTTAACCATAATTTGGTGAAAGTAGAGATGCGTTCTTTACAAAAGAGGGGTGAAAGATACCAGAGGGACAGTCAACCTCATGGCTAAAAATAAAAAGACAAACAGACAAATAATAGCGCACAAGACACAACATAGACAACTAAAGACCAAGCAACACGAACCCCGCCAAAAACCGGCGGAGATCATCTAAAGAATTAGAACAATCCAAATATGACACCATGCTGATTGATGATTTTAAAATGACAGCTCCTGCATTCAAACATAATGATGCTAAAATGTCTTCTTTTTATTTTTCAGGATATAGCAGCAAGTGTGTTTGATGTAAGTTGTTCTTCACTCAATAGTTTGGTTTTATGTTCTGTATACAAATCGCCGTTTCAGAATCTAATGCATTCTGGGTAATATGTTCAAAAGCGTACACCAGCACGTTGAGATTGGATCAATACGTTCTAAACAATGAAAATCCATCCAATGACATAACTCTATTTTCATTTTGGTGTACAGACAATGAAATTACCCACAGTCCTTTCGATTTTTAAAAGGTGAATTATATGGTATAGGTTGTCTTAAATTCACATAACATCTTTAGAGCCCTGCAGATTTCTATTAGTCGGTCTGTATCGGTCAAACAATCAAACAATCATTTATCCATTAGTTAATATATATTTTTCTAAACTACTGATTTCTCAACAAAACAACAATTTCAATTGATTTGTTATGTAGTGTGAAACATAATGGCAATATATTATCGTATTTATCTTAAATGGCAAAAACTGACATAATGATTTGTATAAAATTCTCATATTTCACAAATAACATACTTAAATGTAGATCCAGAGTTCAAAATGATTAAATTGAACTATAAACAATACATCGACTCAATAAATGTTTTCAAACATGACGTTAATCAATGTCTTCATGTTCATTTTCAGGATATGGCGAGTTTGTTTGATGTAAGAATTTCTACTAAAAAGTTAAATATTATTATGTCATGTATTCTTGACTTTAGATGAACAAAAAGATACAGGTCTAAGTATTAATATTCTGCAAAGCACCTAACAAGTTTTGAGTTAGTTCTATTTCTTGAAGTCGGCCTGTATAGGCCAATCAATCTTCTCTGATAAAGACTTTAGGAAAAAAGAAGTATCCTGAACTAATTTCAAACAAAACTTTAACTGTTACTGTATTTCTTATATATATTTTTTTATTTTTAGAAACATAACCACAATATAGTATCATAATTATTTCAAAACACTGATAACGGATGCACATACGTATGGTATCTGTTGTTCAATTTTAATGTGTATTTTTTCTATAAATTCTATTGAAAGACATTAGCGTATAATATTCTTGTTTTACAAATTACATCGCCTGTTTACAGGCTTATACAATTTCATGACTGGTCAGTAGATGTCAGACCTTTACTGTTCTGATTAAAATAGATACTTATTTACTAACAATATTTCAAACAAAACTATAGATTGGATCTGTGTTCATTTTTTATTTTGAGATTATGGTAATGACAAATAATTTCACAATTACAATAAAATACTGACAATGGATGGACATGCTAAATGGTATCTGCTGTTTCTTCCGTCTTTCTGCCTTTCTTTATAGAAAATCAATCTATGCTTAGGAGAGAAAAAACTTCAATCTAGTCTTAGAGAGATAAAATATTCATCAACTTTTAAAAGTATTTGGAACAAATTATAATCGTTTAAATAACAAATCATATAAACATAATAAACAAGCATGATAAATTATCATATGATGTATTGCTGTCCATAATTTTTAGAGAAAATTCAAGGTCTTTGAGATGAAGAACAGCAAGGAAAGTGCTTTTCCTCTCCTAATTTATTGTATTGATGTGCATGTTAGGAATTTTTGTCATAGATGCATACCCAATATCTTTTTATATTTCTATTAACATCACGATAGACATGTTCATCGTAAAATTAAAACTCACGTTTACAAACTCGAGATTAGTTTTGTTTTATTTTGCAGGATAAAAAAGCAGTGCAGAAAATAGTAAGATTTTTTAACGAAATTTAAATGACATGTGATGTATGGTTGTCTATGTAAAGAAATATACAATGTTCATATAGAAGTTACAATTTATGAAAGAAAATCCATTATAGGTCAAAGTACGGTCTTCAACAGGAAGCTTGGCTTACACAGAACGGTAAGATCTAAACGGCCCCCCAACAAACTAGTGTAAAACTATTCAAACGGTAAAACCTGCGGTCTAATCTATATTGAAAAAACAAGAGAATCACTTATGAACATCATCAACAAACGACAACCACTGAAGATCACTTAAATTGCAAACAAATGCATCGGGTATGAACGTTTCAATAGGAATTGACCTTCTTCCTTACCAGGAACAATAGAATAACAGATTTGTATATGAAGTTTTATAAATCATAATCAAGGTAAAACGTAATTATGCAGAATTTCACTGTTTCTGCACACTATTGATGAACTTTGCATGGATTGACCATAACCTAAAAAAGTCAGTAACATTTCGTAAGGGGTCATTATTACAAAGTTTTAATATATCAAATATAATATATATGTGACAAATAAAGGTTAATATTGGCATAACATTCTAGAAATTTTTGATCCTCAATGCTCTTCAACTTCGTACTTTATTTGGCCTTTTAAACATTTTTTGATTCGAGCGTCACTGATGAGTCTTTTTTAGACGAAACAAGCGTCTTGGGTAAATATACAATTTTGGTTCTGGTATCTATGATGATTTTATGTGTTAGTAATAATTTAGAAAAAGGATCACTTTGTATTAACTTTCAATATCTAAAGAAACGTAATTTAACATCATGGCTTCAACAATGATGACAATATTCAACGTAAAATCAGAACTTTTGTTTTCTGACATAATGATGCTAAAATTACTTTTTCGGAATAAACCAACTTTGGACGAGATAAGATTTTTATTTTAAAAGAGAATTTTCTTGTGAAATATTTGCTAATATTTCAAACAATATTTGCAAATTTTTTAATATAGTTTCTCAAATCGAAATGGAGGTTAAATGTAATTGTGCGTATTGTCACAAATGCTGTTAATGATTTATGAATCTTGATGGCTCTACCAAGGGTACTAAAAATTTAAACAACCTATAATTTTGTGTCATTTAAACAGTATCTTGTTATATTCAAAAGCAGTTTATCTTGTTATATTCCAAAATCAATTTAATATCATTTAAACATTACCAAATATAGTTTGTATTTAAGAGGTCAAGGTTATAGGTTGGTCATTATATGCAGAAAACACAGACCTAACACTTTTAATCAACTTCAAAATTTAAAGATACTAGAACAATCTAAATATGACATCATATATAATCTAAATATGACATCATATATATAACAATGATGCATATATAAGTAAATAGCAATCTTTGTATTCAAAACTAATTGTTTGTCCTGTTTTTCAGAATAACGATTCAAAACGGTTATCGGTAAGATTTTTTTCTTTAGAGTAATTGTCTGTCGATTTAAACTTGTCCAAAAACTGTATCGAAGAATGTACGTGTATAGTTTTATTGTCTATAACCTGTATGAATAGGTACATTTCTTTAGTATTGATGATATTAAATGAAGATCAAATTTTGTTAAAATGCGGCGAATGATACCAGAGGGACAGTCAAATTCACAGATCGAAAATAAACTGACAATGCCATGGCTAAAAATAAAACAAAAAGACAAACAGACAAATAACAGTACACAAGACACAACATAGAAACATAAAGACTAAGCACACGAACCCCAACAAAAATTGGAGGTGATCTCAGGTGCTCCGGAAGGGTGAGCAGATCCTGCTCCACGTGTGGCACTCGTCGTTTTAAGTGTCGTCATTAAATATTACAATTGAGTCGGATGTTCATCAAGAGTTAGTATTCTTGTTTTCTTTAACACTGAAAAATGTAAGCAATAATTGGTTTTCAGTCATATTTACAAATGCTTATTATCTTAAAAAAAGAATCTGATATTGTTTTAAAACTCCATAAAAGTATCGTTTTTATAAGGCTTTCTGTAGCATGTTCATCGTAAAAATACAACTACTCTATTCAAATGATGAGGCATCTTCTTTTTTCTTTTGCAGGATGTACTACTTCAAAGTGTGTATGAGGTAAATATTTTTCTTAAAAACTTGAATTGTAATGTGAAGTGTTGCTTTCTAAAAAATATACAGTATTATTATTCCGAAAAACACATTACATATCTTGAATCCGACGTCAAAGAATCGACCTTTTGATAAATCATTAAGTCGTTTATTAATACTGAAGTTATTTCATACAAAGCAATAACTCTGCATAAATTACCGTATAGCTGGTTATTTTCGCTTATATTCGCGGATAGAAATTTAAAAGTTCGCATGCAAAGGTATTGATAAAGGATTTAAATTTCACAATATAATAACCGCCAAAATATTTCGTATATCTTATTCAATGAAAATCGCGAAATTTTACACCCGCGAAATTAACTTCCCGTGCAATATATCAAAATGAAAGTAATGACAATGTAGCGTCATTAATATATCTAAGCACTGTAGCGTATTATTTGGAATGTGATGTTCTTCTACCCATCCATCTGATAGTTGATCACACTCTTTTGTATTCCAGATCACCCAAATATATATCTGTTTTTTTGTGAAATCCGTATGGCCTAATGCTTTATTCAAGTATTCTTTAAAAGTTATTTTCTGTCCGCTCTCCTGGATGATTGGAAATGTCGCTTTACAACGTTTCCGTGTACTAACTTACGAAACAAATTGAGTAAACAATTTTATTTATTCCATATTGATAAAATATTAGTAGATTTTTCTATATGAATGGGATTTTGAATAAATAAGCATATTCACCTGCGGAAAAAGGATATTCACTGCGCAAAACGTCGCGTGCTTTTACGTGTATAATTTTGGTAAAAAACGTTTGAGGAACAATTGGTTTTGGTAAATATTTTCCATTACATTAATTTATCTCGGAATATGGAATAAAACATTTACTGTCTTTTGTTTCAGTAAATATGTGGTTTTATTGACTTTTGAAAAACTGATATTCACTTCGGCCGTTGGCCTCAGTGAATATCAGTTTTTCAAAAGTCAATAAAACCACACATTTACCTCACCAAAAGACAGTAATTGTATAATATTGTTTCACAAATCAAATTAGAGGTCTTTTCACTAAGAAATTCCCAAAATAATTGCAACCAATGTAATACATTGTGGTTTATATTTACCAATATTTCAAAATATAATAGTACAGTTAAAAGTTTACAAATATGAAACAATCTCCTCTTTTTTGTAGGATAACAAACCAAGACGGCGTGGGGTAAGATTTCTCATGAAAAGTCATATGTCAAGTGATGTTTTATTGTTTATAGAAAGATATAAGCGTATGCTATTTTTGTTTTGAAATGCACTTAGCCTATATTTAATCTGATTGATTCTCATATGACAGTCGGTAGAAGTCAGACAGTCAATATATCAATTACATATTTTTATATAATATATTTAACTAATTGAAACAAAACTGTAGCTTATTTTTATATTAATCTGTTATATTAAGTGAAAAATAATGAATTTTATAATGTGTTGTCATCATTTTAGATAGGTTAATAACGAAAATATAATACCATTATTCACTTTTTAAAAATCATTGGTAAAAGATTGACATATGAATACCTCTCTGTTATTCCCCTGTCCATTCTATTATTAGATGATCTCCCTTTTTTTTAAAGGATATAATCATATCCGGTTTTGATTGATATTTGTATTGCCTTTTTTCATATTTTTTATTTTGAGGGTCCTTTTAGTTTTCCCGATGTATAGTTATTCCCTTGGTGATGGAAATTACTGTTAAGAGAAACAACTTGCGAACCATTTCATTAGTTTTATTCAGGGTTCAGAATGTACTGTCTCAAATCTAAACTTAGACTGAAAGTGATAGAGCATATCAATATTGAGTCCATTCCAAAATAATAAAAAAAAATCCATTCATTTAGTCCACTCCCTCAAATGTCTCAATAACAAAGGTCATCGGCAATAAATGTGTAGTTTTTAATTAAATTTTTTAAACACAAATGAAAGTATTAAGAAAAATGAAGAATTGTTAAATCCTTTCCGGCATTTTAGACCTTTACCTTTGTAAAAGACACTATCAAAGTTCAATTAAGTACTGCATTTACACCAAAGGCTATGCAATGGTCATATTGGACTCAGAAAATCATAATTTTAATATATTTGATATCTTTACAAAAGTCACTTTATTTATTTGGAAACTGTACAAACTGAACGACATCAAGGGGGAAAGTCATGTAGAGACATATAGTCGAGCTAATAAGTATAGATTTGGTTGAATATTAACAATGCCCAAGTCTGTTAGAGATTGAAAAGTTGTTACATTTGGTATGCGTGTTATATGATGTCAAAATAGCACAACCCTGAATACAAACATGATAAAATATCCTATTTCTTTTATTACAGAATTACAAGGCAAGGCAAAGTTTGGTAAGATTTTTACTTAAATATAAGGTTATGGCTTGTCTGAAAGTGGCCAATCATAAAGTGTCCGTTTTATAGCTTGCAAAGCATTTAGGCAATTTTATTTCAAACTTTATATAAACTTTCTTATAAAAGAGATCACATATGATTGTTTCGATTTAAACGTATGTTGCTTATCAGTTGTGATATTTCATTGCTTTGATAATGACACTAACAATATAAAAGAAATTTTGTTTGTTGAAATTTATACAGAAACTTGTTAAAAAAAAGGTTTAATGTTGTTTTGAAAATTTAAAAAAATACGATTTGTATAAATTGAAGGAAAAAACATGACAACGCCATGGCTAAATATAAAAAGATAAAAAGACAAATCAGCCTGCCAATTGATAATTTATCGTGTGTTTTTCTATTTTTGTGATGTTATGCTATTGTTTCAGAAAAAGGGAGAAAGTTTAGTACCATTAAAACGTTAAATCCCGTTGCAAATGTTTGCACCTGTTTCCTGTTTTGTCCTAGGTCAGGAATCTGATGTACAGTAGTTGTCGTTTGTTTATGTTATTTATACGTGTTTCTCGTTTCTCGTTTTTTTATATAGCTTAGACCGTTGGTTTTCCCGTTTGAATGGTTGTACACTAGTTATTTTGGGTCCCCTTATAGCTTGTTGAACGGTGTGAGCCAAGGCTCCGTGTTGAAGGCCGTACATTGACCTATAATAATTTACTTTTATAAATAGTTATTTGGATGGAGAGTTGTCTCATTGGCACTAACACCACATCTTCCTATATCTAAATAATAGTAAAACAACATAGAAAACTACAGACTAAGCAACACGAACCCAACCAAAAACTTGGGGTGATCTCAGATGCTCCGGAAGGGTAAGCAGATCCTGCTCCACATGTGCTATCCGTCGTGTTGCTTATGTTATTACAAAACCGGTAAATAGTCTATGAATATAAATATGACATCATACTGACAACTGTTCATGAATATACATCGCTTGTTTACAAACAATATAGCATATCTTCTTTTTCTTCTGCAGGATTTAAACAGAAGTTTAAAAAAGGTAAGACTTTTGTTTGAAACGTGAATTGTCATTTTGTTTAGCATGTTTAGAGATTACATAAAAAGATACGAGTGTATAGTTTTCTCGTTTTGAAATGCACGTGACTTATTTTGAGTCGGACGAATTTACTTTATTCCGAAGATATATGTGAAACATTCATTTGTTTAATCAAGCACAACTTAGTATAGTTTTCTTGAATCAAATCTATAGCGCCTGTTATTTGGTGTTATTTTAGGTTGCATTCAATATTTAAATCACACCTAATTTTCGTGCACATATTTTAGGCAAAACAACACCTTGCAATTCTATTTATTCGTTATATCAAGAGTAACTTCCTGTTTACAAAACATTGTAATTTTCGAAACACTAAGGATTTTCTTATCCCAGGCAAAGATTACCTTAGCCGTATTTGGCACTACTTTTTTTGCATTTTGGATCTTCATTACGCTTCAACTTTGTACTTGTTTGACTTTATAAATATTTTGATATGAGCGTCACTGATGAGTCCTATGTAGACGAAACGCGCGTCTGGCGTACTAAATTATAATCCTGGTACCTTTGATAACTATTAGTGACAAAATATAATCAGCATTGTATCAAATTACTGGTAAAGGATAACCATTTTATTAGGTGTATGGATTGCTGTCATTTTAAAATCTTCCGGTAATATATATTAAAAAAACAAAAACAAAAAACTTTCAAGTTGTTTTGGTTATTATAAACTATAATTAGTATTTGTAATCAAGGTTAAAGTGTTTATTATTGTAAGGAGAACAATAAGATGTATTCACTCTCCATATTTATAGATATAGGAAAAATCAAGATATGAAATAACTCCTGCAACAACGATGAATATTGTTTTCATTATAAACAGCTTCATCCTAAACCTTTAAAAAGAAGAATCTGATTAGATTGAAAAATTATCAAATACAAATTACAATTGATAATTTCACGCTATAGCTTAATTTTAGTTTTGTAGTTTTAGAAGTAAAAAAAATCTAAATTACTTCTATACGTAAAGTGTTTTGACCAATTTATAAATGTCATGATGTCTATAACAAGCTCCTGTAAACACACATGTTACAATAACTTTTTTGGCGGGGTTTAGAGAAATGCTCGGATCAGGTAGGATTTTCTTTTCAAAATTCAATTGTTATGTGAAGTATCACTGTCCATTTTTTATAGATAAAATACATTCGACTTTGGGATAAATATCAGCAATGAAAGCGGCGTTTCTTTCCCATTTTGTGTTTTTTAGTGTTCATTTACTGATTTGTTTGTTGTCATGGATTGATACCTACATATCATTTTCTGTTTTATTACAACAACAATGGGCATACTCGTTCTTAAAATGCCAGTCCTGTTAACAAACTTAGTAATAAATTAACATCTGTTTTTATTTGGACAATAAGGCAAAGCAGCACTCTATTAGATTTGGTCGAAGAAGTCAAATGGTATGTGATGTATGGTTTGAATACATGTTTTCAAAAATAATAATCGTAAACTATTTTATTTCTTTTATTTTTGCAGGATTCGCCAAGTTCGGATGAGGTAAGATTTTCTTATTAAAGGTGAACTTTTATGCGTAGTATTTCTTAACCTTAGAAATCCACTGACAATTTTTAAATGTAATTGTGTCATATTTCACTTATGCTGTAAATGAATATAGCTTAACCTATGGCACTAAACTATAAGCATCATATGGCTTGGTGTCATTTCCACATCGTATAGTTATATTTAAATAGCAGTTTAAACTTGCACAAATACAAATGGCATTAAATAGATCAGGTTAATAGGTAAATCATTATTTGTAGAAAATATAGCCTGGATACGTTTGATCAGCTTCAAAAGTTAAATATATTAGAACAATCTAAACACGACACCATCTCCATAACAATGATGAATAATATTGAAATTGGAAATGGAGAATATGTCAAAGAGACAACAACCCAACCGAAGAGTAGACAACAGCCGAAGACCACCAATAGGTTTTCAATGCAGCGAGAGACTCACGCATTTGGAGTCGTGCTTCAGATGACCCCTAAAAATGAATACTAGTTACGTGATAATAAACGTTATACTAAACTCTGAATAATACACAAAAAACTCAAATTAAAAATCATTCAAGACTAATTAAGGTCAGATGCATAAAAAATAACAATGTATCTTTTTTAGTATCCAAACCTGATAAATTGTCTTTATTTTTGCAGGATAAGGATACAAGGCGAATTGTGGTAAGAATAACAAAATACACTATTCGCCATTGTAGTCTCCATTAAAAAGAATCTTATTTTGTTTGAAAGTTACTAAAAAAGTTTAAAATGTAATACACTCGTTAATCAAGATTTAGAGGAAATTCACTTTAAATATTTAAAGATATTCGAATAATCTCAATATGACATTACGCATACAACAATGATACTTCAAATATGACGACCAAAATATCGAAAACCCGCATAATCAAAGTGTATATGATTTTAGAGCAAACACATCAATATACAAAATTGGCTCTTCCGGGTAGCGCGTATCTTATTTATTCGACCATGTAGGCCAAGCTTCATATACCACACAGTTATCGCTATTGTAAAATAAGCAAATCAGATCATTTAAGATATGGTTTTATGTAATATTTCATAAAACGAAAATTCTGCAAAATGATGATATCGCCTTTGCAACTTAATATTATAACGTTATATATAAGCTCTCGGGTTGCGAGTATAAATACTAGGCCAAAATGCTTTTCGGGCTTCAAACTGTAATATAAGTTTATTAAAATGGACTGTTAAGGATAAAAATGTGAGATATTTTGCGATTTATTATTTAATGATAAAATAAGTTCATTATCATTATTATTATTCTAGTTTTGTTTCAATGATATTTTTATGATAGTTTTCGTTTTTTTCTGTCCACTTTTCTAGTCACGAGTTAATTCCCTTTCTTGGTTGTAAATGACGCATTATGACATTTCGGTGTAGAAAATTTGCAAACAATCTAATGTTTGAAATATACTGTTTTCAAATTCAAAATAGAGGTCAAAAGAGATATTCCTATTCTCATATATGATGTTCAGAAGATATGATCCTAAATAGCTATAAGTATACTATAAATATGTATGCAACTGTGATTTGATGTTGCAACCAGCTTCTGGTAGTAATTTAAAACGAGTCTTGCTTAATTTTGTAAATTTTATTTTAACTCTTGTGTTGTTGTTTTTTTGCAGGATAGAAATACAAAGAAGCATGTGGTAAGATTTTTTATCAAAAGTAAATTGATGAATTGCTGTTATTAAACTGTACAAAAACTTATTCTTATTTTTCATGTTTTTGAAGGCAAATAACCTATTTTGGTCAGACCGGTTTTCATACGTCGGTTGAAGGAGTTTAGAAATATAATGCTTTAATTGAGCGAGCATTTGTTCTAATATATCTTTTTATACTTAATTCATCTAGTATTGTAGCTTGTATTTCTTTTCATTAAATAATAACAATATTTAATCATAGATACTTAAAATAAAAACCTGTGAAAGGCGAGACATAATATGCATGGTTTGTTTTGTTCCTCCGTCCATCCCGTTGATTGCTCACAATATAATTTTCCTGAACACCGGAATAAATTCGGCTTTGGTGGTATTTGGGTTGACTTATCTTTTTCTTCAACTTCGATTTTCTGTTTTTCGATTACTGTGGACTCATTTTTTTCTTCGTGTGTATTTCTTTTCGTGGATTGAAAAAAAAATACATTTTTGTTGATATTTGATTTCGTGAATTGGCCAATCTCTGCATGCAAAACCTATAGAAAATTTTCATTTCGTTGAACATTTGAATTAGTTATTCAATTGTACTCTCGAAACCCACGAAAATTGGTATCCAATGTAAAATAATGAATCGACAGTACTATGCTAATGTTAATTGAAAATAAGTCTTTATAACATGTCTGTGTAATAACTTGCGAACCGGTGGATCACTTATTGGGTCCTCAATGCTCTTCAACTTTGTACTTATTTTGCTTTTATAACTATTTTGTACTGAGCATCACTGATGTGTCTTATATATATTATTATTGATTGCTTCACTAGTGACATTAAACATGTAAATCTGGATTGCAGAAGTGTTTATAGATTTTGATAATATTTTAACAGGAGTCTCGTATGATTATAGAAATATATTAACATAATTGAAATACGTTAAAGTCAAGGTTGTGGGTTGTTCATTAATTAAATATAATGTATTAAAATATTGCAACAATATAAAAACGACAAAATGCCGGATCGTAAAATTACAACTACTGTTTACAAACTTATTGTCTTCATTTTTGCAGGATAATAGATCAAGGCGGCATGTGGTAAGATTTTCTCTGAAAATTCAATTAAGAATAAAATGATTTTTTTGCAAATTTATTGGGATGTAAAAGCATTGACCGAATTACATTTTGTATGAAGCGCTTCATTCTTAAATATGAGAACGGTCAACGCTTTCACAACCATATTAAATCACAAAAAGAATCATTCAATTCTTATAGATTGCATTTTGAAACTACAGCTATTTCTCAAACCACGAATCTTTTGGGAAGACATATATGTGTTAAGAGAGAGCCATATCTCTTGCACGTTAAAGACACCCTTGTAGATTTCGAAAAAGAGTAAGCTAATGCCGCTACAAGGCAGCACTCGCACCCGCAAAGTGGAAAGGGATTAATATAAGTTGTAAAACTTGTTTCCCAATCCACTATAAATAAATATGTTTAAACTACTATTCCTAGATATGTTAATTTGTTAACGTATTGGTGCCCAGATATGATATCCATGTTTTATCTCATAGAGACATAACATAGAAATTTTACAAGTATAAAAACATACTATGGCGGTGTAAACTGAATTCTGAAGTAGGCAAAAAGTAAATTTAGGGGTTGTACATTATTTTAGAAAAAATTTAAACTTTAACAAGTGTAGGGCGTATAAATGTTGAAAATATACCGCACAGCCCTATGTTTTGACCTTTGAATAAAATAATAGTGCATATCAGCTTTCCATTTTAAAACATCACTTTATAAGGAGAGTTTATAGTAAAAAGTGTCACCGTTTTAGCCACAAAGGCAGTTTCTATGAAAATTACATTAATTTGTTTTTATTTACAGAATTGCAATCTATAATTACATTTTTGCTAGTATTATGAAAACATGTGTTCTATCAAGTTATTCAACTGTGCACTATATATAGGAAGCGTATGTCATCATGCTTGTTACATTTCATAAATGAAGGTTAATTTTATAAAATGACGCGATATTGCTGTTGGCCAATCACACTAACGTTTTATAATGAAACATACACGCAATGTATTTCTTTGTCAAGTGAAGCATTTTTGTCTATAAACTGTATGGAAAGAAACAAGTGTTTATCATTTTTGTTTTGCAATGCTCATACGAAATTTTCAAACTTATTTACTAGTATTAATTTCATATGACGGTTGATAGAATATAGACTTTCGGAATCTTAATTAAGCCTAATTTTATATATTTTGTTTGAATTTTTTTTCAAACTATAGCTTGCATTTCTATTCATCTGTTATTTTGTAAAATAATGACAATGTAAGTGAATAAATTTAAATACCGGTACATTTTATCTTTCTTCTTCAATCAATAAATTTGTTAGTTGATGCCACTCTTTTGATAAAAAATTATGCCACTTGTTTGGTGGCATATTGCTTTCAATGACGTTTGTCGTGTAACTGACCTTCAAACCCTATAATCAAATTTGAATATATATTGTTTCTAATAAAAAGATGGTGGCTATTGTAACGTATGCTATTTATGAGTTATGACCTCCGATACTTTATCAATGCAAATATGTAAGTAGGCAACATATGATGTGCTGTAGAGCGTCTATGATATTAAAAAAAGAATGATATGTAGTTCGAAAGATTTTCAAGAAAGATGTGTATGTGACAATTCAAGCTGATGAGTTAATCATAATTTAAAGTTATTATAAGAATCTAAATCTGACATTATTTCTACAACATTTTCATCGTAAAAATACAAAAATACTAAAGGTCTTCATTTTTTGCAGCTTAACAGATCAAAGCGGAGTTCGGTAAGATTTAAATTCGAAGTAAATTTCCTGGCTTGTATGGAAGTGTCCAATCCTAAAGGTTCGAGAATATAAACATGTGTACAATTCATTTTGTTTTCCCCCAAATCATATACATTCAAGTATAGATCAAATGGGATTGTCACTGATGCTGTTTAAGGGTTATGACCCTTGATTGAGTTTACAATGACTATAAACAATCTAAGCACAATCTGTTATATGTTTTTTTTTTGTATTACTTGATTTATTTGATGGCGTATAAAATTATAATCCTGGTACTTTTGATAACTTTTTACACCACTGGGTCGATGCCACTGCTGGTGGACGTTTCGTCCCCGAGGGTATCACCAGCCCAGTAGTCAGCACTTCGGTGTTGACATGAATATCAATTATAAGGTATTTTTTTTTATAAATTTTCTGTTTACAAAACTTTGAATTTTTCGAAATACTAAGGATTTTCTTACCCCAGGAGTAGATTACCTTAGCCGTATTTGGCACAACTTTTTGGAATTTTGGATCCTCAATGCTTTTCAACTTTGTATTTATTTGGCCTTTTCAACTATTTTGATCTGAGCGTCACTGATGAGTCTTATGTAGACGAAACGCGCGTCTGGCGTATAAAATTATAATCCTGGTACTTTTGATAACTTTTTACACCACTGGGTCGATGCCACTGCTGGTGGACGTTTCGTCCCCGAGGGTATCACCAGCCCAGTAGTCAGCACTTCGGTGTTGACATGAATATCAATTATATGGTCTTTTTTTTTTTTTTATAAATTTTCTGTTTACAAAACTTTGAATTTTTCGAAATACTAAGGATTTTCTTACCCCAGGAGTAGATTACCTTAGCCGTATTTGGCACAACTTTTTTTAATTTTGGGTCCTCAATGCTCTTCAACTTTGTATTTATTTGGCTTTTTCAACTATTTTGATCTGAGAGTCACTGATGAGTCTTATGTAGACGAAACGCGCGTCTGGCGTATAAAATTATAATCCTGGTACTTTTGATAATTTTTTATCTAAATAAATAATTCAACATTGTTTTAAAAATTTATCAAATATGTCACTGATAATGGAAATGGGGAATGTGTGAAAGAGATAGAAAAGCAACCCGACCAACTAGCAGCAATGGGTGTTCAACGCAACAAGAAAATATGCACCCTAAGGCGGGATTTAGCTATCCACTAAACAAGAATGTGTATTTCTTTGAAAAGTGCGTCACACTTTTGGAGTTACTCAAAACATATAAATGAACTAAAACACAATATTTAAAGTCGGACACATTAACCCACAAAGGTCATAGGCTCCTGACGTTGGACAGATACAAAAATACGGCTAGTTTAAACATGATTTTGGAGATATCAACCCTCCCCTATACCTCTAGTTAAAATTATTTGCATGGGACAAGTCAAGGTTATTTGTTAATCCTAATTTTGAGATAATCAGATTTATAAATGCAAATCTAAATATGATGCCAATAGATATAAAACAAAGTTGCTTGAGTGCCAATGAGACAACTCTGCATCTAAGTCACAACTTGTCAAATTAAACTATCATATCTCAAAATACGGTCTTCAACACGGAGCCTTGGCTCACATTGAACAGCAAGCTATACAGGTCTTACAAAATGATTATTAAAAAACATCGAAACAGGAAAACTATCGGTCTAATATAAAAATATAACGAAAAACGAAAAACGAAAAAACATTCTTACGAACTCTTATGTATAACATCAACAAACGACAGCCACTGAACATCAAGTCTTCAACAATGATTTGAATGATAATCGTAATATGAGCAAAGGTTTTCTTTTTTTTTACAGGATTTACTAAAAAGTTTCGATGAGGTAAGAATTTGATTTGAAAAGCTTAATGTCCATGTGATTTATGTTTATTAATTGCTGGAAAGATATAAGTATATAGTATACTTTCATTTAAAGCACGTAATTTTTTTTTTGAGTCGGACGAATTTCTTTTGTCCGTCGATAGATGTCAAACATCCAATAATTTATTCAAGTCTGATTTAATATAGTTTTCTTGAACACATTTCTCCAAAAAGTTAGTTTGCATTTCTATTCATTTTTTATATCGCGAGGAAAATTATGACAATATATATTTCATGAATATTTACAAAGAAAACACTGGTGAAGGAGAGACATAATTAGATGGAATCAATTGTTGTTCCTTCCTGCCTCCATCCGTTTATTTGTCATAGTACATTTTTTGTAGAGCGCTTAGATATTTACAATTTATTGGCATTCAATATTTAAATCAAGCCTGATTTTGATTTTATTTATTTTTTGAACGAATTTCAGACAAAAAGAAAGCTTGCGTTTCATTTATTATATACAGAGAAACATAATGAAAATATATAACCATAATAAAATTCAAAACACTGGTAAAGGATAAACATATTATATGGTTTTATGTTTTTCCTCCTGATACAAGGCTTTTCGGCGTGTGAATTATTTTGAGAAAAAGAATCAGATATCGTACCCCGAAAATTACCACCTAAATGAAATTCTAATGCAATAAGTTTGTAACGATAATTTTTATTGGACGTTGACAAATATTTCGAGGGATGATATTCCAGGTTCTACCAGTCTGTAACTAAAAAAGCCATCATTTTGAATTCCGATTTTTTTTGGGGTAAGTAATTTCTCCAAAAAAAACCCCAAGATAGTCACATTCTGAGCCTCAAAATCTTCTGTTTGTCTATATTGAAACCATTCTGAAGCGTACTAAAAGTAAAAATACGTTTAGTATTTATGTTTGTCATCCAGAGTATACATATGATGTCACATTGTTTAGATGCTATAGACGATGCAACAGTTTCGCGGATTTTTTCATTTATTAGATATAGGAAGATGTGGTGTGAGTGCCAATGAGACAACTCTCCATCCAAATAACAATTTAAAAAAGTAAACCATTATAGGTCAATGTACGGCCTTCAACACAGAGCCTTGGCTTACAACGAACAACAAGCTATAAAGGGCCCCAAAATTACAAGTGTAAAATCATTCAAACGGGAAAACCAACGGTCTAATTTATATAAAAAAACGAGAAACAAGAAACACGTATAAATTACATAAACAAACGACAACTACTGTACATCATATTCTTGACTAAGGATAAGTGTAAACATTTGCAGCGGGATTAAATTGCATTAAAATTGCAAATATCCGTTTACCTATCTCCGCCCCGCGTCGCTAGGTAAAATCAGCGACATTAAAATCTACGTTTTACGAAGGCCAAGCTTAAAAAACAATACAGTAATCTCCTAAATTGTCTGTCCATTGAAATGAGTCGGTTTGCTTATAAAAGTTTACGATATGGACAGATAAATTGTGGAATAGGCTACCGTGTTCGCCTTACCAAAATACATTGCGCATCTTGATTCAGATGTGACTTATGATTGTTTTTAACAAAGACATCTGAATATGTAAGCATAATCTGGTTTGCTGTGATTTTTTGTTCAACCTTCTGGCATTATTTGTATGAGTGTGACATTTTTTTGGAAATTATAAAAAAAATATAACTTATATGTAATAATTTTAGGTTTAAAGTTTAAACTATTTTAAACTATTGTGCAAAACAGATTCAATCACCATCTATATTTAAAAATATTGGGAAACTTTGAATTCGACATTATGCCTACAAAAAGGATGAGCATTGTCATGGTAAACTGAAACTCATGTATACAAACTTGAATGATACATGTCAATTGTCTTCTTTCTATTGTAGGATAAAAGGGCAAGTTGGCGCTTGGTAAGTTGCTTCTTAAACGTAATTTTCAATTGATGTTATATTCATGTTATTGTCTGTTTACCTGTACATAAAGAAACAAGTGTATAGTATTCTTGTTTAACAATGCACATATCATATTTTGAATTTGATCGATTTTTATGGAACGGTCAGTAGAAATCAACCGCCAATTTCAATTGAAACTACCACATTTCTTAAACATGCCTTCAACAATGATTTAAATTTGTTGTAAAATTTAAAGCTTTAAAAATATAAAATATTTTTCTTTTTCTTTTGTAGGATAAAATGATAAGTTGGAATAAGGTAAAATGTTCTTTAAAAATGTCAATGATCATGTGGACATATTGTTGTCTATAAACTGAAAACAAAGATGCACGTATGTATTATTCTGAGTGGGAAAAAAATCTGTAATTCGAAGAAATTCAATATTGAAAATTCTAGTGGAGAAAGAGGCTGAAGATGCCATAGGCACAATTAAACCTTTTTATGTCGAAATAAAACTGACAGCACCATGGTAAAAAAAGGAAAAAAACACGAAAAAACAAAAAAAAATCTACAAAATCCTCCATAGAAAACCAACAATTAAATTACACGAAACTAACGCAAAACTAGGGCCATATCAAAACTGATACAAAATACATGTCTTTAGTTTTTTCTAAATAAACATTTGAAACTAAAGACAGCAATTTCACTTCCTCTTAATAGTCACTTTATTTGATATAAGCTTTTGAAACTATAAATATGTAGCTTATTTTTTTACAATAATAATACATTCGTATGTTCAAGTAAGAAATGTAAAAGCTATTATTTTCTTTTAGAAACTTCTTACAGCTGCTACGGATGGAAACTTAAGAGATGTAGAATTATGCGTTAAGAATGGCGCTAGTTTGGAATGTACAGATGATGTTAGTGAAGTAGAAATATTTAAAATATATTAATTTCTGGTACAATACACACAAGGTATAACAGATAAAAAAAATATCATCCTTGTCCTTGTCAATGATAACCAGAGTGAATATTGATAATTGCAGGTACTGCTGTATTCAACACATATGTATACAAATCATGTCATGTTTCCCAATTGTACTTAAGCGAAGTAAGTTGATTAAAGACCAAGGTAGCAAAATCAAAAGATTAGTATAAAATTGACAAAAACGGTCGGCTGGAAACAAAGATTTACGACGAGGGAGATAATTCTAACTTCCCAGATGTCCGTTTTCCATTTATGAAGCATAATTCCAGCAGCGTCTTACATACGGAGCATATATCTCCCAAGGTGAAAAAAAAACTAGGAAAATTGGGGCTAACATGGAAGCTGTAGACTCAGTTTACTTGCTTTGACTAAATTTCTTGATATGATCACTGTTTAGGATTTTTCATTTGACAGTTCTGATGAAAGTCCGAACATTTTACAACATACATGTTAACATTATGTATGCTTTCATGTTTATTTTCAGTTTATTTTCGATCTTTTAGTTTGACTGTCACTGTGGTATCTTTCGCCCCTCCTTTATGAAAGATACATACAAACGGGATTGGGTGTTTTATACAGCTTTAACCACAATTTCGTGTGATATATATGTTTTATTCATATTTATCACTCAACATTGTCCAGTTTATTAGAAAAAAAATGATGTATGTTAAATGGTGATATATTATAGTTTGGTAAGACGCCATTAATGCATGCTGCCTACAAAGGGCACATGGAGATCATTCGCAAGCTTGCAACACATGGCTGTAATTTAGAGGCAACAGACATGGTAAGAATAGTCTCCTCAGTCTGATCATACCCCTCTTTTTATCTGAAATATCAAACATATTTGCTGTGTATCAAGCAGATCGTGAAGACAACAAAAATAAATTATATTAATTTAATATAATTAATTACAATAAGTCGGGTTTTATAATTCATCGCAACGTAAAACTGAAGCAAATAGTAATGGTCTTATTGCTTTTCCTTGCGAAAAATCATTTGCTTAGATCTGATTATTATGAGAGCAAGTTCTGAGACAATTTTATGCAGACAAAATAAAGTATACAGTTTACAGGTGAAGCATCTGAATGACAAATACCTGTAAAAAGTGAATCCACAAACATACTGAACTCTTAAGAAAATTCAAAACGGAAACTGGTAATGAAAACGCAAAATCAAAAGCTCAAACACAACAATCTAATAGTTAACAACTGTTCTATTCCTGACTTGGTTCTGACATTGTCTTATGTAAAAAATGGTGGATTAAAACCTGGTATTATAGGTAGATAAGCCTCTCCCACCTTTGATAACTATTGTATGACAGTCGGATACAATTCCATTATTGACATCGTTGGGTAACAGACATCAAAGGTTGAAATGTCAAAAATAGGGGTACAGTAGTTAACATTGTGTGATTATCTTAATCACTAAAAAAAACCAGCAAATATCTAAACAAACATTGGCATAATAACACAATGACGGGATTTATAAGTACAGAACCACGTCATATGTAAAACATACCAAAAGTGGGTAGGTATTTGTTTCCACGTATCTTCGTTTATTGTGCCAAATCTCAAAATATAACTCGTTTTTATGTTTCCTGAAAACAGATGTCTTTTTAATCATTATAAGAATCAATTCAAAATCATTTTCTACTTGTATGAACAACAAACACTTTCGAGACCAATGCAAAGTCTGAACTTATTTTGCATGTCATGTTGAACTAATCAGAATTTTTTTTGTATGAAATAAGATTGAAGATTTTTCCATAAAGATAATTTTTTTTTTCACTTTGCAATGTATTTAATCTTCCTTATATATTCCACGATTTTTGACAAATGAATCATTTTATACTGCAACTACCTGTGTTTATTCCCTAAACATAGTAACATAGCTATATTTTGTATAATATCAATTTCATCATGAAACACTTCCTCCACAATCAGAGGTTTATTAAGGGATGAAAATAACTTAGTTTTACATGTGTGGTAAAATTAAAAAAAGCTATGAATGTATTAATTTAAAGTTGCAGTATCAAAATAACATAGGTCATATACACTTTTTTGTACTCGGTGTATGGTAGAACCTCGTCCTTCCCTAGTTTCTCAGCCTCTTACAAAAAAGTTAATACTTTACTGACATTGACCTAATATTGTATATATACCTCATGATAATAGCTTATTTATTTTCATAGGATGGAGCAAGAGCATTACATCATGCTGCTGAAAATGGACAGATAGAAGTAGCAAAGTGGTTGATAGGACATGGATGCAGTCCTTGGGTGAAAACACAAAAGGTAAAATTCAGTCTTAGATATTATGCACGGTAAGTATTTACCTAATTATGATTTTTTTTCCACGCGCCATCGTGTGTGCCCTTTTTAATTGATATTATTAGTTGTATTCATATTATACAATAGTAAACATAAGTCATATCAACCCAAATTGATTTCGTTTTTCACACACAGATAACTATTCAAATATTGATCATACATTGACAACAAATCAAAACTTGAAAACCCACAAACAACCATTCAAATATTGATGAAATATTTAAAGACACTCAAATGTTTCTAACACACTGACAGTCAACCAAACGTAACATACTTCCAACAAATATACTGTTCCCAACCTTCTCACCATAATAAAAATACAGTTCACCCTCTTTCAGTCAAACAATAATTGAAAAACTGAAATCAGCACGAACTACTAAATAACAACCGACGGCTATAAATGCCTGCAAACACGACAAACAGTCGTACTAATTACAACTACATACCTCCAATTATACACCATAAAGAAACCGTACTACCACTACAATGTGCTAGTGAAAAACAATCTCTTCCTATAGTTCATTTCAAATGTTTAGAGAAAAAAAAATTAAATGTGGAACCGGGACCCAATTATGTTCTCCATTGAAACACACTGAACATATAGTAAATAAATGGGGTGCTGTTCAATAAACAATTTTGATAGCCACTTTGGGACTTATGTTTCATGTGAAGTATTTGTTTTGAAGTTCTAAGTACAATATCAGTGCCCCATGACCGGCATTCCGTTGCACAATTTTGTTTTGAATGACAACAGGTTCACTATGTCTACCTCCGGGGAAGAATAAAGGCTAGAAGTAAGGCAATTTATTTTCTGTTCAGACGCCAGATAATTTAAATCAGTCATTTTTTGTTTACAGAAGTTCAAACTAGATAGCCTACCCTTTCAAATAAATCTGCATTAAGTTACATTACTTGTGTTATAACAACACTACACAATTTTAAATATGAAAAGTTATATGCTATAACTGGGATTCTTTTACATGTTAAAAGGTTATTGATTGTATTTCAGGGTCAAACTCCCTATGGTTTGGTGACAATAAAAACTAATGACTCTAAAGAGAAAAAAAGAAAGAAGAAAATAGTGAAGGACTTCCTTGAGGTAGATTTTTTGTTTGACTTACAATCAAATATTTACATATACATCACATGTAAATAAAGATAATAAACAGTTGTAGTTATGTCATTAGAACATTTTTGTTAATTAATAGTATTGATTGACAAATCGAACTTTGTTTCTCAATATTGATGATGGTATATGATAGAAACAATCATTGAAACCAGTATGCTCATCTGTTAAATGTCTTATGGCTTTTGTATTTCCATTGACCGATATCTTCTTAGTATAAACATCACCTCTTCTTTCCGTTTTACAAAACATAACACATTGTAAACATCAAGTCAAAAGTCGATTTTTGTGTATGTAAAACTGTGTTAAACGTATATACGAAGGCGAACCTTTTAATTTTCGCCAATATGTGTGCAAATTGAGTGAACTAGGTACGATTAACTTTAATCGTTTCAGATTTAATATCCAAACAATTACATCACTATCATATATAACAAATCGCTTAATTTACTCATGAAGGCTTTTGCATAGAAAATATTCAATTCAGTATATCCGTAGTATATAAATGCGCGTATGGTGTATTAAATTATAATTCTGGTACCTTAGTAAACGGCAATAAAAGTTGACACCTCACTTAATTTTTTCTAGCTTGACATGTGACCCCAATTTTTGTATTCTTATTAATTTGTCGACTCTAAATTTAAAAATACAAAAAGAAAGTTACATTGTATGCAGTAGTTTATCTTTATACTTTTCTTTTTGCGTTATAGTCCTTGAATTTTGGAAGTTTTTAACAAAAGTGTTGGCAGTTATCGTGACATATATTGTAAATAGGTTAGAAAGGTAGTTGCAAAAATGATCAGAACGACAACAAGATCTATTTACCCAGGATATGTAAGACTAACCTATAAATCTATGTTTAAGTAGAGGCTCTTAATTTCCAATTGGTTTGCAGTGCTTCGCTGTTTCGTGGAAACAAGTATAGAACCTATTTGTAAAAATAGAAAATTGCAAAAAAAGCAACCAAACTCAATCTACTCACTCTGAAAATATAGCATTACTTTCATTCTTACCCCTGAAATGCTTTTTTCAGTTTTGGTGCTGTTTCAAAAGATATATGTGCTTATTTATATAATTTCTGTAAATAATAAAAATGGTTTGAAAAACAGAACAGCTAGTATGTGCATATAAAAGTCCCGAAGATCAAACATGCTATTCAAAATGGCCTATTTTGTCCATTTGTCTTATAGGAGCGTCTTGTTATGTTTAGCATTTTCTTGCAAGTAAACAATGTTCTGACAGTTCATACGTTGACTTGCTATTTCCATGGAGTAAACATCACATCCCTTTTACATTTTAGTTACTTGATAATAATGGTTATTCATCTTATAACGTAAACACGATCCTCATGTGTTATAATTTGTTAAATGAAATAAACACTCAAATCAATCTCTGATTCCGATTAACAATTTGACAAAAATTCGATAACGACGAAATATAATGACACTTTACAGAATTCATTATTTGGAGACCCTCTAAATTCCTGTTTTAATATGTATGGGTTGGCATGTTCATTCTCTTTTCGTTTCAATTTGGGCAATTTAACCCAAATCTGGAAGGAATGACGGACGGAAGAACATGCACAGTGTACACAATTTCTATTCTCAGAAGGAGGATCAATTTATAAATGAAATTGATTGATTATATTTTAATTACGTTTTGAGAATTTTAGTTTATGGCCTCTAAATCAGCTTTAATGCCAAAATAGGCCCAGAAATTGATTTTTCCCTACTCTAGAATGCTGCTTCAACTTTTAAGCAATTTGTTATAAGGCAAATGCTAAAATGTCATATATTCTTTTTTTTAAGACTACCATGATAGCGACACCAGAAGGTAAGCCCGTTTATCCTTGAAGTTCTATCATTGACTTATATATGCATGATATAATTGCTAGCTAAAAAAAAAAAGAGTGAAAATCTCCAGATCTGTGAACAATGAAAATATAACAAATGATAAAACTGAGGTGTGTATTAATGATGATATATATACATTTCATTGCTGTGAAAAAAAACTATATCTTTGGTGTTTCAAAGCAACTTTCTTATTTATTTCGTGTTTCTATAGAATATTTTAGAAACATGAGGGGACATGGTTACTAAAGCTTGTACAGCGGAAAACAGGGATTGAAATTTGATTGCTTTACTTTCAGTAATGGTTATTATCTTATATGCAGTGAAATATTGTCCGTTCAATTGGACATGATAATAACACGTTACTCCTTTTGAATATTTCCATATTTGGAAGAAAAATTAATACTGCAAAATTTGTGAAAAATGCTTTGAGCGTACTTTGTTTTCTTGGATTTTTTTCACACAAAATATATTTTTTAAGGAAAAAATATTTTAATGATTTCTACAGATAATTTCCATATGCTTAATCGTTTAACGGGCAAAGGCACATACGAATCATATGAAATGCGATGCATGGTAACTGGTCAATTTGCAGTCGGAAAATCTACTCTAGTAAAGCTGCTAGTTGGTGATAGCATACCGGAAGGGAGACATCCTACAGACGGAATCTCTCTCCTCGAAGGACGATGTGGTATTGATATAGAGACAAAGCAATGGATACTGATTGATCCAGGTGAGGGGCAACATAAACAAAATTAGCAACTAGAATTAGGAACCTAAATTCAGTTAACATGTAGTTCTTTTAAACAAAAGAAAGAAAACCATTTGTACAAATCTATATTCTTCAAGTCATCATTTTGATTTACTTTTTAAACTTTATAAAAATAAGGAGATGTGGTATTATTGCCAATGAGACAACTGTCTTCAAAAGTTCAAATACAGCAGATTTAAACATTATTACAGGCACTCGTACGGACCTTTACAATGAGCTAATGGCCTAATATTTACGAAAATCAAATTTGACGGACATAATCCAACGACAACTACCGAACTTCATGCTCCTGAATTTGAACAGACGCATATAGAACGTGGAGGGGTAACACTTGTTTGCTAGCAAAAAAGTTCTACCCTTTCCTTCGACATAGTTAACAGTACAACATGATAAAAAACTGTAAAAATCATTTATAAGGATTCACCCATCAGATTGATCAAAAGTAGAAAACATCTGACGAAAAAACAGACCAGACGTGGCAGCATAAATATACATCCTGCAACTAGAAAGACACTAAGTAAAGATCATAGAATCCTCGCAGGAACTGACAGCTTGTTCAAAGTCTATAGCAACTATTAAAACTGTATGTATGCTAATATACATATTACTTGTATCTATATCAATGAAGATGTAAATTTATTATTACATAAGTTTATATCTTGACATCTCGTTTTCAATATCTATTTTGCCTTATAATATCAAAAATACATACAGACGATAAATTCATGATATTGCTGTATATCAGTTATTCGAGTATATTTAGCGGAAAGAGGTTATTGTTGTTTTATTTAAGTGGCTTAATTTTAATGTTTTATGTATTACGTACATGAGAATAAATCATGTAAATACCATGATTTCTTTTTTATTATTAAATACATATATCAGATAACTTCTATGTAGTGATGTGTTTTATTTCGTTCAGAAACTTATGATCCCCGTGATGTTGTATACCAAAAGGTATTAATGACGCCAGAAGAAAGAGATGCAAGTAAACCAACAGATCATTTAGAAAAATCACAAACATCACGTGATTGCCCTTATATAAATAAAAATGATAACCTGAATAATCCAGATGTTCTCCTACAGCAATCACAAGCTATGTCATTGACTCCCCCTTCAGATGATATCTCAAATATATATCCAGCAGCCCTTTCTATGTCACCTCAGACGGCATTCCACAGATATTGTTTGTTGCTACTCACAAAGACAAAATCCCAAGAGTAAGTGACCTACTGTAAAAGGAATTATATACTTAGTAAGTGTTTCAATAAATTTATTTTGTATCTGGCGAAATATGTTGATTCAGATAATCTTATCGTATATCAATTTATTAACATGTAAACATGAACTTGTACAAAAAGCAAAATTGAATGCATACCTTATGTCTATAAGTGTCAATTGCTTAAACACCACATCTGATAATTTAGTACCTTTTTATAGGAGATAATTGAGACACAGCGTGAATCTTTATACGTTGGAATAGAGGAGTTATTTAACGACCACGAAGGACGAAGTCATCTGGTACTTGAAAAGCGAATATTCATCAATGCAACAGACAAATCTGACCCTGAAATTGAAGTTTTGAAGAAAACAATTACTGACTTAACGTTTGAACATCCATGTTGGGGAGAGAGAATGCCTAATGCTTGTGTTCCCCTTGAGCTTGAGATTGCTGAATTGGTGGCCGAAGGACAGCAAATATTGTCTCTGACCGAAGTCGAAAAACTAAATGCTATCAGCTCGGTGTCCGTCTTGTCCTATGAACAACTAATCAGTTTTCTTCATTTCCAACACTCACTTGGAAAGATTGTTTATTTTGATACTCCACAGTTGAGAGATTATGTTATCATCAAACCGCTACTTCTGGTGGAAGTAATGAGATCCTTTGTTACAGGTATTTTATTCTGTTACTTCAACTTTGATACCATTCACATTAAATAATATGCACAAACTTACTGGTTAAATTATATGAAACTATTTGTTAAATGGTAAGAACTACTTTTTTGCAGGAGGCGGAATTGTGTAAACAGATATATCATATTTTTCGTTAAAGAGTACTCATGGATTCATTTGTAAAATTTACCTTTGTAGAAAACATGAATTATTTTAATAGGTGGTTTGCATTTTAGTGTAAGGTTTAAACTTGACAACAGCATAGAAGTACACCATATGGATAAGCAATACAACCGATTTTCTTTGTTTATGGTAAACTTGTCAGTGATTGTCACTACATTTAGTGTTAAAAGGTCTTTTGTCGTAAATTATATGACGTAATATGATAGTATAGAACTGATTGTTTAAACTTTCTTGCTTATTTATATTGTTTACTCTATTCTACAGATGTTGCCTTTTGGCCAAAGGACGGGTCAATAAGAAATACCTTTGAAATGATGTCAGGAAGTGGAATAATTCAAAGAAAGGCCCTGTATTTGATTTGGGAACAAGAACACTTTGAGAAAATATTACCCTATAAACAGTTCATATTCGATATGCTCATCCATCTTGATATTCTAACAGAGCAGCGTAGATATGATACTCATAAAGGAAGTCGGCTTCAAGTGGAGAACTTCTTTGTTCCTTGTATGCTCACACAAAGAAATGAAACGGATTTCATGACACATGAATGCACACCAGAGAAGGCTATCAGTATTGCATTCGTTTTCAAAGGGACAATTATACCGCCTGCCTTCCCAAACCGTCTTATCGGCGCCTGTCTAAGTATGTGGACCACAAAGATATATAAAGGAAGAAAACTAATGTTTTCAGGTTTTATTGGGTTATCGTTTGATAAGGTACATGACATTGTAGTATGTGTTGAAGGTAACAAGATTCTGCTTTACATAGTCCATAAAACCTCTAATGGACTGATTGTACCAGATATTGCCACTGGTATCAAGGAATGCATGTTCAATACATTGGAGAGAATATCAGAATTCTACAAGTCTACGGTAAATGGCAGCCCCAGCAGCCACAAACTACCCTTTCACATTGAATATGGCTGCTCCAAGTTAGGATGTTACATTAGAGAAGAGACAGCTTTGACAACAGATGGTTGGATCTGTGATAAACATATGATTGTACATACTAGAGAAATATGGAATGTTTGGAATCAAGATCAGGTAATTATTGATTGTGTACTTCAATATAGATAAAATCACAACTATCTCATTGAAAACACGATTAAATAGCCATTAAACCAAAAAATGAGATGGAGATGTTACGATATATAAGAGCAAGACTGACTGACAAAGAAAAAAAGTGAATTATGCCTTGAACCAGCAAGTGTGCTGTCAGGGTGTTAAATACGGGATTGTTCTATAGTAAGCGAAGGTAACCAAGGCCTTATAAAGGTTGTGTAATAAAGAGTTCAGGGTTTGTAAAACATAAAGGTCTTGTTGAGAAGAAAAATAAAAAATGCCCTTGTCTGGCCTTTGTGATCTTCAGGTATAAAGGAGAGATAAAAACGTGACTGTTCTGTTAAAAAAAGATCAAACAGGCCCTACATCAGCTTATAATGTACATACCAGCATAGAGAAAAGTATGCCTACAACGGTATGTAAAATACTCATCTTCACCTTGTTATATCAGAAAGGTGAAAGTATCCCTAAATCAACACATGTTATTTAATTTCCAATGTAGGTAAAATGCAACTGTTGTTAAAACAAAAGACAAAAGAAGTTCTTAACTTGCACATGTGTGCAATCATTCATATGTTGAGCTAAAATATTCAACCTGCACTTTTGATTAAAAGAAGTACTATTAATCAATGTATTTGATTTCACAGAAGCATGATTCTAGAATGGATTTACCAACGAATATTTTCCATATACAGAATACCTGCTAACTGAACAGTTTTTGGTCTTCCTATGAACTTTTACTATGCATCTTTCTGTCAAAGGATCAATTCATATGACATACACATTTTTCATGTTTTTAGCTTTACGCAAAGTTACTTTATCGAAATTATATTTATTGAAAATATTCCAGTTAATCATGAAATATGACAACGCAAATATAAGAAATAATTCATAGAATCCTTCTAAATTTAAAACAATCTTTAGCCTCCATGAATTATTTCGATTCTTATAAACATTTAAGGTCATTCAAAAACTGAAGCGAGGGTGGGTCTGCTGTGTGTGTGGCTGATTTATTTTTAATCCCTGATAGATAAAGCTCAAACATTCTAATAAATCTGTAGCTTGCATGGATTATTTCGTTTGTTATCGCCAGAAAAAAGCTGCTTAATTATTTTAATTCTCAAACTCAACATTTGCCATATTTAATTACAGTTTTTACTCGTAAGCTACCGCCAAATCCCAAGTTTGTATTTCGTAATTTATGAGCAACCATGTTGACTTGCTGCAATCAGTAAATATACAAATTATGCAATATAATAGAAAATAAACAAAACCCACCTCAAAAATCAATTTTGATACAATATTATACGAATTTTGATGGTTCGCGTAACGGAAAACTTTCAACTCTGACTTTATTTTTTTTCAAATGACTAAAGTGCGCCATTAATTGACTTTAGCGGAATATAATTTATTTATATTTTGTTGATTTTTCCGAGCTCTTGTGCATTACTTATTTTTCATGATGCATCCGAATAAGAATAACAGTTTTCTTTTATATTGCAATTTTTAAAACAATAAAATCGGCAAAGTGTTTGCAAATAGGTTCATATACATATGGATTTACCAGGGAAGTACACGGCGCTGCTTACAAAGCGAAAGAAACACGTCATATTAGAATAACCTACACCTATAAAGAACAGCATCTAAATACAGTTCTGTTTAGAGTTTTATTTTATTTATAGCAATATTTTGTTTCAGACTAAAGAACAATGTAAAGACAACTGTCCAGGTAAAAAGTATACTTCAAACTGTTTATTATACTTGTTTAATTCAATATTTATGAATTATTTAGTCTGTATCTATCATATATTCTATCATACACACTATTTGGTTTCAATTAGAATATAAGATCTAAACTACTTATATTTATATACAATTTATCGTTCATAGATATGAAAAAGGGAAAGGGATTAATATAAGTTGTAAAACTTGTTTCCCAATCCACTATAAATAAATATGTTTAAACTAAACATATGTGGGTTTTCTCTACTATTATCCTCTAAAAATAAATGTAATGTTTTCTCTACCTATCCTCTAAAAATAAATGTAATGTTTTCTCTACCTATCCTCTGAAAATAAACGTCATGTTTTCTCTACCTATCCTCTGAAAATAATTGTCATGTTTTCTCTACCTATCCTCTGAAAATAAACGTCATGTTTTCTCTATCTATCCTCTTAAAATAAATGTAATGTTTTCTCTACCTATCCTCTGAAAATAAACGTCATGTTTTCTCTACCTATCCTCTGAAAATAAACGTCATGTTTCTCTATCTATCCTCTTAAAATAGACGTCGTGTTTAATCTACCTATCCTCTGCATCCCGAGTGGGACATAAGACCAAAACTGCTACAACAAACGTCACGTTTGAAAATCTGTTATCATTAATGTTATCATGTATCATTTGTACACCTTTAGGTTTACAAGCAGGTGCATTGATTCAGACACCGAGTGATATTGAACTTCAACGACTAGTTTCACGATGTGATGATACCACAATACGAGAGTTGGCAATATATCTTGGTATGTCTTTTCAAGAATATGAAGATCTTAGATGTGATTATGATCAGATTATGATTGTTAGATTGAAAATTATGGTCAACTGGAGAGACAAATATAAAGGACGGTTTGGCGACATTGAAAAAGCTTTAATAAATATGAAACTTACTACCCATATACTTTGTCAGGTAAGAATTTTGATATATTGTATTAAATTTTGTTGATTACATCATATTTCTTTAATAATCAAATCAACATATAAATATTTGAAAAGTCAATAATATTCTTTCTCTAATTCTATGGAAATTTATCACTTTCCGAACCCATTGTATAAAAAAATTTAATCATCGTGTGGTTGCTGGTATATCTCAAAAGATCATTGGATGATTTTAAGGGTCATGACCTTTTTAGTTAACTGGATGAATCAAAATATGCTAACAAATGTTAATGAAATTGACAACTCCGTGCAACGTGAAAGGCACTCGAAGAGGATTTCCGGTTAACAAAAAAAAGAAAACGTATTATTAATCATTAGAGAAACAGATTCTTACATAGTTATTCGTGGATTATCGGATTTATTCAATCTTGATAGTTAAATTATAAATTTTAAAGTCCAAAGCCGCCTCACTGGTATCAATGTAAGAATCTATTTATAATTATTTTTTTGAAAGTTTTTGGAATGATTTTAATTGTAAATCGAAATTGATAATTCACTGATAGAATGTCCATATCATATCTTCTATAATATCAGCGTGAAGATTGACAACATATGTTTTTACTTTTCGTGTCTTGTTCATAAAAATATTTTGATAGCATATCCGTGCAAATTCACCACAATCATTTAGAATTATGTAGAAAAAGTTTATTTTTGTTTGATGCCTAATGATATTTGGTAAGTGTTTAAAGATAACATACATGGCAAATCACATGAACATATTAAACTACATACTATGTCATTAAGTTAACTATTTGCTGTAAGAATATCTGTTATTATTAGCATTGTATCAAACATATTTAATCCAAATTTATATGATGGACATATGTAACATGCTTTAAATATTTTAAACATTGATTTTTGTTATTGTCTGTTGATTATTTTCGTGGGTTAGAATAATAAATTCAAAAAACATAACTCGGGGTAGAAACTAGAAATTCATCAATTGCAAACATTCAAAAATATCTGCTTGTGTTTCTTCTATTGTATTAATACAATATCAAATATTGTAGGCAAAAAGAATCAGAAAAGGACAATATGGTACGTATATTTCAATCATAACTTAACATTAGAGGCAACAATATGGTACGTATATTTCAATCATAACTTAACATTAGAGGCAACTCTGTGTTTAAATTTTATTAATCGAACATTACTGCTTTCTTTTTTTGTATGATATAGTAAAGTATAGTAGAGTACTGTGGCTTACAAAATTTAGTCCTGGTATCTATGATGAGTTTATTTACATATTGGTTGTGATCTATCTCTCATTTACACAATATTAAAATTCTTAATTTTTTCTAACTAAAATATTATAGCACATACTTATGAATTGTAAGGCAAATACTGAAGGACTTGTGAAATATACATTCAACAGTAAACTCCAATTAAAATCATCTGTGAAAACACATTTTTTGTTTGTTTTGAAGGCATGATTTGTTTAATTTCTGTTTAATTGATTAAAACTCATTTCCATGTAATAAACGAACATTGTACTTAGAATTAGAATAAAATTGTGTTTTTTTTTTCTTGAGGTACCTCCATTTCAAAACATACAAAAATCCATAATGCAAACTGATTTATGTTTATAACTATATTACATATATGTTTATCTAAAGGAAATACGAATATAAGAAAAACTTCTTTATAAGCTGACAACGCAATAACTTTAAAAGAAAGAACAAAAAGACAAATAATAGACATTGTTGAAGGCCATACGATGACCTACACAGTTGTTAATTTCTGGTTCATTTGGTCTCATTGGCAATCATACCACATCTTCCTTGTTTTATAAATAATAGTTTACAAGATACAACATCAGGAACTACAGACTGATGTGCTTAATAAGGGTAAGCAGATTCTGCTCCACATGTGGCACGGATTGCAGTTACGACATAAGGAACATATCTTTATAGCTTGATTTTCATTATTATCTTTTTTTTTAATTAGTGTTTAGTTACGAGAATGAGAAGGAAAACTCATTCTGATCATATGTTATTAAGTCCTTTACATTATCTTAGTTATATGCTTGGTATCTTTTTACAGATATTGATGAGGATAAGATGGATTTGATTCCAACAGATGAAATACTTGATGAGCTGGCACAGGTAATAGGCGTGGTATCCTTTCAACTGGGTATCGAATTAGGATTATCTATAACATCATTAGATAACATACGGTACAACAACGGAAGGAATTTAGTAGCACAGTGCAAAGAAATATTATTCAAATGGAGAAAAGATCATCAAGTCAGGTCAACAATAGCTGTTCTGGTCAATGCTCTGGTAAATGTTGGAAGAGGAACTCAATGTTTAGAAGAGATAATTAAAACTATAGGAGTATATTCTATGAGAGGAAAAACTCAATCTTTTATGTCAAAATAAATAAAACCAAAATTTTTTAGTTGGTAAACGAACGTTACAACATCTCTTTTCTTGACTATGTTAAAACAGCTCTTAAATGATTGACAATAACATTATATTATATAATAAAATCATTTTAAGTCTTTCAGTTAATTTTCGGATTCATACTCTGCCGTAAATTCAGGTATGTTTAAACAGTTTAAACAGTGCTGAACTGATGACTGGAAGCGAATTGTACGAAAAGATGTGTTTTGGCTGTTGTGTTTGATGATTGATTTTTCACCGAATGAGTTCACAGAGCTGGATAATTGAAAGTGGGAATTATGAATATCATGTTAAGATTAAGAAGGTGGCAAGTTAATAAGATTCATTAACAAGTGATTACGCTGTTTGTTTCCATGCCATATGTTTGATACATTATACCAAATACATAAAAGCATACAGTTTTGCTAAATAAGAGTTAAAAAAAAGGCACTATACATAGATATAAAAACCCGACAAAAAACACAAAACAATCGTCTACAACCAAGCAAAAAATAAAAGAACAATACGAACACAACAGAATGCAGATAATCCCAGGAGCACCGGAAGGGTTTATATAAAGAATAAAGAACATGTGCTTGACAATTTTAGAATAGAATAAAACCCTGCCAAAAATGTGTGAGAAATGTCAAAATGAAGAATACAACCCCTCCGTAATAAAGTAAACAAACTTATTTAACTTCTTAACCATGTTAACAGCGAGCGTATAAACATTGACACAAAAGATTTTAAAAAAATGGGAGGCTTTTCTTTTTCTACTATAGTATTGTACGTTTTTTTCTCTTATTTGTTCCAGAAACTAAATAAAGGGAGTTTAAAAAGAGTCACACATACGTTTACTTTCAAGTCCGATGATAGTAAAGTCTTTGGTTTTTTTATGTTGTGTCTTCTGTACTTTTATTTGTTTGTTTGCCTGTTTAGTTTTAGCCATGACGTTGTCAGTCTATTTTCGATCTTTGAGTTTGACTGTCACTTTTGTATCTTTCGTCCATCTTTTATGATTTCCACGAGCACAACACGAAATATGGAACAACAAAACAAAGTGTAATAAAATAAAACGTACGTCTGCAACATTTAACAAAAGCTTTATAACAGTTAATGATAGATGAAGAAATGAATGAACCTTTGTTCTTATAAGGCTTAATTCGAAAAAAAATTGATTTCAAAATTGGATAAGTCATAAAGGTGTGCAAATATATTTCTGTTTGTAACTAGCAACTCGGATCAGTGAGACCACAATCCTCGGTATCTGCTTGTATTGTTTACCATCAGGAGAAATCACAAAAATATTTTTTCAATGTATCCCAACGACAAAAACATTCCCTCTTTCGTCTACATTGATTCCTCCTGGGTTCTTAAAAGCATCATTCCTGAACTCCCAAACTAGTTTTCTCCCTTTTAACCAATATACCATATTTTTAAAAGGCACTGTATAGACAAGCATGTCATCCAGGGTTGCAATATATGAGTCTTGCGTCGACAATGTGTTCGGAATAATGGTACATCTGAAGTCTATACGTAATATACTCTGTATGCGCTTTCTGCTACAGCAGTAAATCAATGACACACCACCACAAGTAAATGAGTAATGCCATACGTTGCTGCTGATTTAAGGAAACGTTTTATTTCTCTGGAGGCCAAATCAATGATTGAAATACCTTCACCAGTTATTCTATATGAGGAACCAGTTGTTACAGCTACGGTGTTGTCGTCTATACATACTTAATCGTAGGTACTGTATGGCACTGAAAGTCTAATGGCCCAATACGACAAGTTTCTTATTGTTGATCATTTTATCCGTAAAAAATATTCATTCGCAGTAACATAGCATCCCGCAGTTTGAACACATGATGTTTTTAGGTGCATATGGAATTCTATATTGGTGACAGAATTTTTTTGTCATCTGTTTATACCAATATTTAAGCTTGTATGTCTATCTTGCTGACTATCGCGATGCCTTTAGAAAGGCAGCTTTCAACCATTATTGAACCTTATTTCTAGACGCTTGTTAGTAAATCCTGTATCTTAATATCAATAGCAAATCCAAGCAAATTGTTTCTATGCTCTTATCATGAACTATAGCGTGAATGCATTGCTCATATTTTATAACATTCTTCTGAACTTCTCTGATACCCAGGAACGCTTGTAAATCGGAAGCATACGTCTTTATGTGTTCGATTACACTGAATGATCTCTTTGTTTTGGTCATTGAGGGAGGATTCTTTTACACCATTCGGCTTCGATTTTGTCAAGTTCTTTCATGTAATCTTCATGCAGCTTATCAATGTGCAGAATTACCTGTCTTTTCATGCAATTCATATCATCGATGATGTGCATCTTTTTATCCCTGATAGTTTCAATTTTGTACACCCCCGCTCATTTGAACCAGTTTCACATGCGTACAAACCTTTTCCTTTTGCCTATCTTTAACGTTTGTCGTAACATTACAATTCACATAACACATGTCAAATTTGCATAGTAGATAGATTGTCATCATTACCATGGTATGAATTTGTATATTTCCAATATCACACAAACTATGATGATATGTTATGGATAAAGAACATTAAATTTTTGTTTGACCATGCTGGATTTTCAAACCTTTCTGAAATTTTTAATTCAGCTATTCTGAACACTTTTATTGCATTAATAAAAGTTTATGTTCTGCCATAAATTATCCGAACATAAATTATTTCTCATTCTATATACAGAAACAACAAAGACTTATATGACAGAAGGTACACATCAAACAGTTTTAATATAATATTTTTTTTTCAAAATAAATATATACCGTGCAATTAAATATTAAAGTCTACACATTATGCGTCATTATATTATCTATATAGTCATCGCAACTACTGTTCATTCTTATATCTACACAAAGAAAATACAAAGGGCAGGATTTATTCAAAGCAAAATATTACAATCTAAGTGTAATAGAGTTGTCGAACAAGTTTGGTGTGTGAAATCTCGATAAAATGAAAAGGGCGCGTAAAAAAGTATATAAAGTACGAAAACCAAATTACTCAGTATTCCGCAACAGGAATAGAAAGAAATCTCAAAACGAAAAGAAATACAATTAATAAGTTGACGAACTAGAACAAGCTGTGGTGCGCATCCCCTTTGGTGTCAGACCACCAATTACTCCTTCAAATTTAGAACGTATGTAAAAGTAGGCCTACTCGGGACAAAAAATAGTGCATTTGATGTCATCGTTTACTTAAACTACCCAACACATTTGCAGAAATGAAACTTTTGGTGAAAGAAAAATATATTAAGACCATTTGGAGCCCAAATTTTCTTGTCTATGAGTTGAAATTAAAAATTGAGGATTAATGCGCTCCATAGTATACTAATTTAAGATTTCAAGAAAACCAGGGGTTATTTTTAGTGGTACATCCATTCGGAAGGTCTCTCCTTTCTTATATGGCTTTAAAGGTATGTCGAAAATTGGCATGAGGAAAGGTGATACCTGTACGATTCAGGACATACCTGGTTTGTAAGAGGTTAAACTTAAGATAAAAAATTTAGAAAGCTATGAAAATTGCAAAATTTGGTTGAACAGATAGGGACTTTTAATTGGTGGTTTGACACCTAATCTCCAACAGAGTTGTTCCTGCTACACCTCATTAGTGTGTTAAACATTAAAAATTCCATAACTATGTCTGGGGTGGAATACCTTAGTAAATAATTTCACTAAAATAATTCAAAGTTTGATGACTATGTGGAACGCATCTATTCCATCGAACTAGAGATAAAGGATACTACAGATACAGTTACGTCGGCTTCATATCTTGACTTACATCTAGAAATTGACAATGAGGGTCGGTTGAAAACAAAACTTTACGACAAAAGAGATGATTTCTGCTTCCAATTGTGAATTTTCTAAAAAGCAACATTCCAGCAGTACCTGCATACGGGTATATATCTCCCAATTTATACGATATTCCCGTGCTTTGGTTTTCTATCATAATTTTCTTGAAAGGGGGTTGCTACTCACAAGGAAGCTATTGAACCAAGATTTTCAAATGGTGAAGTTGAAATCATACCTTCGTAAATTTTACGGACGCCATCACGAGTTGGTTGACCGTTATTGAATAACCGTTTCACAAATGATATCGAACACAATCCCCTTCCCTTTCATGTATGTGACCTACTGAATTAGACTTTTTACCGGATTTGTTATCACATAAGCTATACGACGGGTGCCACATGTGAAGGAGGATCTGCTTACACTTCCGTAGCACCTGAGATCACCCCTAGTTTTTGGTGGGGTTTGTATTGCTTATTCTGTAGTTTTCATTGTTGTGTCATGTGTACTTTTGTTTATCTGTTTGTCTTTTTCATTTTTAGCCATGGTATTATCAGATTATTTTCGATTTATGAGTTTGAATGTCCCTTATGTATATTTTGTTCCTCTTTTTTTTAAATGCAAACGTATATGTTCTTTAAGGAAAACATCATCAATGACGGAGATATTTACACTTTGGAATTTCCGAGCATCGAATCATACACTACCAACTGACAAGGGGAGATGACATAACATAGAAAGAAATGAAAGAAAATATTTCGTATGTTCATATTTACATGATATCAAAGCACGTTGGGTAAATCATATCTACTTTAAAAAGGCTTCTTTTTTACGTCATAAACTCGTTTTCTGTGCGAATTTCATCACAAAATCCTAAACTCACTAAACAGGAACCTAATGTACAGTAGTTGTCGTTTGTTTATGTAATATATACGTGTTTCTCGTTTCTCGTTTTTTTTTTAATATAGATTAGACCGTTGGTGTTCCCGTTTGAATGGTTTTACAATAGTAATTGTGTGGCCCTTTATAGCTTGTAGTTCGGTGTGAGCAAATGCTCCGTGTTGATGGCCGTATATTAACCTATAATGGTTTACTGTTTAAATTGTTATTTGGATGGGGAGTTGTCTCATTGGAACTCACATCACATCTTCCTATATCTATGAAATTGTAGACCAGTTTCCTATCCAGGATCCAATTAATGAATATTTGCTTGAATAGTAAACTAAATAACTAATACAAAGCCGATATGAAATTCTTTTATTTCATAATGTTTAAATCAAATGCATAAACAGGTTTTTTAATATGCAGCTTCTCTGTTCGTTGTATTTAAATATCATATCTAACTAGATCTGTCATCAACTGCATACACTTTGATCTCTGCAACATGCAAGTACTCTGTACCTTTTATCATCAGTTTTACATATCGTGCATTTTCGTCAGGTTCACATTCAAATATAAGATGAGCTCCGAGTTGTGCAGGTCCAACGTAATGGGCACATAGATGCATTTTATTGTGTGATGGTCCAACAATAATGTCCAAATCATGCAGACGTTCTCCTAAATAATAATATAAAAAAAAAAATTACCGAAAAAATAATCTTGCAAATTATTGTTTCCCTGTATAAGCAGTACCTTGTCCCAAAATAAGTTTTTTATGTGTTTATTCGGCTTATTTGTAGATAAGTTATAAACATCTGCACAATTTCATTGTATATTTCTATAGGTTTCAGTGTTAGATATTTTGGAAATCTCGTCAATATTTCCTCGAAAACAATTAGCGATTTGCTGTTAACGTCCTTGTTGACATATTAAGTACAAACACTTTCGACTGAAATGTGTTTGTTGTTACGTGTTTAACAGCGCGACAAACAGTTAATCAGTTCCAATTATAATGGTATCATAGGGTAAACGAACCGGTGTATTACTATTGCTATTCTAGACATCCAAACGCACTTCCCTGAGTTGTTGCAATGCGTTTCATTTTGGGACTTTTCAAGACTATGAACGTCGTTATGGGGAACATATAAGTATTATGATGCATCCGTCATTGTTTGGGACTCATTATTCAGAAATCGGCATTACGAAATATTTCAAAAATAGTAAGAAATTTACAGTTAACGTAAATATGACTTGTAAATCAGAAAATTTTCCCTTTTGTATAACCTGAGTCTGTAAAGAAAATTACATTGCTCAAACATGAAACAGTGTGTGGGGACTGGTCAAAATACAAAAAAAACCCAGCAAATACGGCAACCCGAGTACAGACAAATTCCGTTGAGCGAACATTTAGAAATTTGTTCAGGAAAAAATACAATGTTTTCCCGTTTTTAAAATATACGGAACAGAAGAGAGAAAAAAAAGAAAAATGCAACAAACAAAAAAAGGAGTGAACGAGTAAAAACTGGAGAAAAATAGATTCATGGTGATTGTTTTCTTTATAACATGACACTAGACAAGAACAAAATATCTACTGAAGCTACTGTTACCCACCTGTCGATTTAGCTCCTTCATTTCTGTTAAAAATTTCAATCCGCTTTATTTGATAGTTTTTTCCTAAATCAACAATCCAATAAGGGGATTGCTCTTTGAGTGTGTGCATGTAAGTGTTCACACTTCCATCAACAGCTCTTGATGCAGACAGTTCCGCTAGAACTGAACTTTGTTCGGCTGGTTTTCCGTGAGCAACTTCTCTTAGGTTAATAGTTCTGTTATCTGAAAAAGAAAAAAAAAACAGATTTCCAACAGCCTGCTTATTATCGTTATTATTATTTCATTAGATTGTTTTCTTTCTTGTTATTTTTTGGCATTTTTCTTATTCTTCAATTTACTCAAAAGATGATGGTAAGGTTTAAAATAAAACCGACAACACTAAAATCTGTTATGTTCTTAATAGGTTCATGAATGTATTTATTATAATATATGAAGGCATTAATACAAGCAATGTATATAGTATTGGCGATAGCCCAGAATTGCTTGCATAGTGAACAACGTTATTTATTAATAATTTACACAAACAAATTTTTTTATTAATAAATAAACCAAATTTTAAAATCATGAATAAACTATTAGGTATAACTTGTTAAATTAATATAAACCTACTACTAACAAAACCAAAATACGATTGACAAGAGTATAGACTGAATATAGAAAAGCTCGATCACTAACGATTTCGACGGCAGGGCTCACCCAAGCAAACCAATAGTTTAGATAAAGTGGAAACCTGTGTCCAACCCAAATACGACAAGTCGTTTCTAGAGATATACCCGAATATGTACAGTTTTGAAAACATATAATTGCATATATATATCATAATATATTCATTGTAACAAATGTAACTTGAATTTTGTCATGACAGCGGCGGGTTAGAAAGTGACAGTCTCTTGAAAAAAAACCGCCCCACTATAAAATTAGTCACGTGTCGTATACCTAGTGCCACAAACCAATAAAACTTATACACTATGTTCCGTTGATATGTTATGAATGCCCCAATTTCATTACTTTCGCAACATGAGAAATTAGGGCGTATTACATTTGCCCCCATTTGGTGATTTAAATGTTTTAAGTCTCCGCACGTTCATTTCACAGGTAATGACTCATGACAGATATAATACAGTTATTATAAAGTTTGAACATATTTGTAAATTTGAATTATATATTTTTCATATTGAATTCTAAAATAGGAAATAAAGTGAATCATAAGATATCATGTAATCGCTGAAGACAAACATTTGCAAATTTCAGAGTAAACAGTAATTTTGTTTGAAACTTTACAGAATAGTTTTTTTTAAACAGTTGGAAATTCCAAGACTTAAGTTGATAATTCCGAGATAAATGTGGATAATTCAAAGATGAAAGTTGATAATTCCAAGATTAAAGTTGACAATTTCTAGATTTAAGTAAATAATTCCAAAATTAAAGTCGACAATTTGAATAAAATTATAATAATTAAAAGTGAGGCTCTAATATGCGGCCGTAGTTTCTAAATACTTATTCAAAAGTTACCTCTCTGTACTGCTTCAAGAAGTTCTTGTAAAATACCGTTATGACGATTCAATATAGCAGTGGTTTCGTTCAACTTTGATTCAACTCTATCCAATGCCAATGACTTTGGTCCAATAACGGATATTATGATATTCCCTGTAAAATTTAAAATAGAGTATTTTGTATTTTTATATTCAATTATTATTATTTTGCACTTTTGCCCAAATATACCATTACAAAAAAGAAAATCTAAATTTTTCGAATGACAAAAACATTTAGATATATAGATAAAAAGTTTTTTTACTGGTAGAAATACGGATATAATGCAAATATTGTTTAAACATAAATGAAACATATAGTTACCTGTAGTCAACTTCCCACGAATTTCATGTAAGATTTTAGCATTCTGATCTAACTTGGCTTCGAGATTTACACATACACCTAAATCAAGCGTCAATACATTTTGAATCAAAAGGATAATGAACAGTAATGGACACTGAATTAGTAATGTTTTCACCATCATCCTTCCACGATTTTGAAATTTTGATTCATTATTTATAACTTTAAATCATATTTATTTACATTATTTACGTGTTAAAAATACAAAATGTTGTGTACACGTCGTAACCTAGAGGATTTCCGACTTAAACTGCGATGTAACTTGGTTTTGTTATGATGAATTAAAACATAAATTTTGAGAAGATTGATACACCGAGTTTAAATTAACCATTCAAATGTCTGTCTTGTATGATTCGTTTGTGTTTTATGCCACTAAATTGGAAATGTTGAAAAAGATGTTATATCGATGAATTGGTGTATTTAACCTTGTGGAGTAATCAAGATTAATTTTGTTCATGAACTGTAGCAGACAGATCAAATGATCATTACACTCAATATTTGATGCATTTATTTTTTAGTTTTTTTAGTCACATCATTACAGATCGTTTATATAATAAAACTGAGAATTGAAATGGGGAATATGTCAAAAAGACAACATCTCGACCAAAGAGCATGTATATATATGTCGTTGTTAATTGATAGTATGTCTCATAGTTGTGTGGTGAAGAGGTGAACGATACGTTGATGTGTGTTGTAAAATGGCCAAAACGATGGTCTTGGACACACATGTTGAGGTTGATACAACAATTGTATTGCAAATAACACACATATGGGCCAAGAGCAAACAATAAAATGACAATTTTCGAATGAGAGAGAAAAGCATATGAGTCCCTGTCATTAAAGATAAAGCTCAAATTGTCAGCCTTTTCTTGCAACTAGATCAGTGATGAAAAATATTGAAAACAACACGTTATTAATTTCTTGCGTCCGAAGCGCTTTTCTGGATTGACCTTTTCTGGATTGACCTTGGAACGCTCAAAGCCAAACATTTGAAATCCAAAGATGTATAAGTACCGAAACCGTTGAAAAGAGCTGTATGTCAAAAAATACCTAAAATAATAGCCAAATTCATCTAAAGCCAACTTTGCCTGAGGGAGTTGAAACCTTGTGTGAAATAATGTGGATTCATTAATATTTGTTTGATACGATTTTCGTGGATTTCGTGGATACAGGGGAACCACGAATTTAAATAATCAACAAATACAGATTATGACGCAGTAGCATCCACGATGTATGGCAACTTACAACCTTTACAATAATGTTTTATCAAAGTGTTTTAGTAGTTTCTTCGCACAAATTTATCAAGTGAAGACTTTTGTAAACATAGAAAAGCAGGAATAACTTTATCTTAATGAAAGAAAAGTACTCAATTTTCGATGAAATTGTATTTTCAACTTCCTAATCATTGTTCTTGATAACGACATACCATTATCTCTACGACAAAAGTGAGCTTAAATTTTTTCAAACACATGGAAACTACTTCAAATTTGGATAAAAAGTTGTTTTACTTCCGTTTAGTTGTTCTGATATTTAAATCAGTATTTATTTTTTTTTGGACAAAATCCAACTTATTTGAAACTACTGGGTCGATGCCACTGCTGGTGGAGATTTATTTCCCCGAGGGTATCACCAGCCCTGTAGTCAGCACTTCTGTGTTGACTTGAGTTTTCATTGATATGTTTATAATTATTTTTGGAAAACTTAGGCTTTTCTACCTCAGGAGTAGATTACCTTAGCTGTATTTGGCGAAACTTTTAGACATTTTTGGTCCTCAATGCTCTTCAACTTAAAGTTTGTACTTTATTTGGCCTTTATAACAGTTTTGATTCAAGCGTCACTGATGAGTCTTTTGTAGACGAAACGCGCGTCTGGCGTAAATGTTAAATTTTATTCCTGGTATCTATGATAAGTTTATTTCATGTTGGTTTATGAATATTTTTGTTTAAATTCAATTGACTGATACATAAATTTGTTCTATATGGTATCACATGTTATGTCATATAAGAATGAACTTGTATATGTTAACCAATCTTTACTGGGAACACCTATTTAACAAGAAACATCATTTTGGAAATCTTATTTTTAAGATGACAACAGTCTGTCTACCTTCGTAACAGTAATTCTGAAACAAATGAACTTAATATGAATTTTTTCCTGATTGTGCAGGTTTTTTTTTGTTATAACAACATGTACGTTTACCGGAATAAATGCAATTGATGAAGATGTGAAATCGGAAACTTTCAAAACAAAGGGTAGCACTAGAATTGTCCAGACCGAAAATACCACCGATGTGTATTATAGGTCCATAATTTGATGTGCAGGTATATGCCTATCATATCCACAATGCTGGTGGCGGGTTATTCCAAAGGAGCATCAACATGTCGTATTGATACTTCTGAGCAATGCTGCGTTGAAACTGAAACATTAGACAAATTGAGGTTTATTCAACGAAACTCATATCGTAAGTAAAATGACATACATTTTGCAATACATTGTTGGTTATATTCCCTTTTAAATCAATGATTGTTTAAACAACAAATGAGCTCATCAGCAGTTCAACAAAAGTAAAATGTCAACGACAAATATGTTCTTCGAATATGTGTGTATAATTAACAAATCAAAAATATTGCAAATGAGAGCTAAAAATTACTAATAGGGTTTTGAATTGTTTAATTTATTGCTGTTGGGATAAGAACCCAATTTTTGAAAGTCTCAACAGTTCTTTATAGGTAGGTTTGTTTAATAGGTCTGAGATATTTATAACAATGTTTTTTTTTATTGTAATACGGGAACCACTTACCATACAATTTTGACCTGAGGCGAGTATGGTTTTTGTTCAATATACATGCATGTTCAATCAAACATTACACTACAGTGGTAATACCATAATCTATTACATAATGAAACACATATATAATTATAGACATGGCATTATTGTTGTTGTCTTCTAATCATGATATGTAATCCTTCTACTACATTACACTACTACTACAAATTGTACAGAGTCTAAAAAGATCATATTTTACTTGATAAGACTCGACATAATCACGACAGTACTTAACTATATTTAACTCTTATCGACTTAGGTCTCTGATTGAGTACTTGATATTAGAGGTACATAGTCTAGATATTGGCTCGAAAACTGCCCGTCCAGTCCCGACTCAGTCTCAACCAGTCTTGAGCTTAAAATGTAGTATCGGCTGGTCAAAATCAGCCCACCTAACTCAATTATGTACTCATCTTAGTACATTCTAGTTTAGTTGGTATTTTAATTCATGGCTGTCAAATTTAAGAATATAATTGATAGGTAAAAAAAAATCTTGAATTTTCAGTTCTGATTTAGTAGGAAATTATTTCTATATTTTTTCAAAGCAACTTGGATTGTCATAATACTTTACAGCTATCCCAATTATATATTGATCTTACACAAAACCAGGTTGTACAGCTATCCCAACTATATATTGACCTTACACAATACTGGGTTATATGGTAGTTTTGTTTATTCCTGTCAAATTTACGTATAAAATCTAAATGGTAAAATAGCTATAATTTACAGTTAAGACTAAATTCAAATAGTCACCTTTATTTATTTTATAAAAGAGGGACGGAAGATACCAAAGGGACAGTCAAAGTCATAAATCTAAAACTGACAACGCCATGGCTAAAAATGAAAAAGACAAACAGACAAACAATAGTACACATGAAACAACATAGAAAACCAAAGAATAAACAACACGAACCCCACCAAAACTAGGGGTGATCTCAGGTGCTCCGGCTCCACATGTATAACTTTTCCAAATCAATTTGGTTTTTTTCTAAAACTACTCAGCTATCTCAATTATATATTGATCTTACATAATGTTAGGTTGTTTGGTAGATTAGGTTGCTGTTGTCAAATTTAATGGTTTGATTAATTAGGCAAATCTAGAATGTTAAGTTGGGATTTAACTAAAATAGTCACCTCTAAATTTGTTTTGAACTTTTTCAAATTAACTCGAATTGTCTTGATAAAATTAACGGTACCAATTTTCTTGCACCAGATGCGCATTTCGACAATACATGTCTCTTCAGTGATGCTCGTGGCCAAAATATTTGAAATCCAAAGCTTATATAAAAGATGTAGAGCTATAATCCAAAAGGTCCAAAAAGTAAAGCCAAATCCGGAAAAGGAATCAGAGCTTTGCATGAGGGAGATACATTCCTTAATTTAAAACAATTTCTAATATTTTGTTACAGCAAATTTAAATAACACAAACAATCCGTATTGTCATGCCAGTACCGAAGTACTGGCTACTGGGCTGGTGATACCCTCGGGGACTAATAGTCCACCAGCAGAGGCATCGACCCAGTGGTAGTAATAAAATTAACGGTACCAATTTTCTTGCACCAGATGCGCATTTCGACAATACATGTCTCTTCAGTGATGCTCGTGGCCAAAATATTTGAAATCCAAAGCTTATATAAAAGATGTAGAGCTATAATCCAAAAGGTCCAAAAAGTAAAGCCAAATCCGGAAAAGGAATCAGAGCTTTGCATGAGGGAGATACATTCCTTAATTTAAAACAATTTCTAATATTTTGTTACAGCAAATTTTAATAACACAAACAATCCGTATTGTCATGCCAGTACCGAAATTTTGAAGCTATCTCAATTTAAAACTGACCTTACAGAAAATCAAGTCGTTTGGTAATTCGGTTCATTTCTGTCAAGTTTAAGAACTAAAATTGCTAAAAATTAAGTATCAAGGATATATCACAACGTTGATTGCTGAACCCCTATTTGACATTTAACATATTATGTTTGTTTGTCCTCATTTTGTTCATACATTGTTGTAAATATAATTGAATTGCAATTAGTTAAATAAAGCATCATAGATATATATGAAAAAGACCACAATCTTCAGATCAATATGATACTTGCAGTGGCAAAAAAATCATGAATTTTAAGTATGAATAAACGGTGTAAAAGATAACGTTAACACTATATATAACAATAATACCAAAACAATATAAGGCCCTTTTTAAAGATGAAGTGTACTGTTGTCACTGTTTCCTCGATTTTACTGAATAAAAAAACTATGCCAAATTCAACTATTATCACTACCAAAGCATATTATGAATCATACATTTTGTTTAAGACTGAAGGCGTACTGTGAAATTCTGTGTTATATATGATTGATTTTTCAATCATCATTATTGTTGAGGCTAAAATGCAAGTTTCTATGATAACCTATTTCTATTTTTATTATTCAAACCAAAATTTCTATCATACGGACGCGCGATATTCCAAAAGTTTTTTTTTCCATCATCACCTATTTACTGTACTTTATTAATATAAATAAGAAATGCAATATTTTGCTATTATTTTAAATATTGTATTATGCAACCGTTCGTTCCGTTTGATCCTTTGTTTATAAAGTAAATAAGCGTTCATGAGCTACATCCATCGACGATCTCATACTCAAAAGATGTTTGAAGCCTAATCAAGTTAAATTACTTCTTTTGTTTCGTTCCATGGTCAAACAAAATTGATCATGTCTTCTACGTATAGGAAAAGTGTTTGTTGATTTGAATAACTTGAGATAAGATTTTTGTTGGTTTTTTTTTCTAAAAGAAAGACTATTTTATTTCGCTATATATAAATTCAAATGAGAAAACATGCTATAAAACAAATCATTAATTGAATCATACATTAAACGGAATCAATAAGTTGTTTCAAAAATATTGACTTCACCAACAATACAAAATTATAAGTGGAGTCTAACAATTTGAATAGTACTTTTAGTGTCAAAAATATGATTATATCGAATTAGGAGATTAGAGAGAAACATCATTGAGACTTATCAATAAAATCTAACTTAAGGTGGTACCCAACACTTTCACTAAAATTAATTTGGCTCGTTTAATTTTTTTGAAATTTTGACAAAGTGTTTACTTTGACCATTTGACAAAAATATAAAAATTTGAAAAAATTTGAACCAACCGTTTTGTCAGAAAAAATACACTGGTTATATAGTAGTTTGACAAACACTTATTTTGATCATTGAGAAGCTTAATATTACCTTAACAACACAATGTAATTAAAACGTTTAGCTGAATTTACAGAGTTATCTCCCTGTAGTGTTAGGTACCACCTTAATACAATTCGACGTACATAAGAAGCCTCCAGCAAAATATATGTGTTTATCCTACAAAACAACTTCGTTATCCTTCTTTCACATTCCATAACGCCTCAGTTTAAATAATAAGTATAAAACAGGTTCATATATGAACCTCACATTCTCATTAAGAAAAAATTCACACACCTAATTGAATGGGCATTCAAAAAATCAGAATGTGAATAAATATGTTCAAACTCTTTTTGGTCATTATTAGTAGCAATAAACAAAAAAACTATGTTAATTGGACTTGCTTTGATACTATATATGCCCTTGAATTTTTACTAGATAACATTTTTTTGTTCGCTTTGGGGATTCCGTATATCGGCAGGTTATCGTAATTCCAATGGGGATTAACTGTGCACCACTTATTGTGGACCTGTTTTTGTATTGTTATGAGTTAAAATTTATGACAAAAATAAGCAAAGACCCATCGAAACAAAATCTGATAAACAAATTTAATAATACTTTTAGATATTTGGATGATAATTTGGCACTCAATAATGACGACTTCAGTATGTATATTAATGAAATATAACCTGTTGAACTTACTTTAAATAAAGCTAAAACTAACAATGACCACTGCCCTTTTCTCGATCTTGATATCTATATACTTTTTTACATTGGTTGGAGGTATAGGGGGAGGGTTGAAATCTCACAAAAATGTTTAACCCCGCCGCATTTTTGCACCTGTCCCAAGTCAGGAGCCTCTATTTTAATTTTAGTTTCTTGTGTACAATTTGGAAATTATTATGGCGTTCATTATCACTGGACTAGTATATATTTGTTTAGGGGCCAGCTGAAGGACGCCTCCGGGTGCGGGAATTTCTCGCTACATTGAAGACCTGTTGGTGACCTTCTGTTGTTGTTTTTGTATTTGGTCGAGTTGTTGTCTCTTTGACACATTCCCCATTTTCATTCTCAATTTTATCTAGCCAGTTTTGATTGTTTGGTTATTTCGATAAATGAAGATAAAACTGTCAGTACTAGTTGTACTCGAATATGAAGATTAACATTTGTGCAAGGTACAAAATACTGACATGGTTAACAAAGCTAAAAACTGTTAGCTGCTATGAGTATGGAAGCACACTATGTAGTTGTATAAAACATGTAAATGGTGCCATAGCAAATTTTTGTTTACAAATTTGTATTTGTATAGTAACGAACTAGGATAATAACATAATGTTGACTACTGTACCCCCATCTTTGACATTTTTACCTACTGTGCATGTTGTTTTATTCCAAAATCGTTTATCAATATTATGAGCTTTTAATATGCGACTGGCAAATACGTAAGAGGTTTAGCTATCTATAAAACCAAGTTTAATCCAACGTTTTCAACTTATGAAAACGTCTGTACCAAGTAAAAAATATGACAGTTGTTGTCCATTTATTTAGTGTGTTTGAGCTTTTGCTTTCGTCCTTTGATTACGGAATTTCTGTTTTGCTATTTTAATTTTCAAAATACTACCAAGTCTAACCACGAACTTAAGTGTGACATTATATGAAATCATTGATCATTGAAATTGACTTACACTTTTAACTGTATACATGTACATACTAGCTGATGTATTAAAGAGTTAGATTTGATCCATTTCCATCAATTTCTATATTTATGTTTTATTCAGACGTATCTGATTTAATTCATGTAGAAGACTCGATATTGCCAGAATTGTCACAAAAAGAAACTTGCGTAGGGATCAAGGAATTTCGAAATCATTCAAGAGGTAAAATATGATAAATTAGAATGAAATAGATATGATAATTTACGAATTTACAAACAAGTTTGAAGATTGGATTTTCTTCTGACCAGTGTTAAGACCAAAATTTTGTCGGAAAATGCCGTTGCCAAGTCAAAAGCATATTGAAAGCGTTTAGTTTTGTCTGTTTATGGAAGCCTCTTTTTTCTTTAGCTTTTGATTGTTTTTTTTTTTTATTAATCTAAGTTGGCTTCTCAATGGTTTCAAAAAAAGTAACATCTTATTTTGGGGATTGTAATGCACAGGTCACAGATAATAATGAAACTGATCATTACATTGCAATGGTAGGAGACATACACTATTTTTGTATCTTTACAATTCTTTTGTACTGTGAATATGGATGATGAACTGACGGCCTTATTAATGTACAAAATGAAGATAGAAAAAAAGCATGTAACACAGTTGAAAACGACATGCACTAAACTACAAGCTCCTTTGACTTTTGATTAACACATGTAGAATTTTTCAAGGTTTAACAAGTTATTTTAATCCATATCCTCCAATAACCTGGGACAGTCGTGCACGAAACAAAACAATCTGGACAAAACGAAAAAAACAAACTGAAAAACCAAATATGATAATGTGTCACAAACAACAACCATTCAGTTATAGACTCCTGACTTGGGACAGGCAGATATAAAATATGGCGGGGTTAAACAAGTTTGAAGGGTTGAAGCATCCCAAAATCCTGACCCAATGGTGTAACTGTACAACATAAGAACAATCTATAAAAAACCGTTGAAAAAGGCTTGATTTATCAGAAGGATACAAATAGAAATACATCAAATAAGACACATATTGGACGTTAACGGGTACTTGTACTTCGCAGTAACCAAAAGACACTAATTATAATTCTGAGAGTATTCGTAGGTACTGACATATAGTTCAAAGCTAATAACAGATAATAAAAAGTATATTTTAATTTCAGATACATGTAGCAGCAATTGGAATCGGGAAAAAGTTGTTGAAGACAAACTTCCAGTAGCAGTGGTAGCACCTATGCCACCTCCACCACCGGATCTACCGAATCCTATCATATAATAATCACATATTCAAATGACTTCGAATGAATGATAAAAAAATTATTAGCAAAATTTTATTAAATAATACTATGTCTGTACAAATCGAAAATTTTTACATGTTCAGTTCGTAATATTTAGGTAAAAATGTTTGAATTTTTAAATGTTTTAATGTACTGCATGGACTCACTTTACCCAGACATTATATGATGCAGAGACCGCGTATTATCGATTTGTTTCATATCATAAATGTAGCTTACATGTGATGTATAGAGCATGGCTTCAGGACTATTTAAAAAAAAGTGAATACCGTTATGCTGCTTGTTTATTTTTGGGTAATATTTATAGATTAATCAAATCAGTGATGTGTGTTACCATTACTTTTTTTTTAAATTTTAAACATATTTTATTATTAATCACCCGTAACATCAACTATCAGTGGTCAAGGAAAGCAACTAAGGGGCACCAAATTTAACAGTCTTATTTGTCGGGGGAAAAAGCAAATGAGAAAAGCATCCCATTATAAATAATTATCACTCTTAAGATAAATTGATAAATCAAATAGTTAGCCCTCTTTCATGTAAGTAATATCAAGGATAATCTGTTTTTTTTAAAATATTTTAATCTACTTACATGACGTTAGATTACCACAGTACCTTTCAAAAAAGAAAGACACAGCGTATTTTCATCTGTTTGAACATTTTGAAATAATATTTTTACCTCAGATTTGATGTAAATATATAACATTAGGTATATTTTAACAAATAGTGTATACGATTATAATTCTTCTTAACCTCGTTTTCAGGAATTTATTACATTTCTTAAAAGAGCTACGTTTACAAAAGGTAAAATTGATGTTCCTGCCGGTGTCACGGACCAATAATACATTATTCTGCATAGGCATTAATTTTTTCCATATTGTTATATATGCCTGTACCAAGTCTGGAATATGGCAGTTGTTATCCATTCTTTTGATGTGTTTGAGCTTTTGATTTTGCCATTTGATTAGTGACTTTCCGTTTTGAATTTTCCTCAGAGTTCACAATTTTTGTGATTTTACTTTCCATTTGCGATAAATTGTGTTACAGCATTTAAACGATTATTGCTATTGTTTGAAAAATATTTCTGAAGATTATAAAGTGGAGATATTGTATGCATTGTTTTTTTTTTTTTTTTATTGTATTTCGATTATTTCGACATATTTCAAAACGAATCAAAACTTTCTCGCGATGAATATTATAATATTTCATTACAATCATTTCTGATTTTAAGAGGTTTTTACATTACCTTTTGTAGAGAAAACACATAAAGCATCTGCAATTTGAGTTCTTTTTAAAATTTGCATGAAGGCATAAATCCATAATGAGAAAACATTGAAAAAATCACGAAATTCCTAAGATGACGACACAGAGAATATCGGAGTTTATAAAGTCTAAAAAAACGTGCAATAACACTTTTGTATCCACCGTTTTCAATTGACATTTGAAAATATAATTTTGATTATTCCTGGACGAATTAAATTAATCAAAATGTACATATTAATAATAACTATATCAATATTGTGTTATCAAAACCAGTACGCTCGGTAGGGTGTTCCGAGATATTGCACTGTAAAACCCCAAATTACATCACTGAGATAAAAGATTTGATATCATAAATTTAGCGTCAGTATTTATCACAATAAAGGGGAAACATTGTTTCTACAGGTAATCTACAGGTAAGAGTTGTTTCATATTTTTAATGAAAAATTTAGATTAGTCTTCTACAATCGGACTACGTGTTATAGATATTCTTTATTTCTTGCGCGAAGTATACCTATGAACTGAACTACAGAAAAATGTCTGTAACATGTTTTTAAGACTGATTTAAAATGAACTTTACGAATTAGCTGTTCGAAAATTATTAACTTAGCGGTTTTTATTCTCGTATTAACATAGAGTACATGTACAAGTATATCACTATACATGTTAAAAAAGTAATAAAAATACTGATATATCCATTAATCGTTTTGTTTGTATTCTATGTTTTAATAAAGTTTTTTTTTTTTTTTTTTGTCGTTTTATTCATTTTTTTAATGATAAGTGAGGATTATCTGAATTTTAAAGTGAAAAAAGCTTTCTTGTATCAAATAGCTTTGATAATGTATCTGATGTCGGTTCATCAGTTATGGTTGTTTATAAGATATAGAAGAATGTGCTTTAACTTTTATCTCTTTCTGTGTACTCAAAATCAATATTGATAATGTTATACACAGTACATCCACACATTTGTTAACAAATATTATCTATATTCTAATAGAAGATGACGTTTAACATGTTAGTTACCCCGATTTTGTGTTTTGTCCATGGATTTATTAGTTTTGAACAGCGCGGTATACTACTGTTGCCTTTATTTAAATCTGAATTTTCATATCGCCAAAAACTAAGCACTCTACATTAACCACGAAGGGGTAGAAGTTGCAGTTATTAAGTATCATTTGTTTCATCTTTGAAATTCGTTATCCATGAAAACATAAAGCCAATGTATGTGCTACTTCTGTCTTACAATTATTACTATGTAGTTTCAATTTCAACAATGATTCAAAATTCATATTATATCATTTGTATATTTTCAATACAATTGCAGACGGGATAGAAGACACCTGTTATTCATTTTTATTTTTTTTGTAATTTTAAATTAAGTTAAAAGAATTTAATTTTTAAGTTGTTCAAAGATTGACTGATGTTTTTTTTTATTTTCGTCGTGTTCCGATATTCCTATTCGATTATCCCTTTTGTTCAAATGTGGTATTTTCGTTCTTTATAAAAAAAATATGTGCTATAACTCTTAATTTAAGTGTTTTCATATAATTTTGAATATTAAGATTTTTGTCCATATAAACGAGCATACAAACGTCCTTCAAGATCAACACACACATTTACGTATAATCATGTTTTTCGTCATCATTATCATTGCATTCCTTACCCAGAATGTTTCGTTACTATAGCACTGTGTCTAAACCACACCGGCAAAATTTGTTCGGACTCGATGGTATCTAACATCCGGCACAATGACGGGAACATTAATAGACAGAAGGCAACTAGGTTTCTCCTTATTTTTTTTTATTTTTTATGATATCGAAAAAGATATATACATATACAACTATTTTCTATTGTGATATGCAATATTTTCTACAACCGTTATATATTAACGGAGAAATAAGTAAAAAAGCACGTCAAAATAACGAATTTAGTGAACCTTGCCTCGAAATTGTGTAATTTATCGTTAAATTGTTCACATTGTACGGAAATAAAGGTACGAGAAGATAGATACTGACACGGAGATTGCAAAACTTGTTTTTATGAACAACCAATTTTGTATATCTGTGTATGGAACGAAAGAAATGGGTCATGTCAAAATGACACTGGCCGGTTTCGTCAATATTTACCACCCGGTTTGGTCATAGATTTCACAATGCATAACCCGGTTTGGTCAAATGCAATCTATACGTCTTCTAGATTCGCCACTTATATTATAAAGCGTATACCGAATTAAAATATTGTAAGAAATAAGAAAACAGGGACACCCGCGAAATCGGATTATGTGAGTCTGATTATATTTATTATGAACATTCTCATTGATATTTTTAAACAAACGACACTTAGTGATTCGATTTCATAGCGTTTTGAACTACATGCATTTGTATAAAGCTGCATATGTCAAAAGTTAGAAGGTTTGACTGTAACATCTACAAGTATGGAACACAGATTAACGATTTTTTTTCCTATTTGCCATATGTCCATTGCCCTTGACCTAATTTCTATATTATTTTTCCTTCGGCCAGAGATCTTCACCATACATTGAATTGCGACCATTTAAGCATTTGTGACATGTCAGTGCGTACACTTAAGTCTAAATAATATGTCTTATTTTTTTTATTGAAAAAAAACCGCCAGTGAAGTTGTTTGCTATGTACGATCCGGTTCGTGAAATTTGAAATTTTCTGTTGTTACACATTTGTTTTTAAATTCAAGAACGGTGTAATTTTGTTTGGAATTCTTTATTGTTTTTAGCTCACTTGACCAAACAGGAAAAGTTTTTTTTTTCATCACTTGGCACCGGTCGACCGTTGTTCATTATCTTTCAATACAATTTTTTACATAAATGTTCACATCTGAAATTACTAGGCTGCATTTAACAAACCTAATTTAAAATCATATGTCTTTTTAATAATAATTAGGGTATCTAGTTTTAAAAAGTTTACTGTGACCCCGCTTGTCAACCAAGATGGCCTTTATGGCTCAGAAATAAACAAAGGGGGGCATGCAAGTGCATGATGTCAATTATTTAAAAACAGCCGTAGACATAGACAATTCGAAAGGGTCAGATGATTATCTTCAAAATCTTGAGCTCTACCATTTGTCAATTTAGTATAAAATTCTCACAATAGTTCCTAAAGGAGTTATTGCATTGCCCTTAAATGACGAATTTGAAGTTCTTTTTATCTATTTCTATCTATTATTTTCAAACATATCTATAAAAGTCATATAGCAAAAACGACTTAGGAAGTCAAGAAGATATACAAATAAATCGACTTGGCCGATATCCTAATAAAACTTTTGACCTTTAATTAAGAGTTTTTGTTTTCATTTCATTGCGTTTTAACACGCCCGTCAAAATTTTGACAGGACGTATTATTGCATACATCCGTCCGTCCGTCTGTCCTTCCTTCCATCTGTCCGTTCCACCATCTATCAGTCATTCTGTCCGGCCGTCCGTCTATCTATTCGTCCAGCGTAAACATGTCGCACTATAACTTTAGAACAGCTTATCTAGTTTTCATGAAACCTAACAAAGTTTTTTCTTGAAATGGTGAAACGACCTGTAAAACTTTTAGTGAAAATCAAATGAAATCGTTTTGAGTTACAGAACTTTGTAAGTAAAACAGGAATGTGGTTTTTTTAACATGTCGCGCCATATCTCAAAACGATTTATCATTATTGGATCAAACTTTACACACCTCTTAGTAATATTAATCTTAACTTCTGCATACTTTTTGGTGATGTTTTAAATTTTGTTGATTACGCGTTATTTAGGATTTTTTTTGTAAAAAAAGGGGGGTCACATATTGCGATGCATCCCAAAACCTATATAAAAAAATATCATAGTGTTAATGTTAAAAAAAATAATAATATATCAGCGTTTGCCACTGAGGATTTATATTCCATTTCAAATTAGTTTTAAGATCAGTGAAATAACGGATACGTCTTTCATTAGGAAAATGTGTAGACTATAATTACACTGTACCTCTGTAAATAAATGTAAACACGCCAAGTTAACTTTATAATAAATGTATATTTAAATTCTGTAGAAAGACACTGTACAGATCCGTGTTAATGTTGCTTTTCATAAATTGTTGGTTTTAAAAAAATACAAAAAACCGGGTGATATATATAGACGAAACCGGGTGATTGTTAGTAAACAACAATGACGAAACCGGTGTATTTTAATTTGACATGACCCATTTCTTTCGTTCCATACACAGAAATACAAGTATTGAGATGCTCATAATGACAAGTTTTGCAATCTCCGTGTCAGTATCTATCTTCCCGTACCTTTCTTTCCCTACAATGTGAACAATTTAACGAGAAATTAAACAATTTCGAGGCAAGGTTCACTCAATTCGTCATTTTGACATGCAATTTTTACTTATTTCTTCGTTAATATAGGACGGTTGTAGAAAATATTGCAAATCACAGAAGAAAATAGTTGTATATGTATATATATTCTTCGATATCATTAAAAAAAAAAAAAAAAAATATGGATAAATCTATCTTTCTTCTCTCTACTGATGTTCCGTCATTGTGCCGGATGTTAGATACCATCGAGTCCGATCAAATTTTGTCCGGTTTTGTTTAGACACAGTGTATAGGGACATGTATTCTATACAAAACTACGTTTTAAAGAACCACAAAAATATTGCGAGGTCATTGCTGGTTTGATTATAATAATTTGTGTACCATTAAAACCATATTGCCTCCACTCTTCAAAATGTGGACTGCAATGCAGACATGTAGGTAATGCGGTTCGGATTTTTTTTCAAATTTCACACGCAACTAGGGAGGAACATGTTGCAATCACTATTGTTGATTTTTTTTCTGTTGCTATGTAAGATCAAATTCATAAATATTGAGAAAATTGCTTTGAGTTCTTCTTTGAAATTTGTTGATGCTTTGATCCATTATTCACTTACATGTCTGGATTTGTTAATTGTTTCCGTTTTTTTTCTTCTGGGAAATCTGAATTATTTGACTAGAAGTCAACCTTATTCTAAAAGATATCAGTGTTTTGTACGATGATTGGTTTTTGGTTATACACTGGTTCATGAAAACCAATTACACAAATTTTCAAAACAATACAAGAAACTATAGAATTCGTCAATTTAATAACTTATCTTGTCAACATTTTTCATAGATATTGACATTTTGAGCATTTTTGTTTTGTTAAAGTTGTATGTCTATTTAAGTGGTTATTTTATAAGATGATTAACAGCTATCGGCATTTTAGAGCCATTGTGACCATGTTGGTATGTTGCAGTGTAGAAACATACATACGTTATGTGAGATACATTGTGGGCTAGATTGCAATTGGTTTAGAGAGAATTTGAAACCAAGTTAACAAGGACCAAGTGGTATCAATAGCTCACATGAAATGAAGGGACAATTGACCTAACTAGTAGCTATAAAGTCGCAATGTCTAACGTACAATATATTTCGTAATAAAACACAAAAGAAACTCAGTATCCAGATGTTTTAAACATTTTATTTCTAGTGCATATACAGGAAAAACAATAAATAAAATTTCTGTGTGACGCAAATTTCTTGATTTACAATCATCAGGAACACAGATCATGACGAAAGTAAAAAAAAATGTGAGTGCTTGAACAACACTGATTGATAAGTTATTTTCATTTTCAGCAACAAACCATCCTTGATAATTGATTAGAAAAAAACAACATACATATTTATCAAACATAATTTAATAATCAATAGCAGTTCATATTCTTTTTCCTTCATCTCTGTCGTCCAATTAGTAACCTACCTTTTATAGTTTCCTATTCTATTTCTCATTTAACAGGTACATGTACATGTGAAAAAAACTATTTTATTAGAAGAAACAAAAATCAACAAGTGAGCATGAATATACAGAATACAGATAACGAAGCCTCCAACGAATATCGAGTGAAGTCGCTGAGGGTGTTTGGCGGGATACAGATTGTGATTGGTGTACTATGTGGAATTCTGAGTTTAGCTGGAGTAATCACTGACAGTGTAAATCTGAGTAAAAGTTGTGATTACAATGATAATTCTAATTACAATTATGATGGTGATTACTATCCGTGTTCATCACCACTCCTTGCTTACGATATAATTTGTGTCATCTTTTCAGGATGGGTGAGATGTTAAATTATTTAAAAAAAAAATATTATATCAAGATTAAAAAAAATTACTACATTTTATCAATAAAGAAATTAAACCAAAACACAAAAGTGGACACTATAAAACCTATTGAAAGTTCTCCCTTCACACACGAAAAACACACACACAACTTTAAAAAAAACAAATCATTCGAAATACTGATTATTAAAATGAAAATGCAAAATGATGTTAAGGCTAAAGGGTTTTGTATTGTGCTAGGGCTTGATACTTTAACATTTAAGAAAACAATGATTTTACGGCGGTATCTTGTAAGAACTGACTGAAAAAAATCGATATTTGCGTGCCACTAGAACATTGGAATATCATCTTTGTGAGCATGATCTTGAGAATGTGCAAACCGACGTGTCAGTCATGTTCAAAGACGTTTTGAGGATTAATATTACATTTTTGTTACCGGCAAAACACAAAATAATAATTAGTAACGATTGATTTTCCTTGCAATTTCCCCCCTCAGTCATATATTTATCAGAATTTTTAAAACTTACAGTATGTTGCATTTGATAGATTGAATAATTTTTGATAGTGATTCCAATTATATTTTCCTGGTAATAAAAAAATAACACGCACTTATATTGTCATTCGGTGATCAGCTTTATCTATATCTTTTATAGTTTATACTGACAGGAACTTTTCCATTTTGCATGACCCCGAGGCGTCAAAGTCGCTGGAAATGTTTGGTAAGCACTAGTGTTCATTTACAATAAACAATCAAACATAACTTAATTCAAATTAAATCAAATTTGTCTTTAAATCCCTAACAATGCACAATCAGGGAAGCACTAAAACTACCGTTAAGGTAAGGATAACTAAGCCAACAATAAGATCGAATATACATCGGTATATGCATTAATGCAATAAGCTAGACAAAGAGAGTTATAATAAAATTAAGAATGAAAATAGGGAATGTGTCAAAGAGTCAACAACTCGACCATAGAGCAGAAAAAATAGATAAGTACTCAAATCAACATATTTTGTAAACTTTTTCAAAATCATAAAGAGTTCCTCCAACAATGACAGGAAAGAGCAACACTCGTTCCATATAGTATGCTTTACAATGTATAAGCATAGCATAGAATAATTAATATTTAGTTGGGTTTTTTGTCACAGTAAACATGACATTGGACGATGGGTGTAACATCTGCTTACCTCCTTCCTATCTGATATCATCCTCAGTGTTGATAGGGTTCGTGTTGCTCAGTCTTTAGTTGTTGGTGTTATTTTGTATTTACTGTTGCTTGTCTTTAAGTATTTGTTTATTTTTAGCCATGTTCTATGCAGTGTTTGTTTTTGACTTATGAGTTAAAATGTCTCTTTTGGTATTTTTATCTTCTTTTGAATTCCTTAGAATGTTCTGTACAGGGTTATTATTTACAATATTTATATAGCGCATTCATTATCTAAATAAAATTTGAAGTGCTTTGAGTAATTTTAATTATATAATGAATGCGCTATATAAATATTGTAAATAATAATAATTTGTTGTTATAGAAATTATGGTTGGTGTCACATACGAGACAGCATTTGCTTACTTTTCCGAAACAGTTTTTTTTTTGGTTACTGTTGTTCGGTCTTTGTTATACTCGATCCAAATTATATCTGGAAACATTAGGACAAACTATATAGATTTGAGAAGTTTGGGTATGAGTGCATATGAGACAACTCACCATCCAAGTCATAATTTGTAAAGGTAAACCATATATGTTAAAGTATGGTCTTCATCACGGAGCATTAGCTCAAATCGAACAGCAATATGTAAAGGGCCCCTAAAATTGCTAGCGTAAAAAACACTCAAACGGCCAAAACCAACGATCTATATAAAAAAAACAAGAAAAGAGAAACATTTATGAACAACATCAACAAATGACAACCACTAAGCATTAGCTACCTGACTTAGAACAGATGCAAACAAAAGCAACGGGTTTACTGTTTTAATGAGTACCAAACCTTCACCTATACCTAAATCATTAGTGTATCATCAAAACAGAAAAAGAAACACTGCAAAATATAGTTGAAATGGCTGAACTTAGTTTAAACAAATATAAAAACATAAAAATAGGCCATTAGTTTTTTCTCGTTTAAATTAATAAACATTTGCTGTTTGGGGTCTTTTATAACTGACTATGCGGTATATGCTTTGTTCATTGTTGAGGTCCGTACATTGACCTATAGTTGTTTATTTTCTGTGTCATAAGATCTCTTATGGAAAGTTGTCTCATGAGAAATCATACACATCTTTTGATATATACAAACCAGTGAATATACACGGAACGAAAAATCTGATCTATGACATAATTCAAATCAAGAAAATAAGGGGATAGATAATACAAATTTCAGAAATCAAACCGTAACCTTTATTTTAATTGGATTTGACTTGCAACTGTTTAATCCGTTTTTGTTTGATGTGCGTGTATTTTTTGTCCAATCTCCCTCTGTATGTTAATCTTAACTTATTCACAAACATTCGGACATTTCTCAAATGCTAAAAGTCTTGAAAAATTTCTAGCGCTACAAATATTATTTAAATATAACGTTTTTTCATATACCATTTGCATAGATTGACAACGGTCTGCACTCCAACAAAGTTAAATAGAAATGTGTGTGTTTGTCTGCTTACTTGCTTCTGTTTTCTTTGACGATCTATCCAACAACACTGATATATACAGATATACATTTTTTTAACTACAGAAAATTGCGTTCATGGTTTGTTGTATTGTCAGTGCATCCTTGTTTGTACCAACAGTATTTAGTTTGGGAGTTGTCGGAGCAATTTCTGTAAGTATCATTCTATTCATCTTTTTTGAAAATTGTCTTTATTAGATGTAGGTATCTTGAGAAAATTTGAAAATTAATAAAACACGAATTTTGATAATTCAATTAAAGAAGATGCAAATGAGACAGTAACAACCAAACATACCAAATAGCCAAAACTTTATCAAGAAGTAAAAAACTGTCATTAATTGTAATCATGTCTCTTAGCATGTTGTTCAACTCTTAATAGCCGTAGACGAATAACCATCAATTTCGAAAGATGTAAACATATGAATATTACAATATCGTAATTACATCCAAACTATACGTCATATTTAAGCTACTAACAATTGCAGGAAAACATTTTTTATGTATGTTAAATTGTATACTAAATGTAGAAGAGGACACAAACGTATGTTATGCTGTAGTTGACGAATCCATATATAAATTTTATTATTTTATTTTAATATTTATAAATAACTAATTCTGTATTCCATAGAAACCAATCGACGTTTAATAAACATACAATTAGATATCACAGCGATTATATTCGTATCAAATGGCTATTTTGAGTGTTATTATTCTGTATAATAATTCAATTTTCTATAAAATAACTAATTATGTATTTATATAGCGAGCAGAATATGAAAGTGTTGCTAAAGTGTTGTCGTCTATCATTGCACTGTTGGGTTTTGTTGAATTGGTCATAGCCATAGTTGCATCGTCCTTCTGCTGTTGCTGCTCATCATTTGGTTCATCAGAGGTAAGTAAGTACTTTATTCCAATACTGTAAATCGGGAAATATTTGAGTCGTCTTTATTTCGCGATTTTCCGTCAAAATCTACATTCACGCCGTTTAGAATTGACGATGTCCCGGTGGTGTTCTCTATAAGTTTGTTTTTTGAATTATTTGAAAATATTCGCGGTCGTTTAACTTTTGCATTTCAACTCTCACCCCGAAAATAAAACTGCAGCGAAAATTTCCCTGTTTAGAGTAACACCTCATGTAGGATCATCTCTGGGCGGGATTTTCCCGCTGTGTTACTGGTTCATTGTTGACCTTTGACTGTTTCTTTGAACTCTTTGGTCGTGTTGTTTTCTCTTTAACACATTGCCCATTGTCATTTTCAATATTATCCTTGCTTTGAATAGATTTCCAGCCTGCATTTTTTTTAAATGTGCTATATGTACATTGCGATAATTACGATAATTTGTTAATAAACATTTAGTAGAACAATTCAATATTGTTTTATTTTCCTCCCTCAGTGAAAAGTCAGTTTTCAAGTGACCAATACTGTATCAGCTGATTATCCAAAAGAAATGCTAAACACAATTAGTTGCTTTTTATAGTATAAAAAAGTGTTTTATATTTGTCAACACAATGGAAATTGTTTATACTATAGTTAAACTAATGTCTGCTTTTTTTGATCTGTTTACAGAGAACATTCGTGTACATCACTGCCGGACCGCAAACAAATGTACTTGGAATGCCAAATACCCAAATTATTCAGACTGTAACCGGACAGAACGTATCTGCCGCGCATACTGGTGTTTATCCTGCAGGAATGATGATGCAACAATATCCGGTTTCTACACCTCAGTTTACAGCTGCTGCTCCAGGTCAAGGGGTCAATAATCAATCACCACCACCTTACAAGATATAACTGTTTAGGATATTTATTCAGCATATGCTTTTTGGAACTCTTATCAGTTTTTATGTTTTCCTTCAAAATTAAAACATATGGCTTTTTGCATAAACATGATAACATATGTAAATTATAAACGCAATTTGAAAAATAAAAATTAACGTCTTTATTTCGGAGATACGATTTTCTCAAGTAACACTTATTTTATAAATAATTGAACACTGTGTATTCCATTTTAAAACAACTTTACGCTATATGTTACATGTTCCTGTCCGAAGTCGATTGTTGCTGTGTTGCAGATTTGTTTTCGTTCACCTTTTTGTACATAAATTAGGCAGTTAGTTATCTCATTTTTGGAACTTTGATATCGTATAGATTTTGCGAATTGTCAAAGGTCATACGGAGACCTATAGTTAATTTGTCTGTGTCCTTTGATCTCTTGTGGAGAGTTTTCTCATTGGAAATCATACCAAGTCTTTTTTTCGGTGTCGTTTGGTCTCTTGTGGAAAATTTTCTCACTGGGAATCATACTAAATCTTTTTTGTCATTTGGTCTCTTGTGGAGAATTGTCGTACTGGGTATCATACCAAGTCTTCTTTTTTAATGACAAAGATAACATACTAATGAACCCCAAATTATGTAAAGAAATTACACCATATGAATATGTTCCTTGGATATTTTTGTTGTTTTACTTTTTGGCATAGTTTTTATTTAATTTCTGATTAATTTCACCTGATAATAGACTAACCCCGGCAACAATAACAAAAATGAATATTGTTTCAAAACCTCTTCCGATAAAATTGTTCTCTCATTGCCAATGTTCCAATAACAACAAAAATTGTCGAGGTTTTAATGGGTGGACACTTTTATGCACGTTCGAAGAATTTCTTATCAAAACAAAAAGGTTCTTTCATCCCGAAATAATTTGAATGTTTGAAACAAAAGATTTGTAACAGCGTGTTTCAAATTGCGAGAATATAAAAAAAGAAGATGTGGTATGATTTCCAATGAGACAACTGTCCACCAGAGACCAAAATGACACAGACATTAACAACTATAGGTCACCGTACGGCCTTCAACAATGAGCAAAGCCAATACCGCATAGTCAGCTATAAAAGGTCCTGATAAGACAATGTAAAACAATTCAAACGAGAAAACTAATGGCCTTATTTATATAAAATAATGAACGAAAAACAAATATGTAACACATAAACAAACGACAACCACTGAATTACAGGCCTCGTACTTGGAACAGGCACTAAAATAATGTGGCGGGGTTAAACATGTTAGCGGAATCCCGACCCTCCACCTAACCTGGGACAGTGGTATATCAGTACAACATAAGAACGAACTATGAAAATTAGTTGGAAAAGACTGAACTCATCAGATGGACAAAAAGACAAGTGGACGTGGCCCGGTATTTATACAACCCAACTCAAATTTGAAATGGCAGCTGTAAATTGAAAAAATCTTCTCAAGTTATTTTACAGTTTTCCTACTTACTAGTGTTTTAAACTTTACAATATTTAAATAGTTAGTGCAATTAAAAAAAATTTGTCAAATTAAATATTCTACATGAAATTAAGTCCAAGTACTGGACAATTGATATGCAACCAACAAATAAAGTAATAACCATATGATGATGTGTGAATACAAAAGAATAATACATATTATTAGGTAAGTCAAGTAACAAACAGCGGTAAGAGCTGTGTTCTTTGCAAATGGATAGTTTTCTTGCACTGGTCCCATCAAACATACCTTTCGTACATCTTTTTTTTTATAAATAACAATGGCTGAGCGCTATTCGGTATACGTATGGAAAAAAAATCACAAAAATGATAAAGTCCTAGGAAAATACAAAACGAGAAGTCCGTAATCAAATGTCAAACTCAAAAGCTCAAACACATCAAACGAAAACAAAACTGTCATATTCCAGACTTAATGCAGACATTTTCTTATGTAGAAAAGGGTCGATCAAACCTGGTTTTATAGCTAGCTGAACCACTGACTTGTATGACAGTCGCACTGAATTTCATCACATTGACACATTATGTGAACAAAACAGAGACATTATTAGTAAACAAATTGAATGAAAGACATGAAAACAAAAATTATCAAACAACATTAACAAAACGACGGCATGTATAAGTACAAGCCACGTCATATGTATCAAGGCAACAAGAATACACGTAATCATAGAACAAGAACACATCGACGCAATATATAAGAGGAATTGAATAAAGACGCTCCGCTCCGTCAGCTTAGTTTTCTCTCTGTATTCTTAAGACAGTCGTTATCTATAAAGTCTGATAGCTAATAAAAATAAACATGAAATTTTTAGTATATGAACCCATCAATGATAATTCATGTCAATATAAATAAATACTGATTATATAGGTGATGATAACCTCGGAGTTGAATTTCAACAAGCAGTGACATCACCCCAGTGGTTTTATCGAGTGTTACACAAATATTGTCGAGTTAAGATACCGTTTTCTGGTTAACCATATATCGTATAAAAGTAGTTCATGTATTTTCCCTTAGTATACTCTTTCCAAAAAAGTTTTTAATTTTAATGTGAACAAATTGTATCTCAATGTTTCTAGATAATATCATGAATAAGTTTATAATTCAGAATTTCATTTAACTTGAGTAAAGAAAACCAAAATAATTCAAAATGTTTGATAATGCGTCTTTAGTTGATAAAAAATTAATATGAGCATTAACAAGTGTGGTCATATACTTTAATTTATTTAATGTCATTTAATACAATCATGTATTTGTTGATTCATTTTGTTATCATTTTTATTATGTCTGAAACGTCTACCTTATTAGTTTATCTTTTTCTAGAAATGGGTTGGAACAAAATTGCGCAGTTTTGAGGAAATTTGCAAAATGTCTTCTATGTTTTTCCATAAACATACATGTATCATAGAGATATCAGATGTGGTATGAATGCCAATAAGACAACTGTCTCTCCTAGTTACAATTTGTTAAAGTTAACCCTTGTAAGTCAAAGTACGGTTTGTTCACACATTAAGGTCAACATAATGGAATGCAATTATCATACTCGTATTGGGTTAAGCCAGGATAACCCGAGGTTAAATGAACAATTTTCTACATAAGGGAATGCATGTAACAACTATGGAATAACACATTTTTTCCCCATTCGTTAGATGTTTTTCAGCTTTTGATTTAACCATCGGAAAAGGAACTGTCAATTTTGAATTTTCCTTGGAGTTCCTGATTTCTGTTATTCACTTGATATGTATGGTAGACAAGGTAAACATTGTAAATACGATCTAAACAATGCTAAATGTTTTTTCCTTTTAAACAAATGGATACAAGTTATTTATTTCGATCAATACTGCAATTGTCCGATTTGAGCAGTCAAATTGTATTGCCCGTAAATTAAAATTTCACATGCAGTCATTGACCATATAATCGACATCATACCATCGTCAATTTTACGGACACCATCACGACTTGGTTGATCGTTATGGTAAATCCGTTTTACAGATGATATCGAATATGTTCCTTATGTCGTAACTACAATCCTGTTCACTTTTCACGAAGGGTGCCACTTCTTGAGCACCTGAGAGCACCCCCAGTTTTTGGCGGGGTTCGTGTTGACTTAGTCGTTAGTAGTTTGTGTTGTGTCTTGTGTACTATTATTTGTCTGTTTTTCTATTTATTTTTTAGCCATGTAGTTGTCAGATTATTTTCGATCTATTATCTTGGCTGTTCCTCTAGTATCATTCGCTTTTCTTTTATTTTTCAAGTTTTCCGTTATTCATTTAATTATAGTCAGATTTTGTTTTCGGATTTTTGTTTTCCTAACAATAAACATTCGTGAAATGAAACGACAAAACGACCAAAAAAAAACCGTTTCATTTTGCTCAAATATTTAATGTATTTTGATACAAAATGTGTTCAGCAAAAACATAGGGATATCAATAGATTTTGCTTTTGTATTCCAACTTTAGTCACTTTGGTTACTCAAGTCAGTAGTTCGGTTAACGTATGTTGATTAATAATTTAAGGATGTACTTAGGTGAGGTTTTTGAAAAGTTGTCAAATATTCAGACTTCTCAGTGTTTTACATGCGATTCAAGGTAAAGCATTTGCCGCATAACACATATTTATCTTTTTACATAAGACTTAATAGCTCATTAAAGTTCATTTGACAAAATTTAAGAAGATTCTTGATTTTCTTTCTTTTGATTTGAGACCCCAATAATACCAATGCATTTATAAGGTAAAAGTCCGAGTCAGCCTTTTCCTGCCATATTTGAGTCAACTATCTCGAAAAGGAGCTCCATGACCTATCAATATTTTTAGCATATTTTGAATTAAATTTTACCTTAGCCCACCACAGTACATCCTTAAGCACCGATAGAAATAAAACAGCTAAACTGCAATTATGATATGTAAAAAAATTGAAAAATATATGAATAAGAATATGGAATTGAATTTCAAATGAAATACACTACCATCAGCTATAACGTTACGTAAATATTAGCAACTGTAGGTTAACGTAACTGTTTGGCATTAAGCAATGAGGTTAATCCATACGCCATAGAAAGCTATAAAAATTCCCGATATGATAAAATTCATACGAGACAACTATTGCATTGATCTATGTATACAACAGTTTACGAAACATACATATGATATCTAGCAACACATCAAAACAACCACAAACAGGCTCGTTACTTGAGACAACCAGATACAGAAGGTGCTTAACATGTTTACAGGCGCCAAGAAGTCACCCTTACACTAAACCACTTTTTTCGGAGCTTTCCACAATTTCTAAATGTTTAACCACAAAACTGAAACTTGCATTTTGGAAGGCATTGTCAAACATTCTTATTTCTTCTAGCGATTGATTTCATTAAAAAATTGCCTTTTGCAAATATTTGGATTCTGCTCCGGGTTCCGCGCCATATTTTGACCTTCCAAAATATTCGGGACTGATGAAAGCTAAATGCATTCTTGAAATACAAAAAACGTAAAATCATCAATTTAAAACGGACAGATGAGTATTTGAACATATTAGTTGTGTTTCTTTTAGAACGTTGTATATAATAGAGACGAAAAAAAACTTGATTCTAGATTTATTGTTTTATAAATCAAGTAAGTTGTTGTGTTGCATTGCTTCGTTGCTTTCTTTAATGTACATTGATTTATGGTTGCAGGCTGTTTTATTTTCCGTTCATTCATATCAATATTTCATGTCTTCTCAACTGGATGTAGATGTTAAATGCAAACTTCAATTATTGATCGAAAGTGGGAAAAAAACTAGAGCAACATTTTTCGAAAGCGAACTGACAGTATGTCCATGGTAGTGATAGAACAGCACTCTCTTAGAAGTGTTCTATTATATAACTGTCAGAACTGCTTATTAACTAATATTATCTATCTTATGCCGTTTTCACATTGACCTAAACTCGGTGTTGTGTTAGTGTAACTCACATGTTAACTAAACACAATTACGGTCCCATTCATAAAACTCAATGTTTACATGTAGTTTAAATCCTGTTTTGTCTACATGCAGTCGATAGTCAATGTAGGCCTTGTGTAGGTAACGTGTACACAAAGCTAGGCATCTAGAACTTTAATTTTACCAAGTATATTTAAGGAAGGAACGATTTTAAATAAAATTGATATTTAAAACAATTATGAAGTTCTATACAGAAATATCTTAACTTGATATATTTATTTGTTATAAAAAAAAACACTTTATGTTGTTTTATTAATCCCTTATCAAGACTCGAAGCATCATTATTGCCGAACACATAATTCATTTGAAAGGGTCTTTCGGAATCTATTGGACGTACACGGAGATATTTGCCACTGGTCTTTCCTCAAACAACGATTCACTCATAAATGCATTACTAAAAAAAGTGTGAGGTAAATTGTATTATTTATCTAGTATCTCAGATCCGTTAAAATACATTTATAAATAATAATAAAAAAAAAACATAAACATATCCCTTTGCTAACTACTCCTTGGAGAAAAAATACCATTTGAAATAAACAGAAAAGATAAAAAATGTAGTGATCCTTAACATCTCAACCCCTTTTCTTCGTCTGTAAGCATACTGGTGTAGCCTACATTTTTTAATGCGTAATCGAGACATCTTTAATATCTTCAAACTACTGCAAATCGTCAAAATGGCTTTAATAAAGGAGCAACCACTTAACCTCAAAAAAAGGGGGGATTTTTTTTTTGGCGCGAGCCTTTTTATTCAGTTTTTTTTTCGATGCCAGCAATCAAATATCTTTTTTTAATATTTGACACTGTAATGTATGATGAAACTATGGATTCAGAATATTTTTTTCATCATTTCTATGACATGAATAATTTTTTTTGTCAAATTGAGGATCGGAATACTTTACAGAAAAATTCGAATTCTTTTTAAAGTCAATTGGTCGTTTCCTAACTGCTAGAAAAGTTGTCCGAAAAATTTGCATTCGGTTCTACGTAATAAACATTTACATGACATATAGTTTACAAGTGTGAACACATCTTATGTACAGGTAATTAAACAAGGTTTATAGATGTGAACAAATTAAATGTGAAACCAGTGTACATTACATTAAATTAAATGTAAACATATTTACTGTACATGGCGTTTGACGTGAACACGGCCTTATTTCGAAAGTTCTAAATAAATTCCATTAAAGCAGCTCTCCGAATATTTTTACAACGGATTTAGTTTAGACAGGATTTTCCGTGAAATGCAGATCTTAAGTTTAAAAGTAAATAGTTACAATAAATACAATCTCTGAATATGAGATTTGATAAATTATCGACGTCTCATTACTATTACCCATTCGGCAATCCTCGGTAGAATCCGCTACTCTTGAGGGTACGGAATCGGCCGAGTTGAGACGAATGTACTATTACCTTAACTCTAAAAAATATTTTAACATTGATTGGTCCAAAGTACAGGAAATGACTGTTCATCAAAGTATATAAAATGCAAGACAAATAACGGGTGAAGTTTATATACCGTCAAAACAAATTCTTAATCCCCCTTACCAGGATATTCAATTGACATCAATAATGAAACTAAATCTATTAACATTTCTCCCATTATTCTTATTGAACCAGGATATTAAAAATTATCACATACACCCATTTTTATAACAGTATTGCACTGTAAAACCCCGGTTAGATAACAATGTAAAGATCAATTTATTTCGCAATGCAATCACACATCCTCAGATAGTAAACCAATTAGAAAGATAATCTGTCCTCTTCAGGTAAGACGTTTTATACAGCCGTATTGAGTGTTACTGTGAACCAACAGATTTTCGCGAGCGATTTGTTTTCGCGAATTTCGCGTTTAGAAAAATATCGCAAATATTTATCGTCCTTAATATGTAAAACATGGATTTTTTTTTAGTAAATTTGAGAATCGCAAAAAAGATAGAAAGGGCTTAACGCGAAATAAAGTATACGCGAAAATAAGTCGCTAGATGTGTCCTTAGTTAATCTCATTTAATTGATGAAGTATTAACGAATGATTAATAAATATTTAGGTAAAGGTTGCAGTCGTACATGCGCTTAAAAATTATTGAAATTTACTTAAAAATCGAGTGCAAAATTAATGATCATATTTAAGACCTGTTCGTCAGTATTTCAGACAAAAGTGCCGAAAACTACATAGATATAGGAAGATGTGGTGTGAGTGCCAATGAGACAACTCTCCATCCAAATAACAATTTAAAATTAAACCATTACATGCCTATGTCATAATATTTCCTTTTCTTTACCTATACTAGACTTATGAGTGGGTTAACCACACGTTCGTTTCGCTAGAAAAACTCAAATAAAAAATGGGAAAGGGGGAGGTCTGGCGGATTCGTAAGATTGTGCTAAAATCAACTACGGTAATCTTTAGATTGGTGTAGCTTGGTGTGAATTAAAAGTAAAATAATAAAAATACTGAACTCCGAGGAAGGTTCAAAACGGAGAGTTCCTAATCAAATGGCAAGATCAAATTAAAGCTCAAACACATCAAACAAATTGATAACAACTGTCATATTCCTAACTTGGTACAGGCATTTTCCAATTTAAAAATTGTGGATTGAACCTAGTTTATAGGGATGTATAAGTACAGAGCCAAGTTAAATGGATATCACGAAAAAAAGCGGTAAAAAAATTATTAATAAAAACAAATAAAAGAACACTATAACACGTCTTTAGATGACAAACAATGTCAGTACGCAGAATCTATACTTCAAGACCATCGTGTATCATTTGCTAAGTTAATACGGAATATTTATCAACAATGTATATGTACCTTCCGAGGAACTGTTTGATATACCCATAGTTCATTAACTTTCTACTCAGATACAGTAACATTTGTAAAACATGACATTTTCTAAAAATGAACATATCAAGGATATTTATTTGGTTGATTTCTCACAAAGCATATTTAATATGTATGGGATTTGATCATTGTTAAAGGCGTACCGTTAACTACGGTCGTTTTTTTGTGTGACATTTGATCTCTTGTGGAGAGTTGTCTCATAGGCAATCATACCACATCTTCTTTAATTTATATTAACCCCGCCGTCTTTTTGCGCCTGTCATAATTCAGCGATCTTTGGCCTTTTTTTAGTCTTGTATGTTCGGATTTTAGTTCAATTATATGTTTTAGAGTTAAGTGTGATTCCATTTTCACTGAACTAGTACTCAATTTTATTTAGGGGCCAGCCCATGACCACTTCCGGATGCGCTGCGTTGAAGGCCCATTTTAAATCTTTGGCTGCTATCTGCTCTATAGTTGGATTGTTGTCTCTTTGACTTATTCCCAATTTCCATTCTCTATTTCATTTGTAGCTATATATGTGAGCCAATAACACCTGTAGCTAAAAAAATGAAGTGGTCATGACCTGCATTGTGAAAGAAATGTCTGAATATATCTAAATAATAAATTCATTTTTCCGAATTCAATTGTACTAGAAAATTATAACGCAATAGTTTCAAATGCTTAATATCAGGTCTCCTGTCGGTAAAACAAATATTGTTGTTTACAAATGTGACCTTTACCTGTTTTATCGTTAATAGAGTGTGGTACATTTACGTGTTTGTTGATACGATCCTTTTGTTATCAGTTTCATAAAGAAGAAAATTATACGCCTTCTTTAACTAATAACTTTATATACTAGTATATAAAATAGTATGTTAAAGCAAAAAGATCAAATTATTTTTAAAACTTCACAGTAAATTGTCAACCTTTCAGCTTTTTTGTGGTAGTAGCACCTTTGTATTAACCTGTGTTTTCTTTTAAAGTGACACTTCCTCCAAAGGATGATATATATTACTATTATAAATAACTGCAAATAAAGGTCATTTTAACTCTTAACAATGCATACAAGTTCAAAATCTGTTTTAAAACCATTTATATTAAATATCTTATATATATCTCATTGTTCCGGGTCCGTTATCTGAATTCACGCATTATCAATTTTAACAAGACCGATATTGGATGATGTTTGAATATTTTTCCTTGTCATATTTCTGGTTTTTGTACTTGCGTTTATTGATAGATGTAAAGATTTTTCAGCAACACCATCATAAATCAACTGATAATGAATGTACAGAAGGAAGACAACGGAGTCAATAGAGACTATCCTATGACGACACTGAGAGCGTTTGGTGGATTGCACATAGGCATTGGTATACTATGTGCAATACTGGGTATTGCTGTATTCATCATTGACAATGTTAATATGAGTAAAGATTGCTACATTGATAACAATGGAAGCTACATTGATAACAATGGAACTGCACACGATGAAAAAGAATGTGAAAATCAAGTGTCGTCGGCTCAAACATTCTTTGTTTATGACATAATATGTTTCCTGTTTTCTGGATGGGTGAGCACAACTTACATCCATTTATTCTATTTATGAATGTTGTTATCGAAATAATAAAAGTAGTTGCTTGGTCACTGGGGAAAACGTCATGGATACTTCGCCACATGTTTACATGTGTAGTATAAAACCAGAGCGAATACAAATTTTCAGCTGTAGAAACCAAACCAACGTTGTCATGTGATTAAAACAAGCACATTTCTGCGGGATAATCGCTGAATTATAATATACAGCATTTTGAGGATTCGGAGACAAAATATCCAATTAAGTCTAAATGCCATTCTTCAAACAGCTTGTGAGCTATGAAGGTCACATATCAATATTGTGTTTCAGTCTAGTACAAGGCAGTATTAAATGCTTATATGAGCGTTTAAACATGTGACCGTATACTATTTGCCAATGAATCTCAAACGATAAACACATGATTAATTAGCCAATCAATCAAACAAAAATGTATCTTCATATACATGTTGATATTTAAAACATCAGGTTATCAAATTTTCTTTCTCTCGTTAACAGTTTATAATTACTGGAAGCTTTCCATTTTGTATGACCCAAAGACGTCAAAGTAGTTGGAGGTGTTTGGTAAGAAATAGTATATGTTATAACAAACAATTTTATTAAATTGTAAAAAAAAGATGTGGTATTATTGCCAATGAGATAACTCCCCACTCCAGTTTAAATGAGGTAAAAGTCAAATGTCGATTTCAGAATTTTTAGTTTGCTTTACCATCTACTGACTTCATGCACTGTATCTATTTTTCCTCTACCCTTGCATTTGTCTATAATTAAACGAAATTATGTTAATTTCCAATTTACTAACACAAAAAGCGATAGGCTATTTAAAAATATGTAACATATTGACAAACTATTTCATACTATTTCAAGAAAAAGTCATTGTCATTGAAAATGTAAAATTAACTTTAAAGAATCACTTAAAAACAAAACAATCTTAGTAGCAAATCTTTAATATATTAAAAAGGAAGATGTGGCATGGTTGCCAAGGAGATAACTCTCCACTAGAAACCAAATGACATAGAGATTAACAACTATATGTCACCGTAAAGCCGTCAACAAAGTCCATACGGTATAGTCAACTATAAAAGGCTAATAACTAGTTCTCTACATAAATTTGGCTTTTCTTTACTTCGTTTTTACATTCTAAATAGTTTTCTTTTCAACAAGAGCGACATACATAAACTTAACCATCTCATTTCAGAAAATAACTTTTATGGTTTGTAATATTGTCGCTGCAACTCTTTTTGTACCAGGTGTATTTAGTTTCAGAGTGTTCGGAGCGGTTGTGGTAAGTTGTTTATGTTACGTGCCCCATTTGATTTGGACCAGTATAAATAAAGGCAACAGTAGTATACCGCTGTTCGATAGAGAAAAGAACAAATCCGGTTTACCAACCATATGTAAAACTAAAAATCATGTTTGCTAGATTGTTAATGTCTATTGCATTGGTTACAATGTCAATAATACGATTTAGAATTCCTTGTAACTACTTTTCAACATTTCAATAGCTGTAGCAAGGCAGTTATATCCATGGTTGTTGATCAACCTGTTGGTATATTTTGTGTGTTGAGCTAGACATATATATTTGATCGTAATATAATGTTCAAAAGCCAAGCATGGCCACTTCAGAAATTTTCTGTATTCGGGATTCTTTTTGGAATTTGCCTGTATTTTCGTTTTGTACGAGCTTAATATTTTAAGCGATTTTTTATATTTAAATTGTATCTTTTTGTTTTCCGTTGTATCTAGTTTTTGATATTAGGTTCGAATTTGAAAACTGTCTTTCATGAATATATTCTTTGCGTGACTTGACCTGTTCGACATGACTATCTATGTTCTATTTTTATTTCAAATGTTTAAGAGCAACTTACGTGAATTCATGTGATAGCGGGTTGACAGTTAAATTGCAAGCAATTGTACAGTCACTTATTTATGTATACATACTCATGACAAATTCCTAACAAGTTTCACTATGACAATGGCTTTTAGAATACTCATAGAGGTTACATCATAAAGCAGAAAAGGGTTTCGTATTTAACTCCTTAAAAATTGTGATTTCTATCTTTTTGGACAGATTTCAGCGCTATCGTGTGACAGCTTTGACCGATTTATTCGGAGATCCAGTATTTTAAGAAAACGTATTGCTGCATAAGTCGTTATGTTTTTTGAATGGTAAAAATACATGCATGTATACAAAATTTTGCTCCAAAATCTTTATATTGCAGTCTGTATGAAAATTTAATTTAACGTCTTAATTGTTTTTCTTCACAATGGAACATTTTTTTGTGAAAGGTCCGTTTTTAACTGCATCATGAATGTCCAAAGATGTTTAGTTGTTTAGTATTACAGTTGTGTTCTCGTACATTAAAACATGTGTATATTCAATATGCCATGATACCAATCACGTTGATTCGAAAACATGTTGACAGGCTTATGTGTTTTAAAAAATTGAATTACTTTATTTTAACTGATATAAATGTCAATCAAAATGGATATGTATTAAATTAATCGATTTCGAATGATTTCCAATGAGACAACTGTCAACCATATACCTAGTGAATAAGGGATAAAAACCTGTATCGAAAATTTCAAAACAAAAACAAAACAAGTATATCAGCATATACATCCCGTATACAAGCAAAAGAAATATTCAATTATATAAAAAAAGAAAAATGACCAACTACTTTTGTATCCAAAAAAAATAGGTGTAGACTAGTCGTTAATTATGCTGAAAGAGGGGCGAAATATACCAGAGGGACAGTCAAACTCGAAAATAAACTGACAACGCCATGGCTAAAAAAAGACAAATAATAGTACACAAGACAATACATAGAGAGTTAAAGACTGAGCAACACGAACCCCACCAACAACTGGAGGTGATATCATATTCTATGCAAGGGTAAGCAGATTCTGCTTAACGTGAAAAAGAATGACACAATTCTCCGAAACAGTGGCAGTGTCATCCTTGTTATGCTTTATTGAGCATTTAGCAACTTAACGTCGCTTCAGTTGCAAAGTCTGATAGATAAAGACACCAGGAGTTATAATTCTTTACGTTGATAACAAATGGACCTTTTAACTGTTGATGACGTAGATGATAGTGGCAATAGTTATGAAATATATTTATTTTTATCCTATAGCGAGTAGAACCTAGAACTGATACGGTTGTTTTGTCGTCCTTCATAGCAGTGTTGGGTGCTTTTGATTGGATACTAGCCATTGCTGCAGCATCCTACTGTTGCTGTTGTACATCATGGGATGACACTGATGTAAGTCCTTCTATTTATCATAAAAAAAAATCTGAACATTCGTTAGTTGGAAAACATCAAGAACCGGTACCTTAAACCGGCCCTGTTCACATTAGGTAATAGCATATTTAATGTATACAGTTGGTTGTACGTGGTAAGTAATAGACATACAACTTTCCAACCTTGAAAAAAGTACATACCATTTCATTAATATCAAAAAAGAACCTTAGCATTAAGATTATCAAACAAATTATTATTTTATGTAACAAATCTTCAGGTCATAGTAAAAAAAAATGTGTTGTATATTAAGATAGTAAAACGTATTAAAATATATATGTTTTAAGCATGCTGTCGGTTTTTTTTTTTTTTAGTAATTCAATAATGGAGAAAAAAAACAAGAAAATATGCTCAATAGGAAGCTATTAAACCAAGAGTTCCAAATGGTGAACTTGAAATCATCCCTTCATAAATTTTACGGACGCCTTCACGAGTTGGTTGACCGTTATGGAATAACCGTTTCAGAGATGATATCGGATCTGTTTTTACGTCGTAACTACTATCCCTTTCCCTTTTCATGAAAGTGACTTACCGAATTAGACTATTTACCGTTTTGTTATAACATGAGCAACACGACAGTGCCACATGTAGAGCCGGATCTGATTACCCTTCCGGAGCACCTGAGAACACCCTGAGCTTTTGGTGGGGTTCGTGTTGCTCAGTCTTTAGTTTTCTATGCTGTTTCTTGTGTACTATTATTTGTTTGTTTGCCTTTTTTTATTTTTAAGCCATGACGTCCGTTTATTTTCGATTTAAGAGTTTGACTGTTTCTCTGGTATCTTTTGCCCATATTTTAATTGATATAAAAAAATGAATCTTTTATATTACACTGATTTAAAGGGGTACTAGCTGTCAAATTCGTGGTCAAAGATTTGACTCAAATTTTCATATTTGATTTATGATAATGTAAAACATTTATCCAAACTACCAAAAGTCTAAAATAAACAGTTTACAGAGCATGGGGTAGATAATAAGTAGGTTCGTTTCGTGTGTATTTTAGTCCAGACGCCATCTAATTAACTATCGATTTGACCTCAGATGGCCATATAAGCGATTTAAACAGAAATAAAGATATGAATAGATTAAACCAACACGTGCAATGGGATTTTTATAGGTCTGTTTGAGTGTATTTTATATATTAAAAATATATGTTTCTCATTGTTCTAAACCACATAAGAATGATTTTATATTGATCAAATCAGTAATCAAATCATTTACCGTAGTTTCACTTTCATTTTTGACATTCTTTTTCTTTAACTAACCAGTACACGTACAATGCATGCGTTGACAAACTCTAGCTATGGGTTAAACTGAAGTTCACATGAATATGGATTTAATGAGGTCGACTCATTCACTTGCAAGTGAATAAGTAATTATCAATGCTTCTTCGCTTAATTTGTCAAAATTGAACCATTTTCACTGCGAAAAGCGAATTTTTATTTCACTATTTCACTTTCATTATTGATTGAACAAAAAAAATCTTACTTCATATATCTCGTAGCTAGTGCCCCTTTAAGTCTTTAAGTTATCAAAACCTTTTTTTATAAGAAAACCATTTGATTTGCTTTGAGGGCGTCTTAGAAAATGAATATTCGGCACTAGTAAGAATGAAAAGTGAATAATCTATTTGGCGAGAGTTGAAAGTAAATTGAAGCCCCACAAAATGTCCAAAAAAAACAATTATGTAAAAAATGAAAATAGCTAAAAGTTGGCGCGGTAAAACCATTTAAAATTAACCGGCTTGCATACAAATTTCAAAATGAAGAATTCTCCAGCAATTTATCCCCTGTTTTCTTACTTGCAGTATGCAAACCTAATTATCGTCTCTTTATTACATACACTACAGTATATTGTAAACTTCCGTATGAGTGTAAAAACTTAATGAGTAAAATAGTGACGAAAGACACAACAGGGACAGCCAAACTCCTAAATCGAAAAAACCTAACAACGCTAATAATGAAAACGACAAACAGACAAACGATAGTACACATGACACAACATAGAAAATTTGAGAATACGCTGCACGAACCACAGTAAACGTCTTTAAATAATTGTATTGTGTATTTGCATATACATTATTTTTCTGTTTACAGAAGTCAGTAGTATACGTCACTTTCGGACAACATGCAAATGTGGAAGAAATGCCAAATTCAAAAACTATGCAGTCAAAATTGAGTCAGGATGGATCTAAAATGCGTAGTGGAATTTATCCAGCGGTAGACATGACACAATAATTTCAAGTTTCACACCTACCTCACTTTGCAGGAACTGAACCGGGTTATAAGGTCAACAACAGGCAATCACTATAATACAGGATATAAAAATTATAAACATTTACTTAGCTTTTTGATTTTTATATATTATATAGATCTTATAATATTTGTATGATGTTTTATAATCCAATCTGTCTATTCTTGATAAAGTTTTTGAAATTAAAGTTTACATTAATATTTTGCAAAATAGCTGTCTTGATCTTTTTATTTAGGCAATTTATAGTCCTTTATTTTACATAATAGTTAAAACATGATAAATATATTAAATTAGCAACAATTCACATTCAATTTCAAAATAAATTAAATTATAGAAATGCCTAAGAATATAGCAAATATTGGAAGGCCCTGTATAATTCAACAAGCATATACATGTAGTTTAACAAATAAGAACGCAAACCCTTTTGGTAATTTACAACTTGTTCGCTACCCTACCACATTCGAAGCTTATTTTTATCAACTATTGACTGCGCTTGCGTGTACACCAAAATTGTCATAATGTAGCATCTAAAATTTCCAATGAAAAGTGTCAGTTGAAGATATATTTATATCTTTCGAGCTAATAAAAATAAAAACATAATTTACCATTGAATAATGACCATATCAATACCTTTATGTAATCTTAAAGATATGTGAATATCCGTACGAATTTATTGTTGAATGTTTGGTTCTGGTTAAAAATATCCTTCTTGATTATTGTTTGAAGACACTCAAACAGTAAAATTGCAGTTCTTAGCAATCATCAGGCTTTCATAATTCGATTATATGTTCAGATAAGCAAGAAATATTGATATCACCTAAAAGAACACAATTCAACCTGTGTTATTGTGAATTTTGATAAAGATTGAAAGTCATATATTTTTTAAAGCCTAAGTGTGCATCGATTCATAAAAGATTGCCCCTATCTCTTTGTAATAGATTTCTTATTTAAAAGTCTCATAATGATTGTGAATTAAACCATAGAAGATTGGCCCAATCTCTTTTTGTAGAAGATCTAATAAATGCCCAATATAGACGTCAGCGATACTTTATAAAATGTTTGTACTTGTTCTCCTCTCCTATTTCAGATTATTCTGGATATCAAACTTATCCAAGATTTTGATAAGTTAAAAATATTAAAACAGCTTTTCTTGATTCAACTTCATCAGGATCGATCAAAGATTATTTTAATGCCAAGGATATACAAAACAAATTGTATCATACCCTCTGCTCCGTCGTATGGTGTGTACATAACTCAATTCATACGTTTTGCTCATACATGTTCACACTATACAGAAGTGTGATCCTTACGCAGAAACTGCTCCAACAGAGTTATGAGGAGGAAAGATTTAAATTAGTTTACACTTCGTAAAATTTCTTCGTGGACACCATCACGGATTGGTTGATCTATAGGTTGTGTCTGTTTCTAAATTAACTTATGTAATTTTTCTAAAGTCTTAAAATGTGGTTAACATCTATGTCGTATGTCTACTAAGTACTAAACACGACGAGTTCCTAAATATGACCATGACTGTTATACCGAAGAATTTACATTGCCATACGAAGTGTCTCGGTATTTTGTACATCCAATATGCATGTATTTATTATGTATGACGTTTTTATGGTTTCGCTTGAATACTGTGTCATGTCGTATCCTTTATTGTCCAAATATTTTTAAAACTGCCATTCAATACTATCATCGTCATATTCTCAAAAATGACTGTTATACCGAGTGTGAATTCATTTGACGTTTTTCGGTATTTTGCAACATCCTTGGTTCATATATTTAGTTTTATGTTTCGGTTGGATAATCTGTTATGATTTATCGTCTGTAGTCCAAATAATTAGAAAATTGCCATTCCATAACATCATTGTTATGAAATTTGTTTGAACTAACAATGTGAAAATATTTGTATAAAGTCGAGATTTGAGATTAATTACGTAAGCTCGTCACTGTTTTTTTTTATTTTGCGATTGAGGTCGGTTGTTCTTTCAAGGTATTACTTCTTCCTCCATCAATAGAAGTTAAACGCTATGAAAAACCCGCTGCATTGTTATACGCCGTTCCAAAGTCAGAAGCCTGTTGTTTAGTGGTTTGCGTTTCTCGGTTTGGTTAATGGGTGTTTGAAATGTTTTACACTAGTTATTTTTGGTGCCCTTTATAGCTTGCAGTTCGATGTGAACCTAAGCTCCGTGTTAAAGGCTGTTTTTGACATATAATATTTATACCCTGTGATTTGTATGGAGAGTTGTCTTATTGGCACTCAAACCACATATTCTTATTTATAATACCGATGTAAGTTTAACACCAATCAATCAAATCAATCTGGCTGTAAAAATCCAATCCAGATTGATTTCCGTTTTAGCGTGTGTACCAGTTTCATGTTAGTTGTCTGCTTAAATCTGTTTGATATGAACTACTTGTGACTGGTCAATGATATTTTGCCTTTAGGCTAAATAATTAATTAATCAGTTAAAGGGTAACGATTTGTTTTGAAATTCAAATAGGCAAGGGTAAAATGATGATTTGTACAAGTTATTATATTTTTCTCAGTAAAAATTGTACTAGTAATTACTTTTACAATTGCTTTTGTATAAGTAATAACTTGTACAATTGTATTTGTATAGGTAATTACTTGTATGAAATGCTTGTACAAGTAAAAACCTGTATAAAATTATAGCATGTACACGACATATATAAGGCCATTAGTTTTTTTTCTATTGAATTATTTCATATTTTGCATTTTAAATTCTAATATGACGTCCTTATTACGCTTTGTAATCAAAGCCTTGTTCAAATTAGCATAACAAATATGTATGACACATGCACACGAACTTACTGTGTATATTAACGTTATTTCCATCGCTATCCTTTACAATGTATACATTTAAGCAGCTAGCATAAATTTTAATTATATAATTTTATAAAACAATATATATTTACCCTGCTCATATTTTTATCAAATATGAAATGTAATGCACAAACTCCTCGGGGAGGAAACGTGAACAGCTAAACATTTTTACGATATTTTCGTACGCTTCGACCTATGAAAATACTGTATTTGTCCTATTAGAATCGAAAGAATTCCTTCGTGTCATGCTCTATGCTCATTTTAATATGGGTAGGCATTATTTTTGACCACATTTTACAACTCGCTAACGCTCAGTGTAAAATATCGACAAATATAATGCCTACCCATGTTAAAATGAGCATAGAGCATAACACGAAGGAATTATTTCTTAAATATAAAATATTACCATGACACAATACCTAGATTACGGGATGTATAAGTACAGAGTCACGTCAAATGGTTATCACTAAAAAGACAATAGTGAAAGCTACGGTATTGTCGTCTATACATGCTAAATCGAAGGCACTATATGACTTTGAAAGTTTGATGGCATATTCAGTTTCACCATTTGTAGACCAGCGGTAGAATCCAAAAATATTTTTTTTAATGCACCCATCGAACACACGGCTAAATTATATATCATTGTACAGATAAAATTGTTAACTTTAATATTAATGATGCCGTAAGCATGAGAAGTGGTCGGAATTTCGCATAATTGAGGTCAAAGGTCAACAATTGAATATTACAAAATTTTGTCTTCACTGTCTATTTTGGGCTAAACTTAGGAACATAAAACATATTAAACAATCAGGGGACAAAATTCCATTTAACATATATGGAACCTGTTGTGAGTACAATTGTTGCCCTAAAAACGTCATTTTTAACGTTAAAATTGACGTTTTTCGTTATATGATACATTTTGTTTATTTATGACTTCATTAAGTTTCCATACAAGGATGACCTTGAACTTTGGTTATATTTTTTTCCCATAAAAATGAAGTCTGAAGACGACTTGCTACTATACAAAAGTTATAAGTCAGGTAAAGGAGGGATAAAAGTTAATTCCATTGATTTCAGTTTCAATGGTCATGATGGTTATTTTCGTAAATTTTTTATATTTGTTTTTCAGATAAAAGCTGCTTTTAATATTTTTGTTGTAAAATCAAAATGTATTCATATAAGGTTTATAAAATATGTTAGCATCATATCAACGTTTTTTGAGGTTTTTTAACATTCGGAATGTCCGATCGCCCTTTCATAATAAACGGAAATAGCTTCAGTGTCAAAGTAAACTAAACGTATATTAAATCACTAGAACAGATGGACAAAAACTAAAAGCAAAACAAGTGTATGTATGAATTAGCATTATTAAGACGTAAATAGGTCAGGTAATCAAGCATCATCATCATCATCATCATCTATATCTAACAGGTGTGTTTTGATGTTTTTACAAAGGTCTGATGCTTGACATTGACAAAGTTCAGTATAGGACAAATTCTGTTCAAAACACACACAACTTTTACTGCAAACTGGTTTTACTTCGCATGTGCACACCAAATCTTGAAGGAAGTCAGATGACATTTGACCTTCAAACAAGACAGGTTCAAGACCACACTTTCCTTCTTTCCAACCAAACTGTAGAGGCGATCCAATAGCAGACTTGGCGATATGTGCAGTCAACCAGATTTTGGTTTGGAAAGAAGACCTAAGGACGTGCTGTTTGAAAGATGCTTCACAAGGAGGGAGTCGGACCAAGCTTGAATCTTTACATGTGGCTAATGTCACCCGGAAACTGTTCGGATTATTATGGCAGCGTTTGGACTTTCCTTTATCATCATTAAGCCTAGTTACGAGTTTCCGACTGACGGCTACTGAATCTTCTATATCTAATAAAGATATCTGGGACAAGTCATTGCAATCAACAGGCGCTTCTTTTAGTGCCTTTAGCATGGATTTCTTGCCTATGCCAAATAAAGACGATGTAGTATCACATCCTGTAATAGCATGTGCAGCTTTTTAAACAAAACTGAATTTAACGACCCACACAGCTCGTGAACAGGAATATAACGCCGACAATCCTTAATGCTAGTGATCATTCCTGTTTGAAACCACAATTCAGATAAATGAGTCATCTGTGGGAAATAATGTATTAAAAGTACTAGCACGTCCGTATCCGGAGACTTTACAATAATGCGACCGTTTACACCGTTTTCCCTGTACAGTTTTCGGCTTCAATGCATGCAGAATAATACGTGTATATGCCTCTTCTTGTGTACTTGACAATTCACTGCAATCTGATATACCCTTGGGACTTATTATTTTCACTATTTCTGGATTGGGAAATGATCCAGCAAGGTACAGTTTTTGTCCATCCATTAGACAACTATTTTCTTTCATATACTGTGGATTCATTTATTTCCGTGAGTAACAATTTTCGTGGTTTGAGGATATTTAATTTCATGGTTTTTGCAAAGTCTACACTAATTCCTTTGGAAAACTTATAATTCGTTGCACATTTGAATTCGTGGTTCTCCTGTACCCACGAAATCCACGAAAATTGGTATCCAACGAATATTAATGAATCCACAGTATTGCAAAGTGAATTCACCAAGAAACTTTATAAGTGACTGCTTGTTTTTACCTGAACTAAGAAATTTTTTCCAGTCTGGAATGATTTTTCCTTCGATTACATGAAACACCTTTGGATTGAAAAATGACTTTGATCGACGTTCCAGTATGTGAGCTAAATCTGCCTTGCAATTTTTGCGCATTGTACCATCGTCATGGAACATGAGCCAATTGGATAGGACAGAACGTTTTCAACTGTTATATCCTCTCGACAATTTGCCGAAACTCTGGGTTGATATGCACATTAACTGTGTCACCAGAACGACACTTTAGTTTATTTTTTTCGTCATATCCTCGAAAGATTTTAGTTCAGATCTTGATATCGGGTTATAGAAACTTCGAGACTGCCCATTCGACAAAGAACCATCAACAAAGGATTTAACCCTTTGTGTCCCCTCATTAATACGATTCAAGAAAGAATCTTGAACTTCTTTAGATGCGTGCATCCCAATTGAAATGTTTATGAGAGGAACTGGATGTAAGGTAACATCAAAAGGATCTGTCATTTTGTTGATGATATGATCTATAAAATCACTAACCTGTTGGTTATCTCGTGTCATTGCTGCTGGTTAAATTTCTTCGTGAGATAAATCACTCTCTATGGACAAACAAGCTCTTTCACGCATTTCTGAACCGAAATGACCGAGGACATGTCTCGTTAATGTCCATCTAATCAAAGCATATTTTTTGCGGATTAAACCAACATCCCCCCCCCTGCCCTTAAGAGTCTTTCATAATGTTTTTTTTTCGGTGGCCATGTCACTCCAAATGCCGTTAAAACTTCCCTTTTTTTTGGTGAATTGAAATTCACCAGAATCAAATGCTGATTGGACTTTATGAGGGATATCAAGCATATCAAGAATATAAACCGGGGTCCATCGGGAGTAATTTGTTCTGTGTGTTATTAAGAAGTATGGCAGCATATCAGTAGTAGTATGTAAATGCAATGACCACAAACCCTCCCGTTCTGCATGAATGATTTGAAGCATTACTTCAACCGCGTTCCGGATCTTATCCCAGTACTTAAATGTCGGAGACTCGAGATATCCCCAGTCCCGTGAATCTAACTGTTAATTGTAATACATGGGTGGAATACAGAATCGTTAACTCGTTAAGTACATCTTTGTAAGATTCCGATTCATCTGAAAACTTTGCTTGACATTTGGACAGCATCACCCATACATCCTTTGGTATTGCATCAATTCCATCATTTTCCTCACACCATTTGAAAAACGAAGCAAACCATAACGATCGTAATGCTTCATATACGAGTGTTAAACCTCGAACTGATCGGTCAAACTGTTTCCCTAAGAGCATCTGGTCGACACTGCATCCGGCATAAACACCAGAATCAACCATAAGATCCTAAAGACCTCCATCTGCCCACAATTTGCCAATACAAGCTATAAAACAAGAAAGTGTGTGAAATCCACCAAGCCTCAAAATATGGGATTGAAAAACTTCCGTGATGTGCTGTGATACTGCGAAAAGTTGTTGATCAAACGTCTGTATTGCAAAGTCCTGTCCTACTTCTTTTGACATGTCCATACATTTCTTCATTGTTGTATAAACGGTGGACATATCGCTTGGCTTCGAGTCAACAACTGGTTCATATGTAACAAGTGTCCGACAAGGAAGTGATTCTGAGACTAGGCCATTAAACCCAGTCCAGAAAGGGATTACTTGTTTAATTTGTTCTGGCAGTTCCATTAGAAATTTAATTACTTCTCTGAATAGAAGTCGCAGCAAAACCCAAACGGACTCTAAAGAAGCTTCACATCTTTCTGAACAAGATTGTATATCACTTTATGCATTCTCGCGACGGGGAGGCTCAGGACGCTCTTTTTGGCTTGTTGAATGGTACACAGTTTATTAAAGACATTGTCTGCTCGTCGACTAGTAAAGATTTTTCCTGTCCTCGCATAACTTTAACCTGTTCAGCATGTACAGCGCATGAATCTGTCATTTCAGTCTGCAGTTGGAAAACAGCCCTAGCCATAGGATGGAAGGTATCCTTGCCATCCACCGTTTCCGTGTTTACGTAAATTTTTTCTGATCCTTCCGGGATAAGACAACCATTGGACGTCAGCGGACACAATGTTTACAATGATAAAAAAAAACCAATATATTACCACTCTGGGTATTCAAAATAACAAAAAAAAAACCAATGAAATCAACAACAAAGCAAATAATGTTTTACTTTTTAAATTGTTACTTGGATGGAGAGTTGTCTCATTGGCACTCACACCACATCTTCCTATATCTAAATATAAAACTAGTGTAAAGACAAATATAAACCCTAAAACTGATATCATTTAAACAATTTCAATGTGAAATGCTAATCGACATTTGGAATGTACAGTGATAGAACTGAACGAAGTGAGGATTAAACAAAAGTAAATGTCCCGGACGGTAATTCCGGAATTATATAAATTGTGTGACAGATTAATGTGTTCTATTCAAATTAAAAAAATCTTGTAAATCGAATAAGAAATGTTCCAAACGAAAGTTGTTTTGTATAAAGTAAATATCGAAGTGTATATTTATGCCAAATAAACACAAATGAAGTGTTTTATAATTATTCTGTTATTAACGGAAACCGGTAAAAATCGTGTTAACCACAACTAGTACTACTGAAGTAAAACTGTTTTTAAAAATGTTGATAGTAAATATTTTTTAAACAATTATTGACTAGTTTTATTGTCAGTTATATATTCTTAAATTATCAAATTAAAAAATAGCCGTAATATTGTGATTCGTAATAATAATTAACATTTTAGTGTATCAGTGAATTTTTTTTTATACACTACATAACGCTCTAAAAAGCCATTTTTACGGAAATTCGACCATACGATTTTCTTACGGCATGTTTAAAATATAAGTTAAACATGTATTCTTTCATTTAAAAAAAATCCAGGTGTGTGTTCTTTGGGTGCATTAAACTCCTTAACTAAGCGTCTTTTCAGATTTCGCCGCTGTACTATTGAGTTCAATCCTACAAGTTTCTCCTGATTGGTATCGTATTCCGTAAAAAGATATCCAAAATTTTCCGTAACACAACACCCCTCGTTTTAACGCATGAAGTTTGTATTTCCCGCTTAAAATTTAATTTTATGTTGTTTACAGATTGTTTTTCCTCTGTTACACATACTTCAGCTTTCTTCCTGACTAATTCGATGGTTTCAGACGAGCATCTTTCAATCATAATGGAACCCAATTTCTTTACGTTATTTTTAAAATCCTGTATCTTTGCATCGATAGAACAATCCAAGACGAATGTTTCTACATTCTTATTTTGAACCATGGACTCAATGCAATTCTTTCTTTTTGTAATAGTGTTCTTGATATCGCTCATACCAATGAAGGCTTGTAAATCTGAAGCATATGTTTTCATGTTTTCGATATCTGCGTTGCAATGAACGATCTCTTTTTCTTGGTCATTGAGAAAGGACACAATTGATTCGATCTTTTCACAACATTCCGCTTCTTTCTTGTCAAGTTCTTTCAAGAATTCCTCTTGCATCTTATCGAGGTGTAAATTTATCTCCATTTTCAATCTACGAACATCTTCCATGATTTGCTTCTTTTTATCCTTGACAGTTTTAATATTGGACTCCCTGTTCTCTATGATTCGACTGATATTTACCATTATATCCTTCAAGCTGTGTTCCATCTCTCGGAAAATTTCTGCTGATTTTGCACCAACTGCAAGGTCTTCAAGAAGTTCAAATCCACCGGAGTCTCCATGCTCTTTATACATTTGTAACAAATAGGAACTTCGTGCTTTAAACAGTCTTGCGTGTACTTCTCATTATGATAAGTACAAAATAAGTCAATGTTGGCGATACACGGAGGTAAGTTATTGTTGTAAGATGTCGGAGTTCACATATTGCACACAATGATGTATTTGTAGCCATTGGTCACTGGAAAAAAATAATATTATGTTTATTTTTTTGTTATTTCATTTCCTGCAATAGCTCGAAAGTTTTTAATATAAAGCGACCTTGTTCAGACCTACGTGTCTTAACAAAAGTGTTTCAAACATTCACACAAAATGTTGTTTACCTTCCACAAGACGAATATTTCCTTTGATGTTAGAAGAATTAATATTTCATATTTTTTTTTAATATTGTGCTCATATCTATTGGAAATAATTAACGAATAATGTAAATGAACACTGCAAAGTATTTAAAACAAATCTGTTTTTTTTTTTGTACTTAATGTTAGACTGTTTGGCTCCAACTGTCTCAGGCAAAGTTGCCGTTAGATATATATTTGGCTATTATTTTTAGATCCTTTTTGGTCATGTAGCTTTTTACAATTTCAGTTCTTATCCCTACAAACCAGTAAAAGTCTGATATAGCCTATATCTGTACTCGACTGTACTGATATTTACTCGACCAGTCTAAAATGGTCTGCAATTTACTTGATAATACTCGACTGTAATGTGGACCATACTTAGCAGTCTTAACTTGTACTCGACCTTTATTAGATCAGTACTTAACTAATGTTTATGCGTCGACCTAGTCTGACCCATGCTCGACCTATTCTGGACCATATGCATACTCGACCTAGTCTAAACCATATGCATACTCGACCTAGTCTGAACCATATGCAAACTCAACCTAGTCTGAACCATATGTATACTCGACCTAGTCTGGACCATACTCGACCAGGTTTAACCAACCTTTACCTAATTTTTCTATCTACTAGTATCTATTGTATTTCATCAATTAAGAATCTGTTTTTTAAAAAACAGCTACTGTCCTTGGCTAGAAATGTGAACAACAATTTAAATTAAAAATGTATTCAATTTTGCATGGAAACCAAAATTTCACAATAAACATTATAAAAATTCCACACCATATTTATAAACACTTACATTATATATATATAGATATATATATCTCGCCTTTAAAATGAAAATCAAACAAGCTGATCAAATAATCTCAAAACTGAATTGCGACTAATATTTTCAATGTTATTCAAACAACAAATCTCAAAAAAATATTTAACCCCGCCGCGATTTTGCCCCTGTCCTAAGTCAGGAGCCTCTGGACTTAGTAAGTCTTTTATGAATTTTAATTTTAGTTTCTTGTGTATATTTCGGAGTTTAGTATGACGTCCATTGTCACTGAACTTGTATATATATCTTTGTTTAGGGGCCAGCTCCGGGTGCGGGAGTTTCTCGCTGCATTGAAGACCCATTGGTGGTCTTCGGCTGTAGTCTGCGCTATGGTCGGGTTGTTGTCGCTTTGACACATTCCTCATTTCCATTCTCAAGTTTATCTATCAAAACGGAAAGTATAATGCATCCTATTCTACTTATCCCGATCACTGAAACATTAACCACTCTTAAATAATCGCAAGAAAGCTACATGGATGTCATAAGTTAGAACAGGGTTTTATCATGATCACTTAATATTTTGTTTTAGAATTATATATGAACAAAGTATAAATAAGTTTAACAAATAATTTCAAAATAATAATTAAGAGTCATATATATATTTATTACGAAAATTAACAAATTATCGTCATATTTATATTCTTATATGATTTGTTTTCTATATACTTTATTTTATCTGAATTTACATGAAAAAATAAATGCGCGCAAACGTAACAAATTATAATCCCCAAATTCGTGCAAACATTATGCGCCACTCTGACCAGGTGTAATCTTCTTTATGAGTTTGCCCCAAGCAGGAGGTATTACTCTATTCCTCACCACTAATCAGAAGGACAATTTTGTTTTGCAGTTTGTATCCCTTTTTGATATATTTATATAATACTAGTATATCCCAAATTCTAATTATATATAAATATACTAAATAAATAAATGATTTGGAAAATATGTTGAAGGTATAAAAAGTCATGAGAATTCCGAATGCAATAAGGTTCTATCCGGGCACTCTGGTTCTAAACCCTGGTTCCATCTGGTTTGTTTGGTTCTGAACCTTGGTTCTTTGGTTCGAAACCATGGTAACTGGTTCAACATCCGGGTTGTTTGGTTATAGCAACCCGAATTCCTGGTTCCATCTGGGTTCTTTTCTAGATTATTCTAATGTTCCCGTTGAACTTGAAGAAGATAACCACAAGTATCCGAATAAAAAGATAAAGTAGGTCAAAGACGCTAAAATTGTTTTATAACATTAAACATTTCAGGATCGACGATTAAAGAAGCTGTAAGGTATTTATTTTCTCATTCTAATGATTAGGAAACTAGATAAAAATAAAGCATCGTTTAGATTTTAAAAATAAATCGAAATGGTTCATTATATCGAACATTATTTTATTTAATTCAGTCGTTCTGTTTTTATTTATTTCCTTTTATATTTCTAGACGTTTTAAAACACCAAAATTTGGAGACCTGTCGTTCAATTGGCCAACGATATATGCATCTAGCCACTTCACCAGTTGACGACTGGCATATATATTTAAATGCACATTTAAAGTTCGAATGCATTTTATTTAATAGCTGCTTTGTAATAATATCAGATTTGATAGAAATACGTGTGAAGTATATAATATGTAACAAATCGTTTTGTCAAAACGGAATCTTAAAAGACATATAAAAAGAAAGTGATGATCAATTTAAGTTTAATTGAAAAATAAGTTATAAAATATAACAAAAATGTATATGTACAATAAATTTGTCAAATTTGATACTACTTGTGAAATTAAGGCATGCATATAATCATTATAGGCCAAAAAGAATCAAATCAAACTGAAGATTGCATATTTTTATAATAAAATTGTGTTGGTGTGTGTGTGTTAATGACAGTGCTGGTGGAATGCTTAGCACCAGCACACTAGTCAGAACTTCTGTGTTGGTACCATAGAAAACGAACATAAACTGCGGAGTGACTCTAGTCCGTTCGTCCCGAACGTCCAAAAAAAAAAAGGGTTCCGTTGTTTTAACTTTAGTGGCCTCAACCAAATACTACAAAACTTATACACAAAATAAAAAGAAGATGTGGAAGATGTGTCATGAGTGCCAATAAGAACACTCCACAAAAGACTAAATGATACAGAAATTAACAGCTATAAGTCACCCTACGGCCTTCGACAATGAGCAAAGTCCGTACCGCATAGTCAGTTATAAAAAGTACCGAGAAAAGAAACGGACAAATTATGTACAAAAAAGGACCAAAACAAATATGTAACACATAAACAAACGACAATTCATGAATTAGAGTCTCCTGACTTGGGACAGGTACATACAAACAGAATGCGGCGGATTAAACATGCTGGCAGGATCCCCACCCTTCACCTCATGTGGCATAAGCGCCAAAGAAGAACTCTCGGCAAGAGACCAGGTAACACAGAAATTAACAACTATATGTCACCATACGGCTTTCAACAATGAGCAAATAGGTATAGAAGATGTTGTATGCGTGCCAATGAGACAAATCTCTATATCCAAATAACAATTTATAAAAGTAAACCGTTATAGGTCAATGTACTGCCTTCATACGGAGCCTTGGCTCTCACCGAACCACAAGTTATAAAGGGCCCAAAAACTACTAGTGTAAAACAATTCAATGGAGAAAACCAACGGTCTAATCTAAATAAAAAAACGAGAAACGAGAAAAACGTATAAATTACACAAAAAAACGATAACTACTGTACATCAGATTCCTGACTTAGGACAGGTGCAAACATTTGCAGCCGGATGAAACATTATTATAACATCACAACATAGAAAAAAACACGATAAAACGAAATTCAAACGAGGAAAGCAATGTACAAATGTATAGGCCACTGACTTGCGACTGGCACATGCATACTAAATAGGGCGGGGTTGAACATGTTAGCGGGGTCTTCACCATCTCCCTAACCTGGGACAATGGTTACATTTGTAGTTCCACTTACAAAAAAATGAATTTGAAATTTGGTAGCGTCACTTTTACCGTTCAAGAGTTATCATGTTCCTTTAAAACATAGAAAATGCTGAATTTGCGTTTTCGTTCTTTTAAATAAGTTTGACTCAATCAAATTTTATAAACCTTATACGTAATGCGTATTACCCCATAACACAGCTCTATCAAGTTCGATATTGGGTGGTGTTACTGTTCAAGAGTTATTAGATATAAGAAGTTGGTACTAGTACTAATGATACAGATATCAACACGTAGACTAAAGATAGGAAAGATGCTTAATCTGTTGTTTTTGTTTTTTAACTTTAGTTTGCCTCAACCAAATGTTTTGAAACTTATACACAATGCTAGTGGTCACTTAACAGTCAAAATTACGTGAATCCTGTTTCTATATGTGGAGTTTACTTGTGTTTTCTTTTCACAAGCAGGGGCATCTGTGGCCCATAGACATATTGTACATTTATTTCAGTAAACGGTTTATTTACTTCCTTTGGCTTCTACTTCTATTAGAATTAACTTGCATATTTTTTTAGGATTGCGGTGCAGTTTGATAACAGACAGTGACCAGCAGAAAAAAGTGTTTCACTAGATTGAGCTCTTTGTCTAAGTGTACTTTAAAGGTTCTTCGCACTGAGTTCAGTTTATTGATATGCGTATACCTTCATGTGATTTTTAAGATGCTTAAACAGACTATCCATATCAACATGTCCATCAAATGAAATCCAAGTTAAAATGATTGAACCATTTTGAATTATCAATCTATCACAACTTGCAGTACATGGTGCTACTAGAGCAGTAAATATTCTTTCTAATTTTCACAGCAATAAAAAGATATAGTTCTCATTTGATCAAAACATTCTTCATATCAAAAATTGAGAATGGAAATGTGAAATGTGTTTAAGAGACAGTAACATGACAAAAAAGCAAAAAGCAGTCAAAGGTCACCAATGGGTTTTTAACGAAGTGAGAAAATCCCTCGCCCGGCGGCGGACTTCAGATGGCCCCTTAACAAAATGTGTACTAGTTCAAACTCCAATACATAAAACCGATCTTACAATTAAAAATATACACATATATCTAAATATTTAATATAGATATAAAAATATTAGATATGAGTGCAATCAGACGATTCTCCATATACTTCAAACAGAATATACAAGTTGTACAATGAGGGCAAAGGTCAAGATCATATAAAGTTTCTCGTGCCACAAGACTCACCATCATATGACAATACATCTTCATGCTACATATTCAGAAGCAAGGTCAATTTAGAATTATACTTCTAGGTCAGGGTAATATACAAAGTAACACACTGTATCATGATGATACACCACACTGCATAGGTCAAGAGTCAAAAAGTCATAGTCTGGTCAGGAGTTCCATGCCAAAAAAAAACAACCACAAAGCAGTCCTGCACGAAATTTCATAACGTATCAATGTCTCATGGCATGATGCACTACATTTGCCGAATACAGCAAACATAGGTCAGGGACAGAAACAGAAGACATGTATCTAAACTCAATAGAACAGTACTTGTATTTCAGGTCACTATATGCAAGTGCCTTCAACATAGAACATAAACTCTCGCAACAATTCAAAGTTAAAACGTCTTTCACAAAAGTTTGAGCAGGATTTTTTGCAACGATTACCTTACCGCTGTTAATCGAAAATCGGATCTTAAAACTAGGGTTTACCATTAATTTCTAACCTTACCATGTGATATCACTATGGTAAACTGATAGAAACACTTGATGCAGTCATGAAATTGAATATTTGCAATAGTACGACGAGAACAATACAAGACAGAGTAAGAAACAAATGAAAGTAATTATACATACGAACTTTTTATCACAATGCACAAACTAGGAACCGTAGTTTTTATTCATTTTATTCATTTAAAATGTACGCTCTCGTTAAACAACGGAAATTAACGCTGTATATTTATATAAACGATCAATCTTTTAATAGATATGAATAAATAAGGTTTAAATTTCAGTGTTTTTGTTGACATTTATCTCATTTAACAGATAATTATATAACTATTGTATGTAACCATGAATTAGGAATATAGGACAAAAATTACTCCCCCCCCCCAAAAAAAAAAGTAAGAAAAAGAACCACACATGCCAAACACGAAGTATTTTAATAAGGTTTTATTACTCTCAGTATAGGTGTGGTTTTTAGGTAAAAAAAAATCTTTTTTTTTTACAAACTCTAAAAACTTAAAATTAATATAATTAGTTTTTTTACATAAGATAATTTGATTTAACTATCTCTATTTGATAAATCTGAGAATCATGTTAGGACGCAAAATTATGTTTTTCGATAGTTATCTTTATTCTATTGTGTCAGTAATGGTAAAAAAGAAATTTATCTTTACAGATAAAATTAAAAATAAAAGTAGAGGTTATTTGGTCAAATGTGGTTTAGACTGGTCGATAATTGGTCAGACCTATGGTCGAGTATGGTTTAGACTGAAAAATAGGTCGAGTACAGGTAGAGAATGGGGTTAAGATTGTTTCAGACTGGTCGAGTAATAATTCAGAATATCTTCAATGGCAAAGATAAGGATCAAGTACAAATCAGTACAGTCGAGTATGGTTGAGACTGGGATCGAGTAATGTCGAGTAAAAGTCAGACCAATTCAGACTGGTCGAGTAAAAATCAGTACATTCGAGTACAAATATAGGCCATTTTAGACTTTTACTGGTTTGTACTTTTTTGGCTTTATAAATATTTTGATCTGAGCGTCACTGATGAGTCTTATGTACTTTGATAACACTTGTAGTGTATACATCACTGGCTTCAAAATTGTTGGTTTTATGCGTTCTTGATAAACGTAAAGCAGGTAGCGCTACGGACGAATGAAATGTATCAAATGAATTTTTCATTTACTAGCATGACCGTGACTCAAACGAGACCTGCAATAACCGTGAACAGCAAACACAAATTACTTGCATCCAGATACAAACAGAGTTCTCTCTAAGTATCTGTTAAATTTATCAGAGAAAAAGACAACAACAGGAAACATGTAGTAAATATAAACAATTTTGATTGATACATAATACGTAAATAAAATATGAGTGACAATTGTTGAAGATTTACACCGATTTAGTTAAGCAAAAATAAAGCCGGAATTTTTGGAAAAATCTTTCTTTTATGACCATAACTCCTTAAGGTGTCGTCCAATTGTTTCTTTCATAATAAAATGTTTGTAGCTGGTAATTTAGCTGTTTACAGATACCAGATTTTTATTATTCTTCCTGGTTTAATAGTGTAAATATGAAAATTAGAAAAGAAAAAAATTGCCATTGAAGGACGATAACTCCTTTAAAAATGAAACCAACACGTTAAAAGATTTCATGTGTCCGAAACATTTTCTGTATTTACCTTCAGGTGATAATTTTGAAAAAGAAAGTAAGTAGATCTTGACACTACGAACATTGTTGCCCCAAAATAATTTTTTCTGTCTATTATGGTGTTAACTATTTGATTAGAATTACAGTTCGGACACATGACCTTGATTCTAATCAGATATTAAAGGTTTTCAATACATTTTACCCTTTAGTTTATTTTTAGCAATGAAGATCATGTTTGTTTACTAAACATACTCGAAGGATCATCTGCTCAAAATGTAATTGAAATTGGTTCAGTGGTCTACTTTGTTAGAAAACATGAAAGTTAGTCAAACATCATTATTAAAGGACAATACTGTGTGTAACACCTTAAGGAGTCCATAAAAGGTTTCGGTCATGTGAGCATTTTGTAAATATTTTACTACGGGAGATCGAGTTTGCCATTTTCTATTTTGGCCTTGATATATGATCATCTATGATTGCAAAAAAAAGTAAAAAAGAGCTTTGATTTTCAGATAGGCAAATAAATGGGAAAAATTGTACACACACGTACAGCTGTTTTTATTCTTTCATTGTGTGTGCCTATACCAAGTCAGGATATGAAAAATGTGTGCTGGTTAGTAGTTTATGTCGACTGGTAGCCATGTTGTTGATGTACTGCCCAACTTGGTTATTATTTCCTTTTACCCTTTTATAAAAATAGGAATACTTTAAAATCGGTTGTCAGTTTGATTGATATTTGCTTGATTAACGTTAAGTGACAAATATTCCATACTGATTCAGGACATTTGACCATGAAAACTATAAATAAGCTGCCATATGGAGTATATATACATGTATTTCCCAATTGATAAGATATTCCCGGGTTTGTATTTCCTATCATGATTTTCTTGATAGAGGGATGCTGCTCACAAGGAAGCTATTAAACAAAGACTTCCAAATGGTGAAGCTGAAATCGTCCCTTCATAAATTTTACGTTGGTTGACCCTTATAAAATATCCGTTTCACAAATGATAGCGGATATGTTCCTAATTCCGGCCACTTTTCACGAATGTGACCTACCGAAATAGACTGGTTCCTGGGTTTGTACTAGCATGAGCAACACAACGGGTGCCACATGTTGAGAAGGATATTCTTACACTTCTGGAGCAGTTTTGAAGGTGTTCGTGTTGCTTAGACTTTGATTTTCTATTTTGTGTTTTGTGTAAGGTTAGAATTGTTTGTATGATTGTCGTTTTCTTTGTTACCCATGACGTTGTCAGTTTATTTTCGATTTATGAGTTTGAAATGTCCCTCCGGTATCTTTCGTCCTTTTTTTTATACAAAAAAATTACTAAAATCAAATAGTAAACACTATACCATGTCGTATCAAAGAATGCTATCACTGACTGAAAGTTATCCCAAAGCACTAAGGATGCTGCTATCCTGATATCTTGCACGACACGTGATATTTAACATTTTATATCGATAAAAGAGAAACAAGTTAGAATACAGATTGTTCACTTTTCGTTAACGACCTACATTACATGTCCATGATTTAAATCAGCAATAATTATCAAAAGTCTATATTATTGATATCATAAAAAGGTACAAAGTAAATAAACAAGAAAAGAAACCTTACATGCAACACGGAAGTATGTCGTGATGACAGCGTTGTTTGCATAATAGATAATCAATATGAGTTATCGCTCTTTACCTTTACTAAATCTGGTTGAATATGAATTTGATTTGTACATTTCAGATTCGCATGACTTTCAGAATTTAGTCAATTTTAGTTGATCTTACTGAGGCATTATTCATATTTGACATAATTCTATGGGAGTTCTGTTCTCAATGGGTTTTTTTTCAATTCGTAAAGCTGACTTGACTTAATTTATTATAAAAATCGAGAAGATGTTCCTTATTAGCCGTGTATACTGAATAATTTATTTAGGTATCAATGATGTTTTATATTTAAAACAATTTTTACGAGTGTTAAAAGCATAGATAGTCCCCTATTCATGAAAAAACAAAGTATTACTGTTTGACTTTCATTTCAAATTGAATTGTGAATCTAACAAGATGAAAATTTAAAGTCATTAGATGTGATAAATATGTTTATTAAAAAAATATAAAGGTAGGTCTACTAAAGCATCATCAACTATCAATAATCCCTATGTACCACCTTGCACTAGGAATGACATTAAATTACTAAAATATATAACGAATACATACATATTTGGTGGAGGGTTACTTGCATTGGTATATTAAAAAAGATATTTCACATCCATATTTTTACGGTAATACATTCACCATAACTAAAACTTTTGATATTCCTCCTTAGCTTTATTATCTTCCCAATAAAGATATAGTAATGGATATTGCGAAATCCCTCGTCTCGCATGTGATTGATTCTGTCAATGTAGTGTACAAAGTAAGCCAATCATCAGACTGCAGTAAAATACGCAATTTATTTAAACTATGTTTTTTTTTATTCATATGCTTTTTCTTGATCGTGAAGATTAGCATCTATCCCAGTTTTACATTTATCAGTGAAGTAATACAGAGGTTCCATGTATAATAAATTATCCTAGAACAGATGTATATGTTATGTGCCAAAAGACAATTTAACACCAGACAGAAAAGGTAAGATTGTTGTTAATGGTTTACAAAGTTAGGCATACCATTTAGAAAAAGTTTCATTTTGAAATATATGATAAACAGAAAGGCTAACAGATATCAAATGAACATTTAAAATGAAAATTCACAAACTGATAATGCCATGACTAATAAAAGAAAAAAACAAACATACAAACAGTACACCAAACACAACATTAGAAAACTTAGGACTACGTACCACGAATCTCATGAAAAAAGGGTGCTCTCAGGTGCTCCGGAAGGTAGGCAGATCCTGCTCAACATGTTATACCAGCCGAATATATGTGGTCATGTACCTGACCAAAATCGGAAACCGCGTCTTAATGTTTTTTTTATATTTTGAGAAATTAGCTGGTGGAAGATCTATTACTTTATATGAAAATCAGTATAGGAAAACCATATAAATATACCATCATCGATAGTTATAAAATAAGCAGTTGTGCATGATTGAAATGACAGAATGAGACACATTTCCACCTAGAGACCAAATGCTGCAGATATTAGCAACAAAAGATCACCCCCCCCCCCCCCCCAAACCCGCCTGACATAGCATTTGTGTAAATAAAAACGTTTACAAGAAGAACTAATGCTTGGTTAAAGACATCAAACAAACAAAAAACTATCATAACCGGTTATAGTAATGACCCCGAATTACAGGCTACAGACTAGTTACATGAACTTACAATGTGTAAGGGTTAAAACAATTCTACACCCTACCTCGGACAGTAGCACAACAGTTTACCAAAAGACCAAATTATTCCAAAAAATAAACGCAAAAAAAGTTTTTGGATAAATAGCAGCACACCCTCCCGTAACTTAAGACAGTGGTATAACAGCACATCACATGACTTTATAAATTACATGTATAAGCTGTACTGTTTCTAAAACTTCCCAGCAAAGTTAGTACATCAGCAATATACCCTCTTTATACGGGTAATTATAAAAGTCATAGAATGCTTCATTTCATAATTTTTGAATTTCATTATTAAAAGTTGTATTTTTAATTGAAAAAAATATCTATTGTTTTCACCGTATTTGGTTTTCCTTTGCTTAGATGTTAAGATAGTGCTTTGACATTTGGCATCCATTATCTGCGTTTAATAAATTGACAAACTAAAACAAGCTGCTGTCCGCATCCCCTAATTCCCAGCAGAATTTTTTCTGCTACAATGTACACCTCATTAGTGTGTTAAAGGGATAATTCGCGATTTTACACTTTTTATCTTATTATGTTCATAATACCATAAAAAACATATTCACCAAGTTTTATTTTATTATGAAATCTAATAAAGGAGAAAATTGGGAATTATTAATTTTATTTCTTGAAACTTCCTGACTTATGTGACGTAGTTTAAGTCTTTGATGCATGCCGGGATTGAAAATATCTCATTTAAGTCTTGTTCGTTAACCATCTAATAACGCGATTTAAAGCGCATCGACGACTTTTGGTGTAGCTATTAACCAACGAAAAATAGGTGATAGCCATGCAACTTTTAAAATTAGATCGTGTGGATATTTTGCAACGAATTTTAATAATAAAACTAATTCATACAATAGAACATTTTTATGATTTTTTCTACAAATACTTTAAACAAACATTTGAATTGACATGATCAATAGTGTAATAAAAATACACGTTTGTGTTCTAACCTTTTTGCTTCATTCCAGCAAACATTTTCACTTGCTTGTACGGTGGAAATAAAATGTGTATTGTTTTGTGACACCTAAAGAATGTTAAGTGCGTCGGTTAACTCAAGGTAATTAAAGGAATAGCATTATGTAATTCTAATCCTTTGATCCTCATTCAGTGAAATCTAGATGTCACGGTTTATTGGCTTAAAGGTGTGAACAACATTTCGTATGAATTGAAAACGGGAGTCAGTCAAAGTTATAGACACAGAAATCAAGGACTTATAAAGACGTCCCTGCAGAAATGTAAAAAAAAAAATAATTAACGGGAATAATAAGGTCGCACAATAACTGGATAGCTGTTGTATATTTTTATATTTTGCATAAGCATTTAGATCACTTTTAAATGAATTATGACTTTTAATTAATTCAGTAACGATAAAATACTTAATTATTTTAATTGAAGTATAAATTCATAAATAAAAATAGCTTTCTAATCACGAGTGTATGAACTATAAATTGTACTATTTTAGTTTAGGATTGGCAGCCTTTAATATTTCAAACAGATCATTAACAATTGCAATTATATATAATTTAGTCCATCCCAAGTTATCTTTAATTACCTATTTAGGAATTAATGTTTTCATCAAAATATTTCAAATCACAACGCACGAATACTTCAGATATTTGATAATTTTTTTTAAAAATTGACATAAAATTTAAGAATCTTTTTGGAATGGAATCGAAATTTACGAACATATATGCTTTTAAGTGTGAAAAAAAAAAATCAACAAAATTTATACATAATCGGGAATGTCCTGAACAAAATAGTCTTCGTATCTCACACCGCAACTATATATAATACTTTAGCTATTTGACCAACAATGTATAAAAAAAACAGAACGAATTTAATTTCATCTTTCCCTATTGTTTAATGTTATTATAAGTCTATTTCAACTGGCAAGAATACCCACAAAGCGGACAAGCGGTTTGTTCTTTAAATTGCTGTCATTGAATATCAAGAAAGAAAATAAATCCCGAAATTGATTTGAAACTTTGATACTCTATAGTTTATTTACATCCCTTAGGGATTATTAGTGTACGTCCAGTTGCGTACATATAACATGCATGTCGGAACAATTGCGATGATGAAGAATTTCTTCCTTTATTCGAGAACAATCTAATTAATATATAAATGTCCATAACTTCGATGAGCCAAAGAAAGTTATTATCGACCTGTATTTAAATCTCTTCTTCTTCTTCTTTTGGTATACAATAGTCTTTCGACATTTGATGATTACATACTGTTGGCATACGTGGACTAGTCTACTAACAAAACTTTTACTCCAATTTACACAAAATGTATGTTTCTTTCTTATGTGCAATGTATACATGTATATATTTGAATTTGCGCTATAGTTCCGTAACTTTTCATCCTGGCGTATATACGAATGGTCGACAAGTGCGTACATTTTTTAAAAACAAAATTTCTGGTTTGGTCCGATCTGTCCTTCACCATTGACAAAAAATATGCGGTACGTCTAAACACTGCTAAGGACTCCTTAGTGCACTAAGGACTATACAATGCCACTAAGGACTAGAAAGAGTACTGTTATACGTGTTATTTTTTACATATTATGTTAAAGATTGATATTTAATGCATAAATTTCAAATTTTATAGAAAAACAATCATAAATAAAAAAGATATTCAACATTTTCTAGGCACGTGCCCATTTTTCTTTGATATACCGAAAATCAATGAACCGATTGACACGTGCCAAATAATATAACAACTGATTAAACAATCATATATTCTTTAATCTAAGCAATAAACAATTGTATCGAAAAGATTAATACTTGATTATTTTAATAAAATGTGTTGTTCTTATTTAAAAGTTAAAATTAGTAAAAGGACAAATAATTTTGCTTTTGTTTCATTTATTTCCCGACATAGTTATTTGCCATAGGTTTTAATGTTGATGTGCGCCTAACTAATAAGTAAGAGTGTTGTCAGCTTGGTAAAACGTTTATGTGAGAGACATAAAGACAAAATGAATATATATGTATTTATAACTTTTTTGTTTTTATTTTAATTCCGACAAAGATGCGTTACAAATGGCTTCACTAAAACATGAGTAAATTCCGAAAAAAAAACCACCCTATAAATCATGATTTTTATTTGTCCACTTTCTATTATGAATGTTCCACAGTGTTTAGTACATTATTTACGAATAATTTCCTGCATTTGTCAATTTAAAGTTAAAGATATAATGTTGATAGAAAAAGAGAGTGCTTTGTAAAAATTACTCACTGTTGAAGGCCGTATGGGTAACTTAAAGTTATTAATTTCTGTGTCAGTTTGTCTCTTGTGAATAGTTGTCTCATCACCAACCCGGTTTTTGGACAATGAATAGAAGTTAAAAGCTACTACATACTTTAAATTTGGAAGTACCCATGCAGCAGAAGTAAGAAAAACATGCTACAATGCCGGTCCCAAGTCCGAATAAAGGGGTAGGGAAGTAATATTTCTTTTAACTGGCAGAATCGTATGTTTTATTTTTGGCGCAAATCATACCATCTAATTTTAAAACATGTGGAGCAAACGTAACATTTGAGAAAAAAAGTTGTGGCGCAAAAGGACGCATTTTTGGCGCAAACGGATATCACCCACCAATCCTACCACATCATTTTTTATATTGGTTGCAAATTTTTTTTATCGTATTGAAGTCGTATTTGTCCAGAAATATATTGCTCAAACGTGTTCTTCATATGATAATAAATTTTGAAAATGAACCATTATAGCATACGCACAAAAAAAATAATTTCTGTTCAAATCCGTCTGTTTACTTGTAGCTGGCATTAAATAAGTTTGGTTACATGTAGTAATTTTTTTTTATCAGATGGTTTATTTTTGTCCTGAAATACATTGCTCAAACGTCTTCATATGTAAATTAAAAAAACAGATAAAATTTTGAAAAAGTACCATAGCAAACGCACAAGGGTGGTTGCATGTAGTAAAAAGTTTATTATCTTATTGATTACGTGTTGTCCAGTAATACATTGTATAACGTCTCCATATAAGAAAATAAATTTTGAAAAGTGCACCACAAGAAACAAAATAATGTGTTTCGGCTCCATACCTGTGCGAACGCATGTCCGTCGTCGCCCGTATTCTGTCATTTATTAATATGAACATCAAACTAAAAAACCTTCATTAGATATAATATATTGTTCTGGAGACAAATTTATTAGTTTCAAGAAATAATTACAAAATACACTTGAGAAAAAAATACTTCTTCATTCTGAAAAAAACACATTAATAGTATTTCAACAACAATTCCTTTTTTAAAAGTATCCAACTTTACCAATCTTGTCCATTAAACACAACAAATAGCATGATTCCCGTGTAATCAGTAATGTAATTTGACACGTGTCAAACGGTTCATTGATTTTCGGCACATCAAAGAAATACGGGCACGTGTCTGAATAATGTTGAATATCTTATTCATCTAAGATTATTTTTCTACAAAAATTGAAATTTATTCATTAAATATCATTCTCTACCATAATATGAAAAGAAATTACATGTAACAGCACCCCATCTAGTCCTTAGTGGCATTTAATAAGTCCTTAGTGCACTAAGGACTCCTTAGCAGTGTTTAGACGCACCCAAAAATATGTATATTTGGATCTTTATTTCATCAAATCTGTTGTTTATTTTTAGGTACTATCTATATTTTTATAAATGATTTTCTTTACATCAGAAATGTTATTCATAAACAAGCGTATGAGTTTAGTAATGACTAGTATATACTATCACTTTCGGACACGCAAGATAGAGATGCATATTATACACCTAATAGTTCAAAATGGAAAGTTATAAATTATCGGCCGTGTACAATGATCAATACCCTAAGAAGTGAAACGATGCATGAATTTGCAAGCTCGACAGGAAATCGCTTGAATACCTGGACGTGTCACACCCCCTGCAATACCTTAGGGAGTAATACCTTTAGCCATGCAGGTGATCAGTGGAGCGAAGATCCTAATTTATTTGAATAAAGTTTATTACATAAAAGAATTATGAACTAATTAGATTTCCGAAAACAATTCAAGTTTCACAGAACACTTATTTATGATTTGAAATTTTTACTTTTTAACTAATTCCAATATTATCATTATTGTTAAAAATAACAGATCGTGGATATTAAAAAAAAAGATAAGAAAATTTTCCGTATCAACTTAGTTATAGTTAACTAGTCGGATAAAACAACCGTACGATTGACAAGATATCGACACGCAAATACGACTACACCGGGTTACTGTAGTTTTGGTCCTTAGACATATCTTGGGTGCATTTCGGTGAAGGTAACAAAATGGCCGACCTCAGAGAATTGATACTCTAAATTTAAAATCGATGTTGATCTCTTATCTATCAGAATAAAACTTTAATATTCAAGAATTTGAGCATTTTTATGCAGAATGAACATAATATCAATTTTTGATTTTTTTGCGAAGTTTCCCTTTAAACAGTAAAAATTCCCTAACTGGCTTAGGCTGTCTATGCCTTGGGCAGAATACCTTAGTAATTCACAGTGTTAAGAACTTTTATTAGCAATAAATATACAGAAAATGACAGAGGCGGAATTCACTTTATTCATATCTACTTAAATATACACTTTTCTTATTGATAAACTCTTGTAGCCACCATTCTTCCTAAATTTTCGGAACACTTGAATTAAATCTTTTTTTCCTTTGTCCGAAAAAAGAATAAATACACCATTCCCAAATGCACCTTCAAAAAGTAAGATAGCAATAAATTATCGACCTCCTAAAAACGTTCATAGCGGAAACTCCTTTATCACATGGCAAAATCAAAAGCTCAAACACATCAAGCACATCAAGCACATCAAACGAATTGGAAACAACTGCCACATGATTGTCCAAATTTGGTACAGGCATTTCCTTTGGCAAACGTTATTTGATTTGGACAAGAGTAGTTTGTTCTTCTATTATTTGCTCGTCTTTTTTATGCACTTTCAGTAATTATATAAAAAGGCAGAAAAAAATTGCCAAAACTTGTACAACATACCATATCAAACACAAACACCGTTTCCTACGACAAAATACCAGACAAACAAATGTAGGTAAATAATACAAAATATTATATACAGCTTGATTTTTTACTGACAACATGTGATGGGGATGAACCAGTTTCACATGCGTACAAACCTTTTCCTTTTGCCTATCTAGAACGTTGTCTTAAAATTACAATTCACATAACACATGTAAAACTTGCATAATATACACATGGAAAAAAGTATTGCAACACCTTGATTTTTTAAAAATTGAAAAATCAGTCTCTTATTTTGGATGGAATATGATAAAATATTTGTAAAATAATATTGAAACGTAGTTAATGATAACATTGGCTTTAAAACGAACAAAAAATGTATGAAAAAAAAGGTTTTATCGAATCAAAATTTTTATAACAAAATGAAGTGTTATTTGTACAAAAAAATGCATTTTACAAGTTTTACTGTAGTCGAACTTTACAATGTCAGACATTTTAAAATTTATCTTTAGATGATTGTTCACATCATGGTTGGTCGATATACGCCAAATAATTAGTACTTTGTGCGCAGCTTCCATTCAAACGGATAACCGCATCTTAATGTCTTCTGATTCCTGCCATAAGTCGACTCATTTGTTGCTAAGCTAGCAGCAACCATTCTTGACAAAGGATATTGTTTATTTCATGACCTGTTTGAACTGGGGTGCACTTTACGCCCAACAGTGTCCCATATATGCTCGATATGGTTCAAATTCGGGCTACGATAGGGCCAAAGAAGATAAACCGAATTCCATTGGAACAATGGATCTTCCTCTACGACGTTAATTTCCAACTTTGGCGAGCTCTGCACAATATTGGATACGGGCATCTGTGTGTCTGTTCGTAGGCAAAGGTCCCCGAAATGGTATTATCGCACGATAACCAGTAGCGATGAGCCGATCTTGAACAGTTCTTGCTTAAAGGCTCATGTATGGTCATTATTCTCTTTTTAGGATTGTATTGTTTGCAATGGGTTTCCTTCTGACCAACCTTCATTGTGCTTAATTGTCCCTAGCAGATGTTATAGGGGGTCTCCTTGACCTCGGAAGGTCTTTAGCATCGTTTCTTGCCTGATTTTTATTCTCAAAACGACTTTAAGTGGAATGGAGATGACCAACAATACGTGCAATTATCACAGCGGCATACCTGCTTACCTCATGCTGGATATCTGCCATCTTGCTGCAGTTATGAGTTGTCGATGACCAATTACAAGGTGTAAATAACATAAATTTATAAACTTGGTTATTTTAAGTGTTGAAAACAATGAGGATTAAAACATCTGTTTTAGTGTTTACGAGTACAGTAGCTGCATGTGCAGATACGAACTGATATTATATCACATAACATGTGAAACCATAGATCAAATTTATTTATGAGTCAATTGAATTTAAAGAATTATATTCATAAACCAACATTAAAAGACTGGATTTTGTCAAACAAACAAATGCTGATGTCAATATTAGAACAACTATACGGAAGTGAAACAACTTTTCATTCAAATTTGAAGTAGTTTCCATGTGTTCGAAAAAACTTACGCGCACAGTTTGGTTCTAGTTTTCAATATTTTAAATAACTAGCCCATGGAGAACATACGTTTATTATTCACTTACAAAAACTTACATTAGTCGTTGAGGTAATGGTAGGTCATTATCAAGAACAATGATTAGGAAGTTGAAAATACAATTTCACCGAAAATGGAGTACTTTTCTTTCTTTAAGATAAAGTTATTTCTGTTTTTCCATGTTAGCAAAAGTCTTCACTTGAGAAATTTGTGCAAAGAAGCTACTAAAACGCTTTGATAAATAATTAAATGGATTCTTTAAATAACCTAGCAAAGTCTGTAAAGGTTGTAAATTGCTATACATCATGGATGCGTTCTGTGTCATAATTAAAATCTTCGTCATTTAACAAAACAAAAGATATAAAGGGAAGGGCATTGTAAAATTGGACGAATTCATAATTCTATTCCAACATTAACGAACTAAAGGAAGCATTATACAAATGCACAATAATGATGTTTTCCTGGGTAGGTTCATATTTAGTCTGGCTATAAAAACACAGATAAAACAGTGAATTACATTCTGCAAATTCATTTTGTAATGTTTAATACACAATATTCTGCATAATACTAAATTTGTATGAAGTGGTATTTAGAAAATATAGCTACGTCTTCGAAATATGAAAATAACCAAGCATTCACATGCACCATGTGTACATTGCATGAACATACTGTGGCTTCATTTATTTTAGTAGCTACCAATTTACATAGATTGATAATAACTTTGTAGATACATTTTCAAATCGTTGTTTTGGCAAATTCTGCATACATTCTTTTCGAAAATCTGTATTTTGTTGATTATTTAAATTCATGGTTCCCCTGTATCCACGAAATCCACGAAATCGGTGAAATTGTATTTTCAACTTCCTAATCATTGTTTTTAATAATGACCTACCATTACCTCAACGACTAAAGTAAGTTTTTGTAAGTGAATAATAAACGTATGTTTTCCATGGGCTAGATATTTAAAATATGGAAAACTAGAACCAAACTGTGCGCGTAAGTTTTTTCGAACACATGGAAACTACTTCAAATTTGTTCTAATATTGACATCAGCATTTGTTTGTTTGACAAAATCCAGTCTTTTAATGTTGGTTTATGAATATAATTCTTTAAATTCAATTGACTCATAAATAAATTTGATCTATGGTTTCACATGTTATGTGATATAAGAATGCACTTGTATATGTTAACCAATCTATATTGGGAACACCTATTAAACAAGAAACATCATTTAATAAATCTTATTTTTAAGTCGACAACAGTCTGTCTACCTTCGTAATAGTAATTCTGAAACAAATGAACATAATATGAAATTTTAGTTTTTTCCTGATTGTGCAGTTTTTTGTTTTATTACAACATGTTCGTTTATCGTAATAAATGCAATTGATGAAGATGTGATATCGGAAAATTTCAAAAAAATGGTAGCACTAGAATTGTCCAGACCGAAAATACCACCGATGTGTATTGTGGGTCCATAATTTGATGTGCAGATATATGCCTATCAGATCCACAATGCTGGTGGCGAGATATTCCAAAAAAGGGACGAATGATACCAATTGGACAGTCACAATCATAAATCGAAAATAAACCGACAACGCCAAGGCTATAATTGAAAAAGACAAACAGACAAACAATAGTACACACAACCCGTCGTGTTATAATAAACACGGTAAATAGTCAACCAACTTGTGATGGCGTCCGTAAAATTTACGATGGGATGATTTTAACTTCACCAAATGGAACTCTTGGTTTAATAGCTTCCTTGTGACAGCAACCCTCTTAATAAGGTGACCGAGTAAGGAAAAGTCGCTTATTTAAGCAGTTTTATTGTCATTCGGACTATACGGCTATAAATCACAGTATTGTTAGTTTAAAGGTTAAACTTAACATTTCGGCTTGTCGTCAAAAAATCGTACGGTGAAATTTTCGTAAAATGGGCTTTGAAATACGTGAGTTTACTTGAACGAAAAATCGGCTAAGAAAAGTTTTGAGGTCAACATTGTTAAAAAAACATCCGTGATATGATTTCTGTTATTATATACATTGTTGTTACACCTTATTCATGCTATTTTAAAGATTTCAAATAAAGTTTAGCAAAATTAATTCGTTATTAAAGAGTTTTTGTAAAAGTTTAACACTACGAATTCTTTGGATTTAAAAGAGTATATTCCAATTTAATTTCATAATTTTTTAACGCAAAATGTAAAATGATTAACATTTTTATGATATTTCATACATTTGTACCTTTATTAATCAATAATATAAAACTCATTTGTCTCAGAAGCACTATTTCAGCAATTCAAGCCAAACAAAATTCATAACGCTCATATGACAAAGCTATTCGAAGCTCATATACAGCCTCTTATATATATATATATATATAAACGCAATTGGGATGTGATGTATTACTTACATTTACATAATATACTAGGATATGTTCCTTGAAGCAGTAGACATTTAGCTGTCAAATGTAAGAGCAGAACGAGAGGGAAATTGGTCTCTTCCTTGAGATCGTCATCTCAAATGTAACATTATATTTTTATAACCAACCGAACCGTACAAGGTGGATACTCGATGTGCTTCAATTTTCTAAGAACATTCGATCACCTTTTATAGATGGCTACTTTGCTTTTTATACAGATTCCTGGATATTTTAACAGTACTATGACATGGCAATAGAAATGATCGTTATAAAAGCCTCAAGGGGATTAGGTGGCACTGTACATGCTGTAGGCATAACAAATCAAAAGTCTGCGCTTGTTAGATGGACCCTTACTAGACATTTCATAGAATCCATTAGTCGTGTAATGCTGAAAAGGGATAAAATTGCTGCAAATTATGCAAATTCACAAGAAGAAACAAAGCCAACAGCAATGAAAAGAGATGAAGAACATGTTATGTTATTGCCATTGTGAACCATCTAAATGATCTATGACTGATCACTTTGGTGTGGAATCCCACCCTCAATGTCTTATCAATATCTCTTCTTAAATGCATGCTTTAAGACATATTCGATGTTCTTTGCTCACAGTTGTTGGGGAAGGCTTGAACATGTCGTAACATTTTATCACTAGTGATCTTTCTTAAGAGTTGTTATAGTCCAATATCAATGTCAAACACAAACCTTAAATATAAATCGGGGGAGGGAATACTTTCATGTTGCATAAATCCATGACTTGTGATTAGACGTGCACTGATTTCGGCAAAATGTAGAGATGATGGATGTTTTCATAGAACATGTGTTGTCGCACCCATTCCGTTATCCCCTTTTCAAAATGACGGCACCATGAGAAAATCATGCAAGTCGGATTTTGTGAAGCAATTCGAATCTTAAATCTCTTGTGCACTTTCCCTACCTTCCTTTATACCATCACTCACAACTAACATAAGAGATGGTATGGCATTGGTTCAATTTATTAATGCTAAAAAAGGTAAAACATACGGCGACATTGCAGCTTACTATTAAAAATATATGTCCCAATGATTTCTATGGCGCACATAGTAGCACATGTTTTTGATCGCTACGACACGAACAACTATATAAAGTCTGCCGAAAGGGAACGCCGCACAGAGACTTCATGCAGCTTCCATGAAAGTGTATCAGATTATAGAGCGGAGAAGTATTCCTCTCTGGAAAACTTTGATAAACCCCATGATATTCCACCTGATGTGAGCTTTACATAGTCAGAACGTTTGTTAATTCCGAAATTGTCAAAGTTATTTATACCAACATAGCTGTAGAGTTTTATGAAAATCCATTTTGATTTGCCAAAAATTAAAGAAATTTTTAAAGGTGATTACATGTATCTGATTTTATTGAGAACTGACAATTCAAGCTTTTTTACTTATTTATAATTCATTTCGTTTGTCAGCAATAAACCAAACTACCTAACAACCTGGCATGTTGTAAGATGAATATATATATTTGAGATAGTTGTATAGTTTTATGAAAATCCAAAATAACATGAATTTAATGTGATTTCTGACGGCGGTCGAATTGAATATTACTTGACCTATTATAATAAATCCTTAAATGTGGCGGCAATAAACAAATCAACCTTGCATTATGTAAGATCAATGTATATTGCGATAGCTTTAAAATTTTAATAAAATCCAAGTTATAGAAATAGTAACAGCTTAGTTTAATTAGAATTGAAAATTTTACCTTTTTTATCTAGTAATTAAATGCTTTAACTTGACAGCAATGATCCAAACTACAAAAAACATAGAATTCTGTAATATCATCAAACAATTGAGTTAGATGAGCTGATTCAGACGAGTCCGGACGTAATTTAAAGGATAATACTAAGTCGAGACAGGTTGAGACTGGTCGAGAGTGGTTAAAGACAGGTCGAGATTGGTCGAGACTGGTTACAGACAGGTCGATACTGGCCAATACTGAGCCAAGAATGAGTCGAGCATTTGTAGAGACCATATTTAGACAATACCAGGATTATCAAGTACTCAATCAGACTTATTTTAAAAGTAAAGTCTAGACCAACGTCGAGTACAGTTTAGTACAGTTAAGTACTGTCGAGATGAATCCACGTCATCTCAAGTAATATCTTGGTCGAGAACAAAACAAAGGTCAATTTGCAGTGTTAGAATATGTTGTTTTCTTTGTTGGCCTTTTTTGTTTTTTAGGTACATGTATTAGGGATATAGCATAATGTTTATTGCTGAACCCTTATGTGTCATTTAACCTATTATGTTTGTTTGTCTTCATTTTATTCACACATTGTTAAAAATAATTGAATTGCAATTAGTTAAATAAAGCATCATAGATATATATATATATATATATATAAAAAAAGACCAAAATCTTCAGATCAATATGACGCTTGCAGTGGCAAAAAAATCATGAATTTTAGGTATGAATAAACGGTGTAAAAGATAACGTTGCCACTATATATAACAATAAAATACAATACAAATATGTTTATTATAGTGACATTGTGTATAACAAATTATGTACAATATTGAAATATTTCAATTAAATTACACCTGGCACAATGGACCTATAAGTCACTTCAAATAGATACTATATTATTAATTCAGATTGTCATCAGGAATCTTATATACATGTTAATTATTTAAATATAAGTGTTGTCTGCGTTTTGTAAATGAATGTTCTAGGTATCGAGCTGTTTTTCAAGGATATTCTGACAATAATAAATTTAACTTTTCACTGTTATTCAAATTTAATACGGTTTCACCAAGTCCAGAATATAATTGATTACATAGTCCATTGTAAAATTGGCATTCAATCAGAAAGTGTAGCTCATTTTCAATATGTCCGGAGTCGCACATTCTACATATCCGTTGGTATTCTGGCTCACCAACAAAACGTCCTGTTTCTAATCTTAGCGGAAGAATGCCACATCTAAACTGGGCCAGTACCGATCTTTCTCTACGTTTTAAATTTTGTTTAAAATATGTTTCTGTTGAATATGTCGATTTAAAAGTTCTATATGTACGAATTTTCGGAAAGTTAGATAGGTTTGTATGCCATTTTGTTGCACATATATCCATAAGATTGTTTCTGACGCTATTAACATCACATTTTAGCATTTGTTGAAAGTTATCATCCATACCAACTAAAGACATTATTGTTCTTACACTTGATGACAAATTGTTCGTAGATAATTCGTAGTCCCATAGGAACACCCTTTTACAAAGTCTACTATTGTCCATATCCATCAATCGGTTCCAATATCTAACCATATTACACCAGCGACGTTCTTTTGAAGGAAACCATCCAACATCTCCGTTGATAGCCAGCTTTGGAGCAAACTTGTGAACTCCCAAAAAGTATCTTATGGCCTTGTTTTGAACAATGTCGACACAATTTAAGTCTTTAAAACCCCACACTGAAGAACAGTAGTCGAGTATAGGTAAATACAAGAGACATACAGTTTTTCATAAGTCTTTATACCAAATTCTTTTAAACTGTGTATCTTCGATATAATAGCTCTGAGTGCTCTTCCACTAGCTGCAGAAAGATTTTCAGCATTCGATGTATATTCTTTTTCTCGTTAAAAATAACTCCAAGGTATTTATATTTGTCTATAATTTGCAAGATGTTCCCTCCGATTCTAAACTGAAATTCGCTCCGTTTTTTGCGTGATGCTCTGAAGTGTACAACTTTTGACTGTCTGTATTAATTAAGACTCTCCATTTTTTACACGAATCATGTAATTTATCTAGCATCTTTTGCATATCACATTCATTCTCGGCCATCAAAACAATATCGTACGCATATAAAAGTAAAGACAATTTCGATTCTCCAATTTTAATACCAAGTCCAAGTTGGTTGATTTCATCTACAAGATCATCAATAAAAACAGAAAATAATGTCGGAGATAGATTATCACCTTGTTTTACACCAGAGTTACATAAAAACCAATCGGACATTTTATTGTTAATCGAATACTTGCGGTTGTTTGCACATATAAACTTTTAATAGAGTTATATATTTTCCCATCAATATTGTTAAGCAACAGTTTGTACTGCAACATATCACGATCTACGAAATCAAAAGCCTTTTTTAGATCAATAAATGTGGCAATAACATTAGGATTGTTTTTTATTATGCTGTAAAGGGTGATCCTCACATGAACGATTTTTACGAAAGCCGTTTTGTTCCTCAGAAAGTAAATCATTGTCCTCCAGATATGAAGACACTCTATTGTTTATAAATCCACTGTACAGCTTCGAAACACACGACAACAAACTGATTCCTCGATAGTGAAGTGGAATGCGTTTATCTGATGATTTGTCTTTAAGTATCGGACAGATGATGGCCTGGTGCCATAATGATGGCACAATGCTTGTGTCGAAAACTAGTTGAAACATAGAATATAAGACGGCGATAACATTTTCTGTCTTCAATACTTTATAAGGGATATTATCCATTCCACACGATTTACCGTTTTTTGGTTCTTGAGACAAGTCGCCTTATTTCATCTATAGTTAAAGCTGAATTCAATTCTTTATTTTCAATAAACAAAGGATCGAGCATTCTTTCTTCTAATAAGACTGTAACCCCAAACAATATAAGGCCTTGTTTAAAAATGCAGTGCACTGTTGTCACTGTTTCCTCGATTTCACTGACTTAGAAAACTAAGACAAAGACAACTCTTATTACTACCAAAGCATACTATAAATCAGTCTCTGCAGAAGATGAAACTTACACTAACTTAGCTTTTTACGATTCAATAAATTTTCGTAATGCCATTTGTCCAATTGCAACAATACATCAACTCTTAAACTTGTATTTGTTTTGAACTTTATATATGCTTTATTTAATCATAATAATATAATACATAGTGTGTAAATACAAAAAATAACGTACATGTGAATTAGTTACTTTATTTTTTATATTGAATTAATAAAGCGCAGTATCATTCCTAGAGTAATCGTTTACATGTTTCTGATTAAGAATATAGGATAGACATGTCACGTACGCTTTACCAAAGACAAATTCAGATACACAAAAAACATTTTTTTGATAAATCTCACTCTACTTCATAAAACATCTTTAACTCTCTTTTTCACTTGGCATGTAACGACTCAAGCAATCATATTGTAATTTCAAAGGATGTTTGTTCACATGTATTGACAGTTTATAGAAATTTAAATGTCCACTTATCTGACATTTGTCGCTTTGAAGCAATCGTTGATTCTGTGTAAAGGTCTCTTACAGCTTTTTAAATATGTATAGATAAAAAAGTGAACTACGGAATAAATGCACTTATTGGATCCGCATCCCATATTTTAAAAATCTATTTATCGTTGAATAATCTTTATATCAAAGAAGTAGTTTACATATTGCTTATCCCAATCAGTACAATTTTTGTCCTATCGGATTTAAAATGATCTAATCTACTAAATCCTACATTGTTAAATTATAGTTCGTTTTAGTGTGTGTTATATTTTAATGTTGTGTTTCTGTTGTGGCGTAGTTATCTTATATTTGATGCGTTTCCATCAGTTTAAGTTTGTAACTCGGCTTTGGTTTTTTTTCTCTATACATACTATAGATTTATGAATTTCGATTAGCGATATACTACTGTTGCCTTTATTCAGAGATTGGTTTCCAATTATATTCTGACATATTTGATTAAAATGTGATTGATATTATAGCAATACTAACGACATTTCCCATTTTGACACTAACTGCTCTAAACGAGAGCATTGTTGGGCGAAAAAACTCACTAAAAGGCCAGGCTTATATTTTAGCAGATCAGACGAGTTTTATCAAAACAAAAACAAAACTTTCATGCACACAATTCGAAATATCAAATATGTCCTGCAACGCGCACAATACGAAATACGAAATACAAGTTGTATTCCAACATCGAAATGATGCATGACAACAAGAAAGATATTCGTGAACATGTAAAACGTTAATTTCTATAACGCATGAAGATCATCAGTTATAAATAAAAAAATACAAATATGAAATGTCGTAAACATGTGCAAAATCGTCATAGTTTGAGACTAACAATTGCTTCCTAATTTTGTCATAAAAAATTGTCATAGGTTGAGTGAGACCATATTCCCTGGTTTGTATCTGTTTGTATTGTTTTCCATCAGGTGAAATCACTAGGATACTTTTAGACAGAAAATCAACGACAAAAACATTTCCTTTATCGTCTACAGTAATTCCTCCTGGGCAGTTTAGCATCTTTTCATTAATGAATTCCCAAACTACCTTTCCACTTTTTAAACAATATACTACTACTTTATGTGTTTCGGGTACGGAGCAAAAAATATTGTCACCATGGGTAGTAATGTACGAGTTTGGAGGCATGCACGTGCTCGGAATATTGGTATAGCTAAAGTCTGTACAAGATATTATATGGATACAATTTCTGTTAGAACAGCAAATTAATGATTTTCCATCAAAAGTTATGCCATAGGGTGAATCAGATAATTCAATAAACCTTTTTATTTTTCTGGTCGTCAAATCAATAATCAAAATACCAGTATTTCGAAATAAATATCCAGTGGTAACAGCTACTGTGTTGTCGTCTATACATGTTAAATCGTATGCACCATGAGGATGATTAAGTTTGAGGATATATTCAGTCTCACCATATAAGTCTATGGCTACAAGTTTCTGTCCATATTCATTGCTGTCAGTAAAAAGATATCTATCTTTTGTAGTAGAACATCCACTGGTCGAAACACAAGAAGTTTGTAGTTCCCGCTTAAAATTGAATTTTATATTGTTTACTGATTCCGGTTCCTGAGCTTGTGGGTCTTTCCTGCTCACTAACTTAATGCTATCAAATGGACAGCTTTGCACTTTAATGGAACCGAACTTTCCATCATCAGTCATAAAATCCAACATTTAAGTATCGAAGGTAAAATCCAAGCTGACTTTTTCTACAAGTTTATTTTGAACCATTGACTGAATCAACTGCTCATTTTGAGTGATGTTCTTCTGGATTTTTTTCACACCAAGAAATGATTGTATATCGGAGACATACTTCTTTATGTTTTCGATTTCTGCGTTGCACTGAATCATCTCTTCATATTGAGCATTGAGTGAGGAAACGATTGATTCGATCTTATCGCAACATTCCGCTTCTACTTTGTCAAGTTCGGTCATGAAATCTTCTTGCAACCTATCGAGGTACCGTGTAATTGTTTCTTTAAAGCGACTTACAACTTCGAAGATTTGTGTCTTTTTCACTTTCAAGATTTTCAAATTGGACTCCCTGTCACTTCGGATTCGGTTGATATTAACCATTATATCGTTTACACTTTGTTCCATTTCTCTGAACACTTTGGATGATTTCATGCCCAGTGCAACATCTTCAATAATTGTTAGTTCATCGCAGTGTCCATGTTCTTTGATACATTTGTAACAAATAGGAACCTCGTGCTTTACACAGTATTGTGTGTACTTCTCATTGTGATAAGTACAGAATATGTTGATGCTGGCGATGAACGGAGGTAAACTATTGTATTCTGATATAGGGATGACGTTGTGACCCCGGGAAGCTTTCGATATAATGTGATGTTCTTTACATTCAACGCAAAGTGCTTCCTCACATTCTGGACACCAGTGTGTGGACGATGTGGTAAGATGTCGTAGATTACATATAGCACACAATGATGTATTTGTAGCCATTGGTCACTGGTAAAAAATATAAAAACAAAAATTAATATGCTCATTTTTTGGTTTTGTTTCCTGTTATTATTCAAAATCTTAAATATATAGCGATGGTTTTTAGGCTAACATGTTCATAAAAAGTCTTTCAAATGTTTTGCTGACCACTCAGAAATTTAATAAGGCAAAACTTTTATTCGATGGATTAAATATTTATATTTTATTATGTTTTTTCTTTAGCATTTGTATGCATATATATTTGAAATAAATAATTAAAATGAAAATGAACATTGCAAATAATGAATGTATCAACACAATGTTTCTTTCGTTCTTGATATCAGACTGTTCGAATTCGACTCCTTCAGGCAAAGTTGTCCTTTGATAGATTGACAATTGTTTTAAGAATGGTTTTGGCTATGTAGCTTTTCACAATTTCGGTCGGTTCTTATACATATGTATAGGAAGATGTGGTGTGGGTGCCAATGAGACAATATGATCCGCTTTTGGCGTTGCTGATGACAGTAAATACCGCAAGCGCTTTGGATGCAGGAAATGTATAAAGCGTCATTTTTTTTGTTTATTTTTATACGAATATTTAGTAGCATGTAACTTAAACGAGACCTGCGCTCTATGTTTCCTGTCCAATAATCTATGGAAATTTAGCCATTTTTATTGATTTTTTCATGTTAAATCAATATGAGTACAACTTGTGACGTCAACATAAAACGCAGGAACAAAAATTTTCAACAAAATTGTTTATTTTCTATCTAGTCATTGTATTAGGTATAATTTCTAGTGCTATTGGTCAATAAATCCTAAATTGAAATTTACGCTAAATCAGGGGCCATTTTGGAACCTACTCCTTTATGTAAATAATTTGAAACAGGTGATTGTTCTTGACATTTCATACTTCAGCCTATCTATTATAGTGTTTTGGTTTGCCAAATAGTAAGACAGAACGTTAATCTTTGTTCTTCAGATTACAAAGACATGTGGAAGGGATAGTCACACACGTTCATTTCTTGTTTTGCCGTGCATTTTTTTGTGTGTGTCTAGAATAGCCTTTACCAATTCGGGAAACCTTACAATAAATGTGTGGTTAGCTTCTGTCGACTGATAAGTACGCAATTGTGATGTTGTCTACTGTACTGTTCAACTTGGTAATTCCTTTTATCTGTCTTCGGTATTTTATAGTATATCGTATCAAAAAGAGTACCATCAGTGACAGAAAGTTATCCAAAAGTAGTAGGAATGTGAGACTGCTGGCATTTTGCATGACACGTGATATTTATATTTCTTATATGGATAAAAGGGTAATTAAGTTAGAAATCAGAAAGACAAGGATTTAATTTTGTGTTTTATGACCTATTTCAGCTTGGTCTGTTTGAAAACACCAATAATAATCAAAAGGTTTGTATAATTAATCTCATAAAAGATGTGAAATGTAACATGTGTAATTAAAAAAGAAACAAATCTCCAACATGCAACACGGAAGTATGTTGTTATCGAGGCGTTGTTTACATAATGATGTCCGAAAAAAATCAAAATGAGTTATCGCTCTTTTTCTGTGCCATTTTAAATTGATAGTATTCTTTTTTTTTATAGAAGTAGTTTATTTTACCTAAAGTTTATCTAACTGGGACATTATTCAGATTTGACATTACTCTTTTGTATTTATAGTTTCAAAGTTTTTTTTTCAAATTTGTAAATAGTTTAACATACATATAACCTAGACATTTCATAGTTCCGTAGCGACTTTTTAAACCTTTTTTATATCTAAATATTCATATATAAAAAAAAAAAATAATCCGTATACTGTGGTTCAAAGTTAAAAGAATGTTTGAAACAAAATCTCTTACATGAGATTCATTTTTAAAAAGGTTATTTGTTTTGTACAAATATCATATGAAATAAATTTAGATAATCTCTACTGCAGTCAATTTTAATTAAAACAAGTTTAATCCATCATTTTCTACATAAGACAATGTCTGTACAACAGTTGTTATCCATTTGTTTGATTTTGCCATTTAATAAATGTTTAACTAGGAGCTTTCCTTTTTGAATTTTCCTCGGTCTCGAGTATTTTTGTGATTTAACTTTTGACTATCAAGAATTTTAATTCTACTCCTTATATCTAGCAGTATATGTTAATCAATTAAAGATAAAGGATTACAAGGAGTTTTGATATTCTTGTTACCAATCCAATAATGGCGTCTAATTAGTAATAGCCTTGTATATTTATGAAATGTGCGAATAAAAATCCATGGTTTTTTTTAGCAAATTAACCAAAATAGAACTACAACCAAAATACTCAATTTATTGTGTGCCCTCCCAAAGCATGCAATTAGTCTATTATTTCTCGCTGTTTATTTAAAAAAAAAAACCCAGCTTTTTACAGCTTATGGTTAAGCAACTGCTTCCCTGCAATAAAACATTGAACACATATTTGGAAATCATATACAACTAAATGATAAATGTAACTGTAACTGTACTTAAAATAATGATCCCCGTTTGTCATTGTTGACGCATTTAAACCAGTCAGTTGTTTCTATTGAAGCTCACCTTCTGACTTTCAAACATAAAGTATATTGGTCAGTATCCCCAATTCGCCTCAAATTAAAAATATTGCAAAAACTGTACGTAAATAGACAATATCCATCAAGTGATATTGGACATGCATGAATATATAACAAATGACTGGGCTTAACCATTTGTGCTGACTAACAGAGCTGTGGACCATAGAATAAAAGTGTAAAAACTATGGAGTTATTAAATGAATACAACAGATTAAATTTTCAAAGAATTGAACGTGTGAAAAATAGGATTTTTATACCTCGCAAATCAATGCTACGAAAACCTTTTAGGGTATGCTTAATTTACAAAATAAATCCAACTTCATATTCCAAAACTTAAGGGGCACATGTGAAAATGTCTCAGTTTCTGTACGAGTAATCAACCATGTCTATTTTTACGATATTGGTAGAGGAATTGAGAAGAAAGTAGCAAATACCGCCAGTCTTAATGAATTGCGCATCCATACATATCCATGTGTTCAACACATTTTGAATAAATCTTTTCACTGAGATAAAGTTGTACAAATGTCAAATCAAACCGTTCTTCTAATCTCCTCATTTTCTTGTTAATTGAACTTAAAGTTTTCAAATTTACTCATCTGTGAAAGCTTACCAATCTGCTTAAAATCCTGTATATATTAAACGTAAGTTAGCAAATATTGTAAACAAACCAGAATACTATTCGAGAAAGATATCGTTTTCGAATCGTAGCTTTGACTAACATCGAAATGAAATTGAATGTCTAATTTATTGGGTGATGATTTGATAAATGAATAATAACTTTTACTTTCATCTACCAATATCGTAAAAATGAATAATAACACTGATAAGAGTACAGAGGTCTCATACATTGATATAAACTGTACCAAGTCATAGATTTAGTGATACATGTAAAACTAAGTACATACTAAATAAGAAATCTATGATAAAATTGTAAAGATGTTTTAATTGAATCGACATTTAACAGATATAAAAATATAAGAGCTCCATGGATCAAGCAACTGTTCTCATTGGTGTTGAAACATGTTTTTCTTCCCATAACCTTTTCTTAATACTAACTCAGTGCATGATGTTGCTTAGAAATCAGAATGTTATCAAAATTCGAAAGTCTAAAAAACTGGAAAAATAAACATACGTCAATTCCTTTTGTGCTCCATCGTGATCATTTGTTTTTAAGCAACATCAGTTATATGTAACTTAATCTAACAATATAAAATGTCAAAAAGATAAGCGAAACTGTTTTCGTTTGCGACTAATATCTGCTTCTTTTTTTTGTCAAAAAATATCGCCCTTGGTTTAGTGAGATCATATTCAGTGATTTGTATCTGTTTATATTGTTTTCCATTGGGAGAAATCACAAAAATATTTTTTGAATCTATCCCGACGACGAAAACCTTCCCTTTATCGTCCAAGGTAATACCTCCTGGGTTCTTTAAAGCATCATTCTTGAACTCCCAAACTAGTTTTCTCATGTTTAAACAAGATACTTTATTTTTATAAGGAAAAGTATAGACAATCATTTCACCTTGGGTTGCAACGTACGAACTCGTTGACGTGAACGTGTTAGGAAGGATAGTACAGCTAAAGTCTGTACATGATATTTCACGCATGTCATAACCTTCACAGCAGCAAATCAATGATCCACCATCAAAAGTAATGCCAAAAGGTATACCAGGTAATTCAACGAATCTTTTCACTTTTCGGGTGGTCAAATCAATAATCATTATACCGGTCGTTCCATAGGAATATCCAGTACTAACAGCTACTGTGTTGTCGTCTATACATGCTAAATCGAAGGCACTGTATGACTCTGCAAGCTTGATGGTATATTCAGTTTTTCCAGATGAGTTCAATCCCACAAGTTTCTCTTGATGGTTATGGTAATCCGTAAAAAGATACCCACCATATTCCGTCATACAACATCCCCTCGTGTTAACACATGAAGGTTTTAGTTTCCGCTTAAAATTTAATTGTATATTGTTTACAGATTGGTTTTCCTCAGTTACCAATATTTGAGCCTGTCTGTCTTTCTTCCTAACTAATTCGATGGTTTCAGATGAGTATCTTTCAACCATAATGGAACCCAATTTCTTTATGTTAGTTATAGAATCCTGTATCTTTGCATCGATAGAACAATCCAGGACGATTGTTTCTACATTCTTACTTTGAACCATGAACTCAATGTAATTCTTATTTTTTGTAATAGTGTTCTGGATATCTCTCATACCAAGGAATGCTTGTAAATCTGAAGCATATGTTTTTATATTTTCGATATCTGCGTTGCACTGAACTATCTCTTTGTCTTGGTCCTTGAGAGAGGACACGATTGATTCGATCTTTTCATAACATTCCGCTTCTACTTTGTCAAGTTCTTTCATAAAATCCTCTTGCATCTTATCAAGGTGTAAGTTTATCTCCTTTTTTAATCGAAGAACATCTTCAATGATTTGCTTCTTTTTATCTTTAATAGTTATAATATTGGACTCCCTGTTCTCTCGAATTCTACTAATATTTACTATTATATCATGTAAGCTTTGTTCCATATCTCGGAACACCTCAGATGATTTAACTTCGCTAGCAAGATCCTCTAGAAGCGTCAGTCCTCCGCAGTTGCCGTGTTCTTTTATACACTTATAACAAATAGGAACCTCATGCTTTACACAGTATTGCAGGTATTTCTCATTATGATACGTGCAAAATAATTCAATATTGGCGATAAACGGAGGTAAATCATTGTAGTCTGATATAGGGGTGATGTGGTGACCCCGGGAAGCTTTCGACAGAATGTGATGTTCTTTACAGTCAACGCAAAGTGCTTCTTCACATTCTGGACACCAGTGCGTAGACGATGCGGTGAGATGTCGTAGATCACATATCGCACACAGTGATGTATTTGAAGCCATTGGTCACTGGTAAAAATATGAAAGAAAAAAAAATATGTTTTAATTTTTGCTGTCTGATTTCCTGTTTTAATTCGAAAGTATTAAATATATACTTACAATTGTCTTTCAAACGTATTGCTAAACACACAGATTTCTGTTACCTTTCAAAAGCGGATTTTTTTGCCTTGATGCTTAAAGTATTTTCAGTATTTCTTTCTATTTTGTGCGTATGTATTGGAAAATTTTGAATATGAAAATAAAGATTGCAATTAAAGTATCTATAAACAAAATGTTTCTTTCGTACTTGATGTTACACTGTTCGATTCCGACTGCCTACGACAAAGTTGCTTTAGATATACTTGGTTATCTTAGATACTTACTGGTCATACAATTTCAGTTCTTAAACATCATTGAGTCAACATCGGCTTTCAAATTATCGGTTTTAAACGTTCTTGATAAAACAATCTTCGAATTAAGTACAGGATCGATACAAATTCTGTCCTGTCGATTTTTGATTATTTTGTAATATAATAATTTGAAGAATCATCAATTTCTTTCTGTAAATGCCATATCCCTATAAATTTCTATAACTGTAACCGTAAAACAGGAAGCGCTTCCCACGCATGAAATGTAGCAGGTATTATTTTCATTTTTTTATCATGTGACTTAATCAAAACCTACAGTTATAGTGAAAAAGCAGAGTTCTCAATAATTTTCAGTTCAACCGAAGTAAAACAACAGAATATACGTAAGCAATAAAATAGCTTGGTTGATACATAAAATGAGTAACGATAGATATAAACGAGTAACCTTTGTGGACAATGATGCACAAAGACCCAGTTGAGCGACATAGACGCCTCTGTGGAGACTCTAAAAGAGGGACAAAAGATACCAAAGGACAGTCAAACTCATAAATCTAAAACAAACTGACAACGCCACGGCTAGAAATGAATAAGACAAACAGACAAACAATAGTACATATGACACAACATAGAAAACTAAAGAATAAACTACACGAACCCCACAAAAAACTAGGGGTGATCTCAGGTGCTCCGGAAGGGTAAGCAGATCCTGCTCCACATCTAACTTATTGTTATTGATTGTGTGCAACTTAAAAGTGTTAATTATCGAAGTTTAAAAATCACAATTGTGTTTTTTGTTCTGTGTGCATTTGAAGTGGCTGGGAAACTAGAGGCTCTTAGTAACCTGAAATAATAGCTCACTTTTTCGAATTAATTTTCAACTGAAAAAGCCAAAATCATTTTTTTCAAAAATCGTCATTATATTACTCCCTTAGAGTCACCCTTTTTTTTTCTCTCGGTCATATTATATTTTTTGTAGCTGTTAAATTTGCTTTTTACAGTTACTACCTATCTTAAAGTTTGTATTATATTATTGTCGAGTTTCATTATGTTTGTTTTGACTATGTATTTGTCATGTTCAAAATTGTTTTTTGTTTGTTTCGCAAAAAAATAAAGATTATTATAATTTCTGGTGATTACTATTATTAACTCCTGTTAATTAAAAAAAAGAAAGTAAGGAAATCTTGAAACTGATTCCTAGCATTGTTCGGTGTGGTAAATGTCCCTCTTACAACATGACCTATAGTAGTGCTTTCAGTGGCGGATCCAGAAATTTTGGGTACCCACTCGCTGCCGAAGAAGGGACCCGCTCCGATCATGCTTCAGTGATTCCCTTTATAAGCAACCATCATTTTCCCAGAAAAGGGGGCCCAACTGCCCCCTCCTCTGGCTTTAATTTAAAGGATACAAAACATACAATATCACATATATATCCAAAAGCACTATTAAACTACTGACATCTAGCACGATCATGACAAGTGATATTTATGTGATAGATCAGGGATGAATACGGGGTCGTTTTACTGTATGTTTATGACCTATATGGCATTTGCATGATTGCAATCACCAATAATTATCAAAGGTCTATACTATGTATGTCTTTAAAAGGTATGAAAAGCAAATAAACAAGAAAACAAACCTTACATGCAACAAGGAAGTACGTTGTGATGACAGCCGTTGTTTACTTTATAGATAAACAATTTGAGTTATCGCTCTTTTCCTTTGCTGAATCCGGTAAAATATCAGTTTGATTAATAGTATATTTTTTTCAAGACTTCTGCCTCCATATTTTAAAGATGTAATTTTTCTTTATTCAATTATTGGTGTTTTTTATACTGTCATTTCCTTTTTACAATTTCCGTTGTATCATCTTTACATATTGTTCTTTCCAAATACAAGGATCCAGTCTTCTGGTGAAATGTGGTAATTAAAAGAGTACAGAAAACACTCTATAAAGTAAGCTTTGCAATGGTTGGGATGATAATTATGTTAACAGAATAATAATAAAAAGCCTGCTTTCAGGAAGCTCTAAATGAGTAGTGATTTTAGCTTGCATTATTGGGGCTTCTGCACTGTCAAAAATAAATAACATTTTTGTAATGTATATTGATATAAGAATCCAAATCTTATATAAATGGTAAAGACAGAAAATTTGTTTTAGTTCAACATTGGCGATTTTTTATGATATCCTTTCATTGTTACAACTTCTAATGATTTCTCAATATAAAAATTATGTTTAAATCGTATCCTTTCCATAAACAGGTCTTCTGGTAAAACATATGGTTATAAATAGGGTACAGATTTGAGAAAACATTCAAACATGTTTATAGCATTTATTCAGCAATCGTTGGGATGGTATGTTAACTGAATAGTAAAACAAGTCTGCTTCCTGTTGACTGTAAGTTGTACATGCGTAGTGATTTTAGTCTCCATTTGGGGGCTTTTTTACTGTCTAAAAATAAACAACGTTTCCTGGAATGAAAGTTTTATTATAAATTTTTTAACACAGAATAATAACAACATAAAATATTGCAACATACGATATGATAAAAGCATGAGATTCTTGTGTTTTAAAAGTTAGGGACATCACATATATATTTGATAAAAAAAAATATGAAAATGTAAATCTCAGTTTTTACTAGCTGGAGGCAACACTAAAACACCTCTGACTGTCAGACTTGAGTATTGAACGTTTACTTCGAGAGAGAGAGATTCTGTCCTTGATCATTGTGTTGAAGTTTCCATACAAATAACTTGCTATCATCAAGTTCTTCAATCAGTTTCTAAGTTTCCTTCGAACCCATGCTGGACAACCTGAAAAATTTAAAGATATAAAATTAATTTATGAGGAAAGGGTACTATTAATTAGGACTGCCGAACTAGAGGACAGAAAAATTCCTAGCATATTTATAAGTTGATATGTGTTGATACCACAGGCACTTGTCTCAGAATGTTTTCTCCCTATATACCTGTATATAACACATAGGAATTTTTTTCTGAGACGAGTGCCTGTGGTTGGTACCAAGTACAATTGTACTTTGACCGATAATGGTTAAATTTTATAAATTGTGACTTGGATGGAGAGTTGTCTCATTGGCACTAGTACCACATCTTATATATGTACAGTGCTTTCCATCCTTTAATCAAATTCCCAAATATTCACCTCGTCTTTAATGAGTATTACTGTTATATTAGCTACTGGATTTTAAACAACAAGCAATAACACATATTTCGTCTTACAATGATGAAAACTGTTTTTAGTCAAATTTATGTCCCTTCATTGATGATGGCGGTCAACAAATAAATAAAAAAACGGATACCCCACTCGCACTATCATACCAGTGGACCGTGAAATTGGGGTCATAACTCTAATTTTGCCTTAAAATTAGAAACATCATATCAAAGGGAACGTGTGTACTAAGTTCAAGTTGATTGGACTAAAACTTGGTCAAAAACTACCTTGACCTGACCAAAAGGTTTCAACCTGAGGCAGGACAGACGGACGCACAGACCAGAAAAACATAATGCTATTGTACACATAATACACAACTCTGAAGAGCAGACATAACGGGAAATGGTCAGGCATATTGGCAAAACTAAGACAAGGAATCAGGGATATGGAGACATATTCCTAAAGTGTCAATATTTGTAACAGTCAGGTAATTTAAAAATTATATTAAAAACATTACACTTTCATCACTCTCACCACGTAAAACCCTTTACTTAAAAGCTTCACTGTTAGTAGCAACCCTTTATCAAGACAATCATCATAGGAAAAATATTTGTAAGCTCTAGAAAATCATAACAAATGGAAGATATCTGCTCTATATGTTGGCACTGCTGGGAAATCACACATAAGAATGGAAATTTCAAAATTCTAGAGCAGATATCATCTTTTTTTCGTATATTTTTATTCAAAATTTAAACCGATCCTGATAAGGATAAGGAGCATTTTTTTTATTGTTTTTTTAAATTGTCATAAAAAACGATTCTGATAATCTGATTATTACTGTTTACCTTTTGCTTCTCTAAATGACCTGATTCCTTTATTTTGATCTTCTTTATCTTTTTCTAAATGAAAAAAAATATTCGTAAACATTACATTTCTTATGTTTCTTGTGAGAGGGTGCGAATGGTTTTTTTCAGAATCGAGGATAATGGGATAAAAATATAGTGAATAGATTGAGAAAAATACATAATAAAAATATGAGAAGGAGAACAATGAGGTTTTAAAAGAAAAAAAGAATAATGACCAATAGCATAAAGAATATAGAAAAATGGCCTGATATATATACTAATTTTTTTTAGAAAACAGAAATGAAGGGTCGACCCCCAATCTAGACCCTCGTGTCATAAGTTTTTTATGGTGGTTTCCGCCCAGCAGCACAAACAGGCTATATCATCACGATAGAAAAACATACCACGTGGATCAAAGTCTATCAGTGCGATATACATACTTTACTATACTAAACAACCTAAATAACGCACTAATCTTACCATATATCGCCGTATATCATCAGTATACAGCGGATATAGGTACTAACCAAGCCGGCGGGATTGATTTTGACCTCACACGGTAACGAAAATCTTTGCTTTGTTGAAATCAAATCAATGCGTACCTCAATCTAAATATAACTGTTGTTTAAAGAAATTATTTGGTCGTAAATTGGTGATTAGAGATGTTTCATTATTTTCCCAAAACAAGAACGATTACCAAAAACATGTTCAAGTACTTGTCAAAGAAGTTGGCACTCGTCTCATCCGATATAATTCTATAGTCATTGCTCCTTTTTTTCTGATAGAATGCCACTGTGCGTGTGTAATAAGTATAGTTGTATCAATAATTGGCATTGAAATGATTCGTGCATATGTACATGTTTTTTTCAATATTTTATTCCGAAAAGACGCGTTGTGTATACGGTGTTTAGCTGACCACATAAATCTTTCTGTACGGTGCATATAGTTAAGTTGCAGTACACCGTACACAAAAAAAAAATTTTCAAACTCGTTTATTATCCCAAAAAGTTTCAAGGCATGAGTAATTACAGGTACTAGGTTTATGATTGGTAACTATTACTTTTGCCCTGTATTAGCTTTCTTTCAGGTAAAATATGTAAATGTCACAATTGTATCGGCATTCAAAGTCGGTGTTGACATTCACAACTATTAGCGCATTCAAAATTCAAGTGTTCTTATTAGAATATAAAATATGTCTTATAAATAGGAAAAAATCAATGCGAAAAATATTTTGGAGCAGGAATTTCAGATGTTGAGAAATGTACACTGAATGTTTATCAGACAAAACACAGATTTTCGTTACCGTGTCAGTTGAAATCGATCATGCCCGCTTGCAATTGGTTAGTACCTATAACCGCTGTACGATGATACACGGGTGTATATGGTAGTTTTACCATTTCCCGTTTTTCTATTTGATTTTGGAATTATAGTACGTTTTCAATGTTTGTATAACCTTGAAATCAATGTTCACAGAGAAATATATATAATATGAGGGTGGTAAAGAGGGGTATTGAACACGGGAACACGTGAAATAAAAATCGCAAAAACGTTGCACGAAAAATAAAACATTGGGGAAAACGAAGCACGAGAAATAAAATGGTAAATATTAAGGGAAAAGTTATTATATACTCAGCCGTTCTTGGAGATCATACCGTGGCAGCCTTATTAATCAACATGGAGACTTTGCAGTCAACTTTTAGCGTCCGCTACTTGCATCTTATTTGAAAAAAAAAACCATTATTCACAGTAATTTGATTGACTTCAATGATACCATACATATTGCAAAAGTAGAATAGTAACAACATACATCAATTACTATTAGATTTCACAAATTTCAGAAGGTATGCAGTATAACAAATTGACTTTTTAATCAAATGCGGGACATGCACGAGAAATAAAGAGCACAGACACGAAACACGGAAAATAAACAAGGTGAAACACGAAGCACGCAAATCGAGCCAAACACGAGAAAACGAGAAATAAAATGTCAAAACACGAAAATACGGGAAATAAAAAGGCTGAAAACGTTGCACGAAAATAACTCTTTACCACCCTCTAATATGTTCCTGATTAAACATATTAGTATAATCTTAAGTATGTTGTTATTTGCTCTCTTATTTTATTTGTATCGTACGCAAATAGACAAGACAAGACAAATACTTTATCAAAGATACTTTTTCTTTTTGAAATCACCCAAACTTTAAAGTTATATGATGGTATCTTCTAGAATTGACAATACTACACTAACAGGTTAACAGAAGACTTGGGAGTATTTTAAATTAATTTTGTTTTATTTAAACATATCTCATTGTTCAAAACAAATTTTAAATTTAAATTGCATTTAAATTTAAAAAAAATGACAAACACACACATTAAAAACAAGCCCATTCAGACTTAACGGGACTAACCTGTACGGACCATCTTCGCTAGCCAAGGGTTACGATCCACTCCCACTCTCTTCACCCTTGGCGGATTAAGCCAACATTTGTGATTTCAATGTTGCGCCATCTACCGGAAGATTAAAGTCACGTCCATTCCGAATACATTATTCTTGACCAATGGTAGTTCTTGAACTCTTCAAGTTGGAGGTAAAAACACGGTAGCGTCTAGATTCTACACACTTGGAAAAGCCGGAAACGAAAATATACATCAACATTCATGCATTTGTGCAAGAAATATACAAAGGAACTTCTATAAGTCGATTAAGAATATTAAAATTTTCACTGAATGTGGTCGTATGTTTAGGGATGTAAAGATTTGTTGCACAATAAACACGTGGCAATTGTTTACAAACGCTTTCTACATTTACACGTGATCATGTTATAGGCGCTTTTTGATTGGATGGATGCAGCGATTTTCGACTGCAACCAATAAAAAACTGTACCTTGTGTCTCCGAAATGTTAACTCAATCCGCCAAGGGTGAAGAGAGCGGGAGTGAATCGTAACCCTTGGCTAGCGAAGATTGTACGGACTAGCTTGTTGACATGATTTATATTGTATTTTAGTAGTTCTATTTCAATCATTTCGTCATGCACCTGTATTATTTCAATAACATTTTATACAAGTATCGATCTTTTACGCTAACAAAAATGAAGGCTACCACAGTCTAGAAAGTGCGAACAAAATTGATAAAACCTTACCTTTGTGTGTCACGTGGAATAGTGGATTATCGATATATACTCTTTCGTGTGTCGTTGGATTGTATCTAGGATAGAACACACGTTCTTTATCAATCAATAGGATCTTTCCTGTCGTTGGGTCTTCGGCCGACCATGGATGTTCTTCGTATGTCTTCATACTGCACGTACTCTTAGGTTCAATATCAGCGTATTTTATTTTCTCTCCCTCAAAATTATGCCAGTAAATACTCGCTACACACGTTGATCTGTTTTCAAACAAAGTATAGGAAACTTTGCCGCCTTGTACAGATTTGACAATTGGCCGGTCTGCCACTTTTTTTTCCATATTTTTACACAGTTATTGATGCATGGAAACATATTTTACCAATGGCGGATACCTACGATCGACTGCAACCTATTTAATCACCCGTCATTTATTTGTACTATTGATTGATTTAAATCTCCATCGCTAATTAGTAATTTATACAAATACTGTGTATTTTAATATTTGTGAATGAATGATCTTTATTCTCATAAACCAAATACATAGTTACAGAGAAGATATGTATAATATATATTGTATAATATATATTACATATATAAGATATAGCATGTGTGAAATACAAATTAACATGATATTTACACAAATAAACACATAGTTGTATTAACCAGGAGGATAGACTTTCACAGAAATAGTTTTAATAAATCTACAAAGTTTCTCAAGTTCAACAATATTTTGGGTTGAACATACTTGTTTGAATTTGATAACATTTATATTTTTATTACAATAATGAGGTAAGTATTTGCATCTTTCATCTTTGAAATAATTACATGACATGATATAATGGTATTCATCACCAATATCGGCTGAGGCGCAAAGGTGACACAATCTTTCAAATCTTGGGATGTTGCGCCACCTTCCCGTCTCAATGGGCAAACGGTTATTCCCACATCTAAATTTACATAAGGTTATTAATAAATTAAATGGTAGTACTGATAAATAGTGTTCAAATTTAAAAACATTTTTGTACAATCTATAACATAGCCCCTTGGGCGAATTGTTCATTTCTGTTGACCATTCTTGAATGAACTGATCTCTTAATCTTTGCTGAACACTCAATACAACCCAACGTTTCTCAAATAAGTTGTGACTTTGCCATATATTTGACATTCCACAGTCATCAAAAATGTTCTTTGTATATAATATCCATTTACTATCATAACCATAGTTATTGAGATTTACAAAGTTTATAAGTTCCAAATGGTAAAACTATTCTGGAATATTATTTCCACAGGAAGAAATAATACAGTAAATGTTCCTAACGGAATAAATAGTATAGAATATTTATTCCAACAGGTACAGGTATTATGACATTGTTTATAATAAAGTTTCCACTGGAACTTCTGTTAGGTGGAACAAATACACGTTGACAACTTGACGGTAACTGAAATCGGGTATCTTCCCAATTCCCAATAGACCATAAAATTGGGGATTGAATTTTTTAACCTGAATATATGTTTTCAAAAACGCAAATGAACTCTCTCAAGAATATCTAAATTTTCAAATCCCCATATCTCACACCCATAAGTTAGTATAGGAACAATAGCCTTATCAAACGGCATATCGAGTTGGCACTTGATCGACAACTTATTTTATCTGGATTTTTTTATTACAGCATACATTGCTTTAAACGCCTGGTCACGTAGATATTTTCTGGTGGAAAGAAATGAGCCACTTCTAGAAAAAATAATACCAAGATATTTATAGCTACTGACTCAATTTCATTTCCATCTATATTAAATAACAAATTTCTAGTTATTCTACCTTTTGAAAATATCATAATTTTCGTTTTATTTATATTTATTTTCAATTTCCATTGTTTACAATATTCTGAAAATTTGTCCAACATACATTGTAAATCATGGCTAGATTCAGCAAGTAGTATTGTATCATCAGCATACAATAACAGAAAAAATTTAAAATATACAAAAAGTTCATTTTCAATGTCTTTTGTTACAGACTGAATTCCTTCAATATTAGAATTTTCTAAAAATTCTTGTAAATCATTTAGATACAAGGAGAAAAGTAAAGGGGAAAGGCAAAGACATCAGAAACTTCTGAATTATGAACAATTCTAGATTTGACATCATCATACATATTTTTAATAATTCTTAGAAATTTTCCGTTCACATGGTTTAGTATCTGTTTTAAAAATAATCAGTTTCGATGAATAAAATCAAAAGCTTTTTCGAAGTCGACAAAAAATACACAAAATAGTTTCTTCTTTTTCACCCGTAATAATTCAAATAAAGTATATAATGAAAAAACATGATCCGTTGTGGAATAACCTTGCCGGTTTTCATTTAAGATGTTATAATTTTCAACAAAATCCCCAAGTCTGTCGTTAAGAATTGACGTGAAAACTTTCCCTAGACATGACAAAAGTGTAATCGGCCTATAATTTTTTGCGTCTAATTTACTCCCCTTGTTTTTGAAAATAGGTATTACATTTCCTATAAGCCAAGCCTCAGGCAGGATTCCCGTATCAAATACAATATTAAATAAATGTACATGAATATCAACCATACAACCAAGAGAAGAAGCAATATATTCATTAATAACTTGGTCTTCACCCGGAGATTTATTATTTTTAGGTTTTTTTTGTTGATGTACAGGTAGTTAATTTTTACCTTATAGCGGATAAATATAATTTAAAGAGAAATTGGTTAACATGTGATTAGAGGACAACCATTTGATATTCTGGTGGTAGTGGTAGTGGTAGTGGGTGGTACAGGATCGAGGATTTGTTTTCGATCGGTTATTTATTTTTGAAAACAAGGAGGACTGATTATCTATTTTCTGCACTGTTGAAGCAAGATTTTTCATTTTCATTCTAGAACAAGGGACTTTCTATTTTCACAAACATATTTAAAGTATTTTCAAATTCATTTTTTTATTCTTAAATAAAATAAAATAAAATAATATAAAAAAGAAGATTGGGTATGATTGCCAATGAGACAACTATCCACAAAAGACCAAAATGACAAACATTAACAACTATAGGTCACCGTACGGCCTTCAACAATGAGCAAAGCCCATACCGCTTAGTCAGCTATAAAAGGCCCCGATAAGACAATGTAAAACAATTACATGTATAGGCAATCCATTCTGTACCATTTAATCAGAATTAAAATTGAGAAAGGTCTATATTATTTATGTCATTAAAATGTATAAAAAGCAACAATAAAAAACAAGGAAACAAACCTTACATGCAACGAGGAAGTACGTTGTGATGACAGTCGTTGTTTACTTTACAGATAAACAATTTGAGTTATCGCTCTTTTCCTTTGCTAAATCCGGTAAAATATGCAGCTGGCAGTTAGGTCCGCTGCTGTATGCCCTGGATTTGATTAAAAGTATATTTTTTTAAGACTTCTCTTTCCGGTTTCAAGAGCGCAATTATTCGTAATGCATTTTCGATAGGGTACCACTAGTGTTCCGTATTGTTTTCTCGAAGACTACACAAACTAGGGGAAAACTGGTGGCAGTTCCTGTTACAAGAAATGCTAGCCTAGTGTTGCATTACAACTAAAAAAGAATATAGGGTCATGCGGCTCAAATTGACTTACACATGTTAAAATGCAGTTGAAAAAAATCGTCTACTTTTTTCGCTTAATGAAAAAGGCATATTTTTAATAGCTCCGACGTGCAGACATTGAAGATATTTTCTATACTTCGTAAAATGTGAATATGATTTTCGGCAATTTTAAAACCTAATTGGATAAGCTTTCGATTCAAATGTAATTCCAATCATGTATCAACCAATCAGAAGCCGTATAGGATTCTAATCTGAGTAGGGGTAAAATGAAAACAAATAATTGCGCTCTTGTAACCTATAGACCTCTGCCTCCATATTTTAAAGATAGATTTTTTCTTTAATTCACGATTGGTGTTTTTTTATACTGTCGTTTCTGAATTCCTTTTTACAATTTCCGTTGTATCTTTGCATCTTGTTCTTTTCAAATACCAGGCTCCAGTCTTCTGGTGAAACTTAGTTTGGTATTTAAAAGAGTACAGAAAACTCTAAAATGTAAGCTTTGCATTTATTTAGTTAGCAATGGTTGGGTTGGTATGTTAACAGAATAATAAAACAAGCCTGCGTTCAGTAAGCTCTACACATGCTACATGAGTAGTGATATTAGCCTGCACTATTGGGGCTTAGAAACTACACTGTCAAAAAATCATGAAATAACATTTTTGTAATGTATATTGATATAAGAATCCAAATCTTCTATAAATGGTAAAGACAGAAAATTTGTGGTGGTTTTTTGTGTTATCCTTTCATTGTTACAACTTCCAATGATTTCTCAATATAAAAATTATCTTCAAATCTTATCCTTTCCAGAAACAGGTCTTCTGGTAAAATATATGGTTATAAATAGGGTACAGATAAGAGAAAACATTCTAACATGTTTATAGCATTAATTCAGCAATCGTTGGGATGGTTTGTTAGTAAAACAAGTCTGCTTTCCGTTGACTGTAAGTTGCACATGCGTAGTGATTTTAGTCTCCATTTGGGGGCTTTTTTACTGTCTAAAAATAAACAACGTTTCATGAGATGAAAGTTTTATTGCATTTTTTTTTTAAACGGAATAATAACAACATAAAATATTGCAACATACGATATGATAAAAGCATGAGATTCCTGTGTTTTAAAAGATAGGGACATCACATATATATTTGATAAAAAAATATGAAAATGCAAATCTCAGTTTTCACTAGCTGGAGGCAACACTAAAACACCTCTGACTGTCAGACTTGAGTATTAAACGTTTACTTCGAGCGAGAGAAAGATTCTGTCCTTTACCATTGTGTTGACGTTTCCATGCAAATAACATGCTAGCATCAAGTTCTTTAATCAGTTTCTAAGTTTCCTTCGAACCCATGCTGGACAACCTGAAAAAAATAAAGATATTAAATTAATTTATGCGGAAAAGGCACTATCAATTAGGAATGCCAAACTAGAGAAAAGGAAAATGTCTAGCATATTTATAAGTTGATATGTGTTGGTACCACAGGCACTTGTCTCAGAAAAAAAATCCTTTATACATATAGGATTTTATTTTCTGAGACGAGTGCCGGTGGTTGGTACCTATCACTTGTACTTTGACCGATAATGGTTACATTTTATAAATTGTGACTAAGATGGAGAGTTGTCTCATTTGCACTAGTACCACATCTTATATCTGTATAGTGCTTTCCATCCTTTAATCAAATTCCCAAATATTGTACTCGTCTTTAATAAGTATGACTGTTAAATTAGCTACTGGATTTTAAACAACAAACAATAACACATATTTCGTCTTACAATGATTAAAACTGTTTTTTGTCAAATTTATGTCCCTTCATTGATGATGGCGGTCAAAAAATAAATAAAACATGGATACCCCACTCGCACTATTATATCAGTGGACCGTGAAATTGGGGTCATAACTCTAATTTAGCATTAAAATTATAAACATCATATCAAAGGGAACATGTGTACTAAGTTCAAGTTGTTTAGACTAAAACTTGATAAAAAACTACCTTGACCTGACCAAAAACTTTCAACCTGATGCAGGACATACGGACGGACAAACGAACGAACGGACTGAAGAACGAAAGAACGGACGCACAGACCAGAAAACATAATGCCCCTCTACTATCGTACACATAATACACAACTTTGAAGAGCAGACATAACGGAAAATGCTCATGCGTATTGCCAAAACTAAGACAAGGAATCAGGGCTATTCATGAGGGAGACATATTTCTAAAGTGTCAATATTTGTAAGAATCAGGCAATTTAAAAAATAAAAAAAATATGGCGACTTTGACTTTCATCACTCTCACCACGTAAAACACTTTGCTTAAAAGCTTTGTTAGTAGCAACCCTTATCAATAAAATTGAGAATGGAAATGGGGAATGTGTCAAAAAGACAACAACCCGACCAAATAAAAAACAACAGCAGAAGGTCACCAACAGGTCTTCAATGTAGCGAGAAATTCCCACACCCGGAGGCGTCCTTCAGCTGGCCCCTACACAAATATGTACAAGTTCAGTGATAATGAACGTAATAAATTTCCAAATTGTACACAAGAAACTAAAATTAAAATTATACAACACAATTATCATAGGAAACATATTACTCAGCTCTACAAAATCATACCAAATGGGAGATGTCTGCTTTATATGTTGGCACTTCTGTGAAATCACACATAAGAATGGAAATCTCACAATTCTAAAGCAGATATCATCCTTTTTTCGTATATTTTATTCAAAATTTAAACCGATCCTGATCACAGGCGCTTGGGTATATGATACAATTTTTTTTTTTGCACTGATGTGATAGATATGCATTTTAAATATAAAAAAATGAATATTTTAATAAAAAAAAAAAATATAACAAATACCCAAGCGCCTGTGATCCTGATAAGGATAAGGAGCATTTTAAAAATTGTCATAAAAAACGATTCTGATATTCTGATTACTATTTTTTACCTTTTGCTTCTCCAAATGACTCGATTCCTCTATTTTGATCTTCTTTATCTTTTTCTAAATGAAAATAAAATATTCATAGACATTACATTTCTTACCAGAGGGTCTGAATGGGGTTTTTCAGAATCGAGAATAATGGGGAAAAATATAATGAATAGATTGAGAAAAATACATAATAAAAATATGAGAAGGAGAATAATGAGGTTTTAAAAGAAAATAAAGATTATCACATATTTTGTACTGATATGTACGTTTTTGCATGGCCAATAATAGCCGGAAGTCAAGGTTGGTTATCAGCCCTCGGGGCCGATATCGATATCAGCCCTCGAAATCCATATCAAGCCCCCGAGTTTAACTTCCGGTAACCTGTCAATCAAAGACTAGTGTAAGCTATTTATTTTCTCTTGCTTAAAAATATGTGATAAATAGATTATTACATGTCATTTTTCATATGGTCCATGGTATCAGCCCACGACCCATATCAAGCCCTCGGGCTTAAGCCCTCTGGCTTGATATGGGAGTCTAGGGCTGATACCAGGGCCATATGGAAAATGCCATGTAATAATCTATAAATAATGACCAATAGCATAGAGAGTATAGAAAAATGGCCTGATACATATAATTTTTTTTTAGAAAATAGAAATGAAGGACCCCCAATCTAGACCCTCGTGTCATAAGTTTTTTTCACGATTGGTCATTTCCAGACACATGGGTCGGACTTCAGTCAATGATTGATTTATTTTGGTTTCCGCCCAGCAGCACAAATAAACTATATCATCACGATAGAAAAACATAACAAGTGGATCAAAATCTATCAGTGCGATATGCATACTTTAGTATGGGCTTTGCTCATTGTTGAAGGCCGTACGGTGACCTATAATTGTTAATGTTTATGTCATTTTGTGGATAGTTGTCTCATTGGCAATCATAGTTACGCACATCTTCTTTTTTGTATTTACTATACTAAACAACCTAAATAACGCACCATGCACATCTTACCATAAATGGTAGTTTTACAATAACCTTGAAATCAATGCAGAGGTCACCGAGAACTTTTGGTTTTAGTGGCGACAATAGAGATTTAAAACAAAAGTTAAAAAATATCAGAATTCAGCGATAAGGCAATTTCAAATTGATCATTATAAGAATTTAATTAAAAAATAGAAAGTCGATGTCTTGTTCGTTATTTTCAAGGGAAAAAAAACTCTCTTCAGTTTTCAAAAATCTTTAAACATGATTTGTTTAGCGTTTAAAATATTGTTTTTTTAGATAACGAAAATAAAATTTTAATAAACAATCTAATATTCACAGAATTTAGTGCATGTCTATGACATCAAATTAAATAGTATGTCCATTATGTTCATTAAGGTACAGTATTCGACAGTCGATTGATTCGACAAGAGTTGATTTTTCCTTCAGGTTTTAATTCAATATAATTAAAAAGAATGAATTGAATAGACACATTAACGATCGATTTATTCAACAAAACTTTAATGATAGATACGATCGATAACGATTGAACATTGTTTGTCGATTCAATCAACTCAATGTATTAATGGTGGATACTCCATTGTAACGATTGATACGATCGATAACGATTGAACATAGTTTGTCGATTCAATCAACTCAATGCATGCGTGTTATGACGAAGACTCGATCGTAACGATCGATACGATCGATAACGATTGAACGTCATATGTCGAATCAATCAACTCAAAGTATTTTGATGAAGACGTCACTCGATCGTAACGATCAATATCGATTGAACGTTAACTTATATGTCGAATCAATCAACTCAATGTATTTTGATGAAGACGTCACTCGATCGTAGTTTAAGGTGGTATGGGAGTCTAAAATAAAAATGATAGAATTTGTTCATACTTTGCCAAAATGTAGTATCTATTGATACATGTTAAAAAATATTATAAAAATGATAGGTCACCGTGCATTTTTTCAAGCTACGGGTCGTGACAAAATGACACATTTTGTATGGATTATACAGGAAAAAACACCATTTTGTGAATAAAAACTAAACGAAATGATAGAATTGTAAAATAAATTAGGAAAATATAGCTTTCAAACAATGCTTTGATAATATCAAAAGAAAATATAGGGTCACCGTGCGTTTTTTCCGGCCAAAATACAAAGTAGGAAAATTCCATGAACAATCCAACAGAAAATGCACTGTTTTAGAGTTACCTCCCCTTAAAATGACAATTTCAAAATATTTCAAAACAAGCAAAAATAATCAGCACTTGTACATATATTTATATTTATAAGTTATATTCTTATAAATTGGATCTTTTAAATGTAAAAACACATGAAATATCTGCATTCTTGCATCAAATTTTGCTAATTTGATAGAAAATATGGACCTTAGATTCTCTGTTTTTTACAATCCAAGATGGCGAAAGACACCTATACCACCTTAAATGATAAAAATCAGTCGAAAAATGCATCTTTTCCCGATAAGTCATAGTTTGACGTCGCAAAAATAACATTTTACGTTAGCAACGTCATTACCTTCCCTGTAACTGTATCGTATGCCCCTAACGTGACTAACCTGTTCGGACTAGCTTGTTGACATGATTTATATTGAATTTTAGTAGTTCTATTTAAATCATTTCGTCAAGCACCTGTATTATTTCAATAACATATTATACTTGTATTACAAGTATCGATCTTTTACGCTAAAAAAAAAATGAAGGCTACCACAGTCTAGAAATTGCGAACAAAATTGATAAAACTTTACCTTTGTGTGTCACGTGAAATAGTGGATTATCGATATATACTCTTTCGTGTGTCGTTGGATTGTATCTAGGATAGAACACACGTTCTTTATCAATCAATAGGATCTTTCCTGTCGTTGGGTCTTCGGCCGACCATGGATGTTCTTCGTATGTCTTCATACTGTACGTTGTCTTAGGTTCAATATCAGCGTATTTTATTTTTTCTCCCTCAAAATTATGCCAGTAAATACTCGCTACACACGTTGATCTGTTTTCAAACAAAGTATAGGAAACTTTGCCGCCTTGTACAGATTTGACAATTGGCCGGTCTGCCACTTGTTTTTCCATATTTTTTTTTATAGTTATTGATGTAAATATAGTTTACCAATGGCGGATACCTACGATCGACTACAATCAGTACTAATTTATACTATTGATTGATTTTTTTTTAAATCTCCATACAAATACTGTATTTGTTGATGTACAGGTAGTTAATGTTTACCTTATAGCGGATAAATTAAATAGAAATTGGTTTATAGGTGAATATAAGGGACGACCATTTAAATTGTGATTAATTTTTTTTTTGGAGGGGGGATTACAGAATGATTTGTTTTTAATCGGTTATTTGGTTATTTATTTTTGAAAACTCTGATGACTGATAATTATACACCCGCTTTAAAAAAAAAAGGGGGGTATATCGTTTTACCTCTGTCTGTCCTTCCGTCAGTCCGTCAGTCAGTCCGTCCGTCCCATGAATATTTTTCGTCGCATTTTTCTCAGGAACTACAATACAAGGATTTCTGAAATTTGGTTTCAATGTTTATCTAAGTCAGCTATACCGTGTGATGCGTTTTCAGATTGATCACTTGACAACTTCCTGTTTACCGAAAACTTGTATGATTTTACACATGATAGCCAAGTTGAAAATTTTCGTCACATTTTTCTCAGGAACTACAATACAAGGATTTCTGAAATTTTGTTTAAGGATTTATATAAGTCAGCTATACCGTGTGATGCGTTTTCAGATTCATCACTCGACAACTTCCTGATTGAACACTTGCATATTTTTACACTATTAATATTATCCACTTGCGGCGGGGGTATCATCAGTGAGCAGTAGCTCGCAGTTTCACTTGTTTATTTATTTTTTGCACTGTTGAAGCAACATTTTTCATTTTCATTCTAGAACAAGGGACTGACTTCCTATTTTTAAATTCATTTCTTTTATTCTTAAATTGAATTAAATAAATACATTTATAGGCAATCCATTATGTACCATTTAATCAGAATTAATCACCCTCTCGGAAATGAATCTTTTAAATTCCAAACTGCATATACCATGTAGTATATATATACATCAGTGGCGGATCCTGGGGAGGGTCCCCCTTTTTTTGACGATCAATGCATTTGAATGGGGACATATAGTTAGAAACCTCCTTTTTGTCCTGGGTTTAGAACCCCCCTTTTCAAAATGACTGGATCCGCCCCTGTATATGTATGCATACATACACGGTATTACAGTTGGGTTGAGATTGACCTCTTTAAAAAGTATTAACAAACATTTTTATGCCGAGCAGTTCGTTAAAAAAGTTAACGCAGTATTTGAGAACCTCAACAGGCCCCTAGAGACTTTAGAAAAAAGGATGTAAAATCATGCTATCTATAGGCCCAGACCCTTTCTTAATCTGAAATCGCATATATTCTGTTTTAACATTTTTTTGGTCTCAAAGCAAAATCTATAGATCCGGTGAACAACTTTCAGTATTTAGGAACAACATCAAAAGACAAATATGCATGATAAAGCAAAAATGTAATTCACGTCACAGTTAAGTATGCGGCTGCTGTTTTTTTAATGTTTTTTTTATGTTTCGGCTTGCAAAATTTAGATCTTTCATAATTGTAAATAGTTATCAAATGTACCAGGATAATGATTTAATACGCCAGACGTGCGTTTCGTCAACATACGACTCAGCAGTGACGCTCAGATCAAAATGGTTACTAGTATAAAGATTAACAAGCACAAAGTTTTGAAGAGCATCGAGGACCCAAAATTCCAAATAGTTCCAATACAGCTTTGTTTATCTTTTCCTAGGTAAAGAAAATCCGCACTTTTTCGAAAATTTATGTGTAAATAAATAATGTGTTTTCCCTTTCAAATTAAGTAAAGAGGGGACTGATTTATCAGTGATATTACTATGTGAAGAAAGTTTTTATAACAGATTTCAATTACAACTTGATGTTGCTCCTAATTGGGATACAATTCAAAGAAGTTAAAAATTATAAAAATTAGCTAAAAAGTCTAAAATAAAATAAATAAAAATACTAATCAAAACAATTAAATATCAAATGGAATGAAACGACAAATCAGAAGACACTCGCCGTGAAAACAATTTGATATTAAGACAAGCTTTTGGTTTTGAAATTCCCTACATGAGGCAATTGCCCTAATGTAGTTACATTATATTTCCCATAAAATTACAATGGGAACATTATTTTCTTTTTGGTTTTCAACCCCCAAAAAAATTACAATTTGTAAAATTGCAAATACTGGATTTACATATGTTAAATTATTAAAGTCAGAAGATTCTCTGCAAGAACTCAGTATGAATTTGTATAGAATGAACTCATTCAAAACATGTATGAAATATTTGCCATAAAACTACCATCAATCGAATTCTATTGAAAGTTGCACATTTCATAAAACTCATTATCCAGTAAAATATGAAGCAATGAGAAGAAAGTTTAAGGGGACAGCTGAAGGACACCTCCGGGTTAGGGAGTTTCTCGCTGCATTGAAAACCTATTGATGACCTTCTGCTGTTGACTGTTCTATGGTCGGATTGTTGTCTCTTTGACAAATTCTCCATTTCCATTCTCAATTTGATTAAAACTTAAGTTGTGTGTCTCTGGGTGTTTAGTGATTGACAAAAATTTCCTGTTATACATTTATATTGTTTGCACTTTAAGATATAAAAAAGAAGATGTGGTATGATTGCCAATGAGACAACTATCCACAAAAGACCAAAATGACACAAACATTAACAATTATAGGTCACCGTACGGCCTTCAACAATGAGCAAAGCCCATACCGCATTTAGTCAGCTATATATAAAAGGCCCCGATAGGACAATGTAAAACAATTCAAACGAGAAAACTAACGGCCTTATTTATGTAAAAAAAAATGAACGAAAACAAATATGTAACATATAAACAACGACAACGAGTCTTTTATTCCAATATTAATCACTATTTCTTCAAATCAGAGATTGTCGGGTGCTTGATAATTGTATAAAGAAAAATGTGTTATGAGGAACAATGCTATCTTTATGTCGCCCACTATGAGAAACAGCTGCGACAATATGTTTCTCCTTTTTTCAACTTTCTGTTGATAAAGAAATGAAATCAAAACGAAATACTTCTACCTAGCAAAGTTTTTACATTACACGGGAAATGCACATTTTAATCAACTGCAGTGACAGTTTGGGACACTTGGGATTTGTTTTTGATTTTTTAATAATTTATTGGTGGACAATTTTTTTGGGGATATCTTGTAAACCGACAAAGTCAGATTTACCAGTTATGGAATGACAAATCTGTCCCGGACCGTGTTAAATGACAACAACTGAACATCAGATTCCTGACTTAGAAATGGTGCAAATTAACAAGTAAGTTTTTTTTTCAGGAACGTAAACTACATATTTGATACCTTTTATGCATCTATGTCCAGTCATGCCTTAGTAAGTTAATATAAAAAAACAAGTTGGTATCTTTAAAAAAAAAGCAATGCAATCGTAAACCCAAATGCTTGTTTGGCATTATATATTGTAGATGTATTGTTTTATATTACTTTTGTTGTGCATAAGAATTAGAAACTGACATTGCCTTTTTACGTAATGTAATACCGACTTCACAAATCAATGTATAGCTATGACGTACGTCGGCCGTGGTAAAAAAAATCATGCACGCTACCAATACGCTAGTAATTTTGATGCATTTAACCTGTCAATCATATCTGTATCGTGTGCACAACGAGATTAAAGCGTTTATTGGGTGTGCGTGAAGCGTACCTACGCGTTTCCCCTAGTCTTTCTACATTCCCAACTGCAGGTCTGTCTATATGCCAATTAGTCTGTCACATTCACCCGTCTGTTTTCATATTTACCAGCCCGTCTATGTCCACTGGTTCGTTTACATTTTCACTAGCTTTGAAATAGCTTTCGGTAAGTGCGAGTACTTTTATTTCAGTGATTTGTGTCTATTGTTTTTATGTAAGTAATTATTGTGCACCGTACCCATATTTTTAAGGACGCGAATCGCAACTGATATTTTAGTTTTTTCTTGCGATGTGTTGTCCTAGGTTTGGTTAATTTCGGAGAGTTGAATTTATGGCCACCACATTGTTTATGTGCCAATACCCATGCTTAAGACCAGGAACATGTAGTACAGTGGGTGTTGTTCATAGTTCATGTCGGTCAAGGTTTTTTTTCGTAATTATTTTGTTATCAATAAGGCTGTTTAGTTTAGTTTGATTTTTATTTTAAAATCTTAATGGTCGGGGCATTTAATAGCCGACTAAATAGGTTTTTTTCATTGTTGGAGGCCGCTCGGTGGCCTTTAAATACTTACTACCACGTCATTGTAACTCTGGTTGATACTTGTATCATTAGTGATGGACCATGGTCGATCCTATGCACCTTTGAGGCAGGCGGGATATTTTTGTAGATCTTGTACAGCTCAAACTAATGGGAGTAGTTCCTGTATACTTCTATGTCTAGTCCCATGCTGCACGGTTGGAGAGGGTGTGATATCTTCTGTTGGTTTGATGAAGTTTCATCCGTATCGGACTTCTTCTCCTGAATGAACGCTTTAAATATAAGGCGACGAGTATGTGTGTGTGCAATGTGCCCTTAACGTGTCTCAAGCTTATCTGTAGCGTTTTCAATGTTCTTGTAGCGTGTATATTATGTGCGTGCATTTTACAGGTATACGGTTGACAAACGCTTGAGCTGAATGAAAATTTTTATGTTCTATTTAAATTTCCTGGAGTAAAAGCGTTCACCAAGCGTTTACCTTTGCATTTCGACGTACTTCAAACTTTTTAAGTAGCAGTCCAGCTAAGAATCATGCAAAGGGCGATACATCCATAGTGAAGGATATCCATCTGCTATTGTTTAATTGATTCAACTTGAGGCAAAAATAATATGAATGGCAATTTGCACACAAAAAATCAAGCTGTTGCTATGGAAACGGCTGTTCCTAGCAACACTTGAGGTGTTTAATGGCCTTAAATACCCCAAATTTGTATATTTTTTCTAATTGGAAAAAGTGCAATACTGATGAACTGTATAAAAAGTATATACCGAATCCCTCAATCTATAATGTTCAACTTAAATAGGAATCATTTTAAAAGATGGATGCAAGAAGGGAAACTTGGTTACCATGGCAACCAAATTAACAAATATTTTCAAGTTGGAAAATTGTCAAAAATTTGAAATTTTCAAACTCTATTATCTCCCTAGACCCTGATGATATAATTGATTTGTTTGATCATTCTATTTCAGTTGACTCTTGTCTAAAACATATCAAAAATAAAAATGTGTAGCCTAGTACAGAATTTTCGTAAAAATGATGATCATGTCGTCACGTTTTTTACAATATTTGTGCACTTTTTTCTCAAAAATTATATAAATAAGCTTTCTGTAGATAACCTTATTTACTTTTTATTGCTAGTTTAATGTGAATAATGTTTTTAAACCATTCTAAAAGATAGTCTGTTGAATTCTGAGCAAAAACATATATTATTTTTGTGAATTTGGACTTTTTAAGGTAAATACGATCCGGTTTTTTGAGAAGTTGATTTTCAGGTTCATGAAGACACTTAACTAAGTAGAACGGTACAAATTATGTGGCTACACTTATTTAAAACAACCTTTTCTTAATAGATAAATTGAAAAAAGAGCATGTCTTTACATCTAAAGAATCAATTGCCTGAGGCGGGGACTTCCCTGAAATAACTTAAATTCATCAGTACTTAGACGTATTTTAATATAAAATGGAAAGATAACCAATTGTCATACAAGTGGCAGGTTAACTTATGCTTGCTATATAGCTAGGTTTGACCCAACATTCTCTTTGAATGATATCTGTATCATGTAACAAATAAGGGGCTAAAGATCCTAAACCCCCCCCCCCCCCAAAAAAAAAGGGGGGGGGCTAATTCAGAAAGCGGAATATATGTTCTATACCGGTAAGCGGAGCAAAAATACACATTTTTTAAAAAGATTTAATGAAGAACTATACAAAGTGACACCCCAGAACTGCACTCTGAAGTAACTATTTTATAGCAAAGTCAATTTATGACTTTCTTTGAGATATTATTGTGCCTGGGAGACGTAATTGATGCCCCCAGAGATGCAAAAGTGTTATTCTAAAAATAACATTTAACCCCTTATACCCTAGAAACTTTCTAGATTTCAAACTTTAGGAGGAGTTAAGCTAAATAACTATGTACCCATAAAGGGACGAACATGGGTATGGTATAACAATATGCCCCCCCCCCCCCCCCCCAACGTTCAAAATACACATATTTATTTTCCATGGTATACGCCATCTACCAAACATAGGACGATTATCTGTTACTGATTGTTACTTTTAAGAACATCCAGTGGCAAATAGTCAATGCGTGTTTCTGTACACTTTACTTGATTATTTGTAAATTTATACAGGAGTTTTCGCATCAGACGTTCTGATGCTAGCGTTGCAAATAGTAAAACAAACTCTCCTGTGAAATTTTTACAGATCTGAATATATGAGTGTGTTTGTCGTATATATTTTGCAATTATACATGTAGTCGATTTTATTTTCTTGATACAAATTTCATAAAATTTTAACAACATATAGAGTGTAATTGTATCCAAAAAGTATGAATCATTTTGACATTTTTGATGGAACATCAACTCCAGGATGGCCCCTGTTCAAAACCAATTTTGATTTTACAGCTATTACAAATGGGTGGAATCAAGAACAAAGATTACAAATGCTTATTTCGAAATTATCCGGAAAAGCACGGAATTTCTATGAGAGGAGGCCAAATACTATACAAAAGGACTATGAAACATTATGCAAACTATTTGAAGATCGGTTTGATTGGGTTGGTTATTCATATTTAAGTTTAAAACATCTAGAGAATATTATCCCTTATCCAGGTGAATTAATAGAAGAATTTAAGCACAGAATTGAAGAACTTGTTGAGGGAACGTTTCCAAATAGATCTAAGAAAGAACAAGAACAGCTTGTTATAGAAAACTTTATAAACGCTTGTTGTGCTGAGGAAGAGCGAGAACTAGTTAAAAAAGTTGCTGGAAGTTCAGTTGATGCAGCAACACGTTTCATGACCATATTTAAAAAAAAAAACAGAAAGATTTTTAAAACACAAAAGTTTGTGGGAAGAAAAACTCGATAAAGAGAATACTGAAAGAAAGAATAATGATGTGTTATGCCATACCAGTTTCCAACATGAACAGAATGTGGCAGTAGTAGATTCTAAGCTGTTTCACGGGCACAGTAAAGGGGATTCAGACGAAAATCATGATGAAATTGATGATGATAGGTTAATTACCCTAAGTCTAAAGATGCAGCTGTTATCAATGAGTGTTATGACAGTAAAGTTGGCGTAAGCGTTTCAGACACGCATTATGCGCATCTTCAGGAGTCCATACATGCTTTTGGAAAAAGTACAGTAGAAAAAGAGCAACTAACTACATCAGTACTAAATGCAGATAAGAGTTGTGAGTTTGACATCGACAACAACAACAATAACCAAATTACGCGAGAAAGTTTTGAATTTGATTTGAAGGACAATTATGGAGAACTTGAGCTTAATATACACCATGCAGATATACCAGACGTCATAGAATCACATACAGATGCATCAACGATGGATGTTTCGCAAAAATATACGAAGCTTACAGATGAGACACAGCAGGATCAAATGAAGCACGTATTACAGAGTTGGCTGTTGAAATAAAACATAAAGAGAAGGAGAATTTAAAGTAAAGAAAAGTACTTTTGAAAGAAATGCGACAAGGTTTATGACCAAGGGAAAACTTCACAACTTAGTTAAAGCGAATGTTAAAGAAAATGATAAATTGAATAGAGAGACAACAATGCAAATTAAACAGATTGACGAATGTGCAAACAGTGAAATCAGCTTGGACCGAATCAACAACAATCAATCAATTTATCAACAGAAACAAAAGGAGACATTGGGTTATCAGATGTTTTAGTTAACAATCAGAATATTAAGAACCAAGTGGAACTGTTTGAATTAAAAGAATTGACAGATGCTATTGACTGCCTGGCTCCAAATTGGATTTACAAGTCAAACAAAAATGTAAGTTCAGAGCTGAAAAACTGCAAGCATCTTTATTGGATAGTAGTTCAAGATACCGATAACAAAAGATGCAACATCACTAAAGAGTTACCGGGAACACAAAAGAAATACGTAGAACAAAGATGGATACCGAAAGCAACACCAACTAGGGTTAATGAAAAAATTAGGTCTTGTTGTCAAAGCGAAGAGATTGCTACACAAACAGAACTGGAATATATACCATTTCAGAAAACTAAACAAACGACAGAAAGAAAGATTGGTAAAGGTGTAGATAACTCCACTCAAACAATTGATGCATGTATTGATAAATCCACTCAGACGATTCAAGAATCTCAAAAGATTGACACAATGGAGAAGCCAGTTGAAAGTTACATGGATGACAAGGGTTGTGCTATCAGTGGTGTTGTTTCATTTATCAGCGCTAATTCGGATAACAAACTACAACATCGTTTATATAAGGATGATCACTTTACAGGACAAATAAAAGACAAAGCACTGACAACAAAAAGGGAGAAGAAGAAGATGGAGGTGAAGGAGATGAAGAAGAATAAGAAGGTGAAGGAGATGAAGAAGAAGACGAGGTCAGCACGTGAGAGTCAGTATGCGAGTCACATATAAAAGGCAAAGAAATTAAAGACCAAGGCAGTTCTAGTAGAGAATCAAAGAACGGTTTAAATGAGGAAGGAATTTCCAGCAAGTGGCAGAGGTGTCTGAAGTCCTTGATGAAAATAAGAAAATCAAATGTTAAGATGATGAACAATGCGCAGAAATTGTTGGAAAATAAAAGTAAAAGTGTTGACAAGCTATTGTTGAGAAAAAGGGGACGATTCAAAGAATTGCCTTCCTTACATCTTTGAGTTGACTACATATTCATATGTGTAATTAATGTATATATTCCAGTATGACGTTATTTGATGTATACTTAGTTCTTCCTATAGGCATTCGATTGAACTTATCAATAGTATATAATCTAATTTGTATATATGTTATTTCTGCAATGCGTATGTGTATATAAGATTTGTTAATATAATTAATGTTTGTGAATATACAAGTATAATGTGTATTCAGTTAAATGGCTGTAATGATGATGTTTCACAATGCCTCGTAATGTGATATACGCCTCAGTAACTATGGAGTTACAGAGCATTATAGAATTCAAAGAAATAACAGAACCCATTTTATAAAAAGGAGAGGAATGTGGAGAACACCGGCATAAGAACAAGCTACATGAAGAGTCCCGAGTGTTCCGAATGGCAAGCTATGGACTAATGAGTTGTTACTAATCGGCCTAGCTGTACGGACGTGATCCTGATGTAAAGGACAACTAACAACTCCAACTGTAGAAGCTATACGGTGCCATACAAGGTAGTTATAGCTATATAATAAGTATAGTCAGATCACCACAGTGGAAATTCAGCATCATAAAATGTGAATTAGAAAATACAAATTTTCGATTAATATTGAGTCTTGTATTTCCATTTTATACTGCACTTGAAAAACTATAACTGTTGTCTTTATACATAAAATTAAGTGCAATTTCGTTTTCATGTCAAGTCACGTTTTTTTCAAAATCTTGGGTTCGTTTTAATGAAGGAAAATAAGGATTATTTGTAAAATAATAGTTATTGAAAAACTTGACATCACTCAAAACAGAGAAACCACGCCCCACTGGTTATTAACACGAAAAAGTCTATTAAGTACTAGTTTTCTGGTCCGTTGTTTTCTGTTAAAGAATTTATTACTGAATAAAAAAGAATGTCATGTGGTCGGTTATTATCCAATAAGAGAAGCGTATTCTTAAACAATGTGAAATAATCATTGATAACATTTTCATAAAATATAGTTGTAACAATTTAAGATGCAATATAAAATCAGTATGAAGATTTATGAAGTCAAGAGGGAAACATTTTATCTTTTTGTAAACATCGTAAATCTCTTGTTTCTCAGCATCATACAGCCATATTTTTACATTGGCCTTATTTCATATATCATGTTTATATGCATGTGACACTAGTGCATGGCAAAATACAAACTCGAAAAAATGCAAGAATTATAGATTATCGTTGATCATCTCAACGAGATTACTTTTCTCGCTTGAGCTGGAACAGCGAAAGTGAGAAAAGCAATCGAGTTGAGATGACCAATGATAATCTGTTTATCGCTATTTTACCTATGACGACGTTGTCAATTTCAATGTCAATTTCGTTAGCAACGCCACGTGGTCTCCTTAGTTTCTAGCAATAATTTTTCCATCTCAATCGAGAAGCATGATACGATAATTATCACAAAAAAGGATCAAAGGAAAAATGCACAAAATAGCGATAGAAATGCTTCATATATTCTGTCTCGCAACAAACTTGCATGTGAACAACAAATGCATGTGCTGCATGGTCAGATGGCGGTCATTGTGAAATTATGTTTAAGGTCATTTCGGATGCTGAAATGTCAATTTTACATATCCATCACATTTAATCCTCTCATTTCGCAAGCTTCTTCCTGACCCATAGTGGACATGCTGAAAAAGAAAAGGTACAAAAATTATACACAATAGCCAAATGCAAATTTTTGAGTTGTCAAAATCATTTGTGTGTGTTTTATTTTTTTGTCATTTGCGTGTGTTTTCAAATTTTACTCCTGGTTGAAGTCTGCGTGGTGACCCACAACTCATTCATCCACGTCTTTAAGTCTCTGCATGGTTGATACATGTAGCTGTGCCATTGTCAATTATACTACACCTCCGTAATTGGTTAACGTAAGGGTACTCAAGTTGCACATATTTTTATCGTTTCTCACCTACTCTTATTCAAATCAGAAACATACTAAAGTCACTTTAGTGTCCATTCTGTGTTTATTTTATTTAGGTATAAAGTTATCCCTTTTTATGCCCCATGTTTGGGCATTATGTTTTCTGGTCTGTGTTTCCGTTCGTCCGTCCGTCTATCCCGCTTCAGGTTAACGTTTTGGTCGGGGTAGTTTTTTTATGAAGTTGAAGTTCAATCAACTTTAAACTTAGTACACATGTTCCCTATGATATGATCTTTTTAATTTTAATGCCAACTTAAGGATTTTACCCCATTTTCGGTCCACTGAACATAGAAATTGATAGTGCCGATGGGGCATCCGTGTACTTTGGACACATTCTTGTTAAAAACAAAACTTTGAATCCGTACTGAATCATAAAAGAAATGGGTAAGAACCGACCTCCAAACTACAGGCCTTTGTTTCTTTCCATTGGAAGACCCCACTACACATTGGAAGACCCACTAGCCCCACTATCAATGTATATTTACGGATGTTTTGTTTTTCACATTAGTCTATTTTTGTAAATTGCATTTTTTTTTAAGAAATGGGTGCCTTGGCCATATTATTTTTCTCAATTGCAATGGTTGAATTTTTGACTCGATAGAATTTTCAATTTACTGTATAGTTTAGTAATGATGAAAAACCTGCATAGATATATGAAAGTACAAACTTTTAAATTCTCAAAAGAAGCGTATCAGATTTCAGTCACCTTTTTTGCAAAACTTGCGCAATATTTGAACCTGGTGCAATTTGACCAAAACGGCGTTGATGTTAACATCTTACAAAATGTACAAGTATAACTTGATTTACCTTTTGACTCTACAAATGACTGCAAACCCCTACTGCTTCCTGGATCTGTCAAAAAAAATAAGAGTTATAAAAAATTGCTAATGGATTTATAGACGAGGATCTAAAAAATTCTCAACATAAAAATTAAGATGTTTTAAACACATATATGAGGGCCCTCATGGGGTTTTTGATTATGTGATTACTTGGCCGTTTTTTTAATGATTATTTGATTATTAAGCCAAATATTTCATGATTATTTGATTACCTAGGACTGTATTTTTAGTTTATGATTATTTGATTACTAAAGATAAGCAAATATTTAATGATTATGTGATTATATTGGCAAAACAATGGTGATTATGTGATTACTAGGACCCCCCCCCCCATGAGGGGCCTCATATATATAGAAACATATCCAGTCTACATCTATTAAAGTCTAACAACGTTCTGTGACATACAGAGTTTATGCATTGCAGACAAGAATGTATGAATTTGCAAACATTTACATCATCATGCATACAATACATTGAATAGTTTATTGGTGCTCTTTACTCATCTTTTATTGATAATTGTCGTCTGCTGGTCGATCAATGAGAAACGCTGGCCTCTTTTTGCATAGTTTCAAAAACTTGCGTATAAACAAAGTGTGTGGCATATTCATCTTGTTGGACAACAGAAGTGAGAGGGTAGGGGTTCGTTAATTCCCGGATCCTGATAAGTATAAATCCCGAAATCCAGCGAAAATTAAAGCCCAATCCCTTATTTCTAACAAAAATAAAGGTTTAAACCAGACATCTAGAAAAAAAGGTCCTTCCGTCCAATAGGAATGTAGCGACCTGATGACGGTCAACACAATAAATGTCCATGTACAGCTTTTCAATATATTAATATATCAAAATTAAAGATTGCCTTATCGGGGCCTTTTATAGCTGACTATGCGGTATGGGCTTTGCTCAATGTTGAAGGCCGTACGGTGACCTATAGTTGTTAATGTCTGTGTCATTTTGGTCTTTTGTGGATAGTTGTCTCATTGGAAATCATACCACATCTTCTTTTTTGTAAAGAAATTATTGACCAATTATTATTATCTGGTTGTTATCATTGGGTGCTTGTTTTCGATTAATGTTGACCATATAATAAATGGGACATAATTAACACATCAGTAGGCCTATATTATCTCAAAATAACTTGGTACATATATGAACTAACAGAAATTAGTGATTCTGCCCAATTCGGGTGAAAAGCTGGAAGATCTAAAGTACTATACTTCAGAGGAGAGGAAATAAATGCTACTTGTGTGACACCAATCCTGGACACAGGGACATCATTTGCATCTATTAAAATTTTGTTTATGAATATTTTCAATTTTTTTTTTCATTGTACAGATATGGAGAGGAAACATTAACTGCACATTGACATTAATGAAATAAATGTAATTTGCTTTCCGAGTCCCTGTGATTCTGAAACTTAATTATGATTATAAATGTATATTTTTTTTATTAGGTCACATACCAATAATGTATCAGCTAGAGCGGATCTAGCCGTTCTTAAAAGGGGGTTCGCAACCCAGGACTAAAGGAGGGGTTTCAACTGTATATGTCCCAACTTATTTGCGATGATCATTCCAAAATAGAGGGTGGTTTCAACCGGGCCCCGAAACCCCTTCTAGATCCGCCACTGATGAATTACTGGTATTGGCGGAAAGAAATAAGATATACATAACTAATTACCTAATTCAATGTTGCATTACAATACAACTTATCAAAAACTGAAAGTAAACAGTTATTCGTGACTAATAAGCATTATTGTACCTCTGTTTTTAGTAACGTCATCTATGTAAACCTTTGCATGCTTATTTGGATTTGAATACGGATAGAACACAGGCTTATAGTCGATTCGCAAGCTTACTCCAGTGTCAGAATCTTCAGCCGACCATGGGTGACCAACAAATGTTTTGACTTTATATTTGCTATATGTTCCACTACTTTGAAGTTGACAGAATTTTATCTTTCTCCCATCAAAATCATGCCAAAACACACTGGCCACAGTTGAGGATCTGTTTTCAAACACAATATATGAAACGTCTTTGCTTTTTCGTGACTTTATCAAACTTTCAGCATTTTCCATGTCACTGGTTACCAGTGTAAACAGTTTAAAAGTACGACAGGCTCTTAGTGTAATAAATAATTATGATTTTAGCGCTATAAATGGGGTGATTTAAATTTGTTTTATCCTGTTATTTAAGTTAAAAATCAAGGATCGATGATTACTATGGATTAGTAGGCTAGCTCGACCGTAATGTCAACGTATATTTCTTCCGCCTAACACTCGTTATTTCAATTAGCAATGCAAAGCCATAATAGTAATATGTAATTTATCTGTTCTCGTTGGAACAATCAGTCTTTTTTTTTCAGTCAGTAATACAAACTGTATAATCCCCCTATGTAATAATTTCTTCCTGTGGGAAAAATATATATTTTTTAGAACAATTCATATTAAAGGAACTTCTGTTTTATGCGGGTCTGGAGGTGGGTAATCAGTCATTTCAGTCTGTTTTCCTTGATTTTCAGGTCATTTTTCTCCATTCTTTATACTAGTATCTATAAGTGGACATGTTGAACAAAAGGCAGTGGCTATTTTGACGGTTCCCGCAAAGTAGCATCTAAGGTACTATTAAACCGGCTGCGACAAAAATAGCCTCCTTAGCACTGTTTTTCCGGCTCGGGTTAAATAGCGGTTTATATTTGAGTTTTGCTATAAATTTTGCCGGTTTTCAAGTAAGATTTTAAGTATTTAATTTAAGAATAGAAAAAAAATACAGAAACATGCAGTTTAATAGAAAACCAGATGCTCCGCAGGGAGCAGCTGTATACAACCGCAGAGGTTGAAACCTGAACGGTTGGGGACAAGTATGGACACACTTTGTCAACATTCAAGCTGGATTCAACTCTAAATTTGGATTGTGATTAAATAGTTGACACAGCATAGGTTTCTGACACAGAACGAATGTGGTCTAATGAACTTAAAATTTTTGTTTTGCCTTAGAGCAATTCTCTATGCTGTTGAATATTAATCCTCTCAAAAAAATGTTTGAAGAAATTTTCTTTTTATTTATGAAAATTCAAATGAGAAAAATTGCACCCCCCCTCCCAATTTTTTTTCTCACATCCCCCTTTCCTATACTTCAAAACCGATCTCAATTCAAATTTCTAATGGAGTTGCAACAATAATTACTTATTTAAATACATCATAAAATATTAAAATGTAAAAAAAAGTGCTTGTTATCACTGAATGGTAAAGATTGTTTTAATTTATCATTTGGTAGTAAAAGTGAATATACATTGTATATTGTATAAAACAATGACTTAAGTTGATTCATCTACTATTCTGGACAAAGAAAGATAACTCCAATTGAAATTTCTTGCTATTGCACAATATTGTGCAATTAGATATTTCTTACTATTGCGCAATACTGTGCAATTGAAAATACTTGCTATTGCACAATACTGTGCAATTGAAGATTTCTTGCTATTGCGCAATACTGTACAACAGAAAATTTCTTGCTATTGCACAATATTGTGCAATTGAAGATTTCTTGTTATTGCTGAGTACTGGTCAATTGAAAATTTCTTGCTATTGCACAATACTTAATATAATAATTTTGGATCCTGATTTGGACAAACTTGAAAACTGGGCCCATAATCAAAAATCTAAGTACATGTTTGGATTCAGCATATCAAAGAACCCCAAGAATTCAATTTTTGTTAAAATCAAACTAAGTTTAATTTTGGACCCTCTGGACTTTAATGTAGACCAATTTGAAAACGGGACCAACAATTAAGAATCTACATACACAGTTAGATTTGGCATATCAAAGAACCCCATTTATTCAATTTTTGATGAAATCAAACAAAGTTTAATTTTGGACCCCGATTTGGACCAACTTGAAAACTGGGCCAATAATCAAAAATCTAAGTTCATTTTTAGATTCAGCATATCAAAGAACCCGAAGGATTCAATTTTTGTCAAAATCAAACTAAGTTTAATTTTGGACCCGAATTTGGACCTTAATGTAGACCGATCTCAGGTGCTCCGGAAGGGTGAGCAGATCCTGCTCCACATGCGGCACCCGTCGTGTTGCTTACGCTATTACAAATCCGGTAAATAGTCTAATTCGGTAGGTCAAATTCATGAAAGGGAAGCGGATTGTAGTTACGACGTAAGGAACATATCCGATATCATTTGCGAAACGGTTGTTCCATAACGGTCAACCAACTCGTGATGGCGTCCGTTAAATTTACGAAGGGATGATTTCAACTTCACCATTTGGAACTCTTGATTTAATAGCTTCCTTGTGAGCAGTAACCCTCTATCAAGAAAATCAGGATAGGAAATGCAAGCACGGGAATATCGTATCAATTAGGAGATAAATACCCCGTATGCAGGTGCTGCTGGAATGTTGCTACTTAGAAATGGAAAGTTCACAATTGGAAAGCTGAATTCATCTCTTTTGTCGTAAAGTTTTGTCTTCAACCGACCCTCATTGTCAATTTCTAGATGTAAGTCAAGATATGAAGCCGACTTAACTGTATCTGTAGTATCCTTTATCTCCAATTCGATGGGATAGATGCGATCCACATAGTCACCAAATTTTGAATTGTTTAGTGAAAGAACGCCATCTATATAGCGGAAAGTAGAGTTAAAGGATATTGCTAACTTCTTATCTTTCTTCCTAAGAAGTTCCCGCATGAAGTCAGCCTCATAATAATAAAGAAACAAGTCAGCAAGTAGAGGGGCACAGGTTGTTCCCATTGGGATGCCGACAGTCTGTTGAAAAACACGTCCTCCGAACGTAACAAATATGTTGTCAATCAAGAAATCAAGCATCTTGATAATATCGGTTTCAGAGAATTTTTTGTTTGAATCAGAATGATTCTTTACAAAGTAGGATTTATCCCTCCCTAAGACAAGATACTTGTATCTACGTTGGCCATTCTTTTTTATGAAGCAAAGTAATACCAACTCTTTTAATTTGTCTTTTAGTTTGGAATGTGGAATACTTGTGTTAAGAGTAGAAAAGTCAAATGTTTTAATACTGTTAAAAGATGAAAGAGAGTTAGATTGTATGTACTCTAAAAGATCTTTGGAATTTTTAAGTATCCACATCTGATTCACGCCACCTCTAGAATAGGCAGTTTCACAATAACTTTGAAGCCCGTCTTTGATTGCTGATAAAATAGATGTTACTTATTTAGAAAGGGGTTTCGTGGAGCACTTGGAAGACCCAGCAATATACCGTTGTTTGTAAGGACACTTATGTAGTTTAGGTATCCAATACAGTGATGGAAGATCCAGTTCTTCATCTTTGGTTGAAATACCAAAGGAACAAAGAACAGACATATTATTATCAAGGATTTCCTCTTTGGTAAGTGTCGTGAGGGTATATGTTGGGTTTCCAAGTGAATTGTCTATACCTAATTCGTTTATCAAGCAATTAATGTAATGACTTTTACAGACAAAAACGATGTTATTTGGGGCTTTGTCTGCGGGGACACCAACATATTGATTATGGAGGTCAGATAGGTGTTTAGCAACATTTGGATCTTTGAAGATTGACGTAGCATGGGCATTGATGGACCCATTCAGTTTCTTAATTCTGATTTGTATAAACGACCTCACTGTCTTAATCCATTTGGATAGAGTGTCTACGTCTTCCATTTTCGCGCTTAGCCCATTGCCTGGCATAATCCTCGACTGAATCCATCAACATTTTAAAGTTGTATTTCCAATTGATGGATTTAGGCTCACGTAATTTTGGACCTTTCGATAACACGTTTCGTAGAGAAGTGTTATTAACAATGTTAAGGTCACCGGTAATAACGTGGCCAGCAGGATTATATGTAAATTGGGAACTAGCACAAGTGCAATTAGGAGGTTTAGACTTGAAGTCGTCAATATCGAGATCCTGCAAAACGCGTTTGTAATTGAAATTTTAGTTGCAATAGGTTTGGTATAGGTATAAGGAATTTTTGGTACAGACTGGTCTTTGAAATAAGGAGGTATTTTCGATTGAACTAATTTATGATGAAGGATATTACCTAGGTTGACGCCATCGAGACCTTTGTTGGCAAAGGAAAGATTTAGAAAAGATCTTTTCTCTTTTCCAATGCGAACTGGCTTGAAAAGTCTGTGACTAGCAATATCCGAAATTATAGCTTGTAGTTTGTATTGGTTTGAATGAGGGTTTGTAACAGTGGATTCCAAACATAAATTGAACTGAGAATGAAGTTTTGAAAGGGGTAATGAATAAAGTTTCGTGCGAATGTGATGAATACCTAACTGGGCCAATAATCAAAAATCTAAGTTCATTTTTAGATTCAGCATATCAAAGAACTCGAAGGATTCAATTTTTGTCAAAATCAAACTAACTTAAGTTTAATTTTGGACCCGAATTTGAAAACGGGACCAAAAATTAAGAATCTACATACACAGTTAGATTCGGCATATCAAAGAACCCCAATTATACAATTTTTGATGAAATCAAACAAAGTTTAATTTTGGACCCTTTGGGCCCCTTATTCCTAAACTGTTGGGTTCCAAACCTCCCAAAATCAATACCAACCTTCTTTTTTTGGTCATAAACCTTGTGTTTTTTCATAGATTTCTATTTACTTATACTAAAGTTATAATGCGAAAACCAAGAAAAATGCTTATTTGGGCCCCTTTTTGGCCCCTAATTCCTAAACTGTTGGGACCTCAACTCCCAAAATCAATACCAACCTTCCTTTTTGTGGTCATAAACCTTATGTTTAAATTTCATTGATTTCTATTTACTTAAACTAAAGTTATTGTGCAAAAACCAAGAATAATGCTTATTTGGGCCCTTTTTGGCCCCTAATTCCTAAAATGTTGGAACCAAAACTCCCAAAATCAATCACCACCTTCCTTTTGTGGTCATAAACCTTGTGTTAAAATTTCATAGATTTATATTCTCTTTTACTAAAGTTAGAGTGCGAAAACTAAAAGTATTCGGACGACGACGACGACACAGACAACGACGCCAACGTGATAGCAATATACGACGAAAAAAATTTCAAATTTTGCGGTCGTATAAATAATATAAAAAAAAATATGCCTTTCATTGAAAAAAATTTACCTAAGGAAAGCCTGCATGCATATTTTTTTCCCAGTTAAGTCTCTAACAAATCATGTCTTCTTTTAAAAAAAAATTTAGTACACGTTATGCAAATCATGCATATTGAAATCGACATTTTTACTATAGGCCTACATTTCAATCAAAATATCCTATACTGTTTTTAAATGAATAGTAACATCCAACCACCTCAGAATACTTTACAAGTGTTACAAACCAGTGATTTTCTTTTTGTGCATTTGTTTTGTCTTGCAAAATAATTTAATATTTTCTGAATGGGATATTTAGTGACAAAATATCAACCTGTAAACACTGAATACAAAGAAAAGATAATTTACTAGAAAAAATCACTAGGTTTACCACTCGGCATAAGTTTGTCTAGACATGAACTTGCAACCATTTCATGGCGGGTTTCTACGTGTTCCTCCCAATAAAAATTTGAGTTCATATATAGTCTGAAGAAAAATCTGAAATACTTGAAGATCCTTGAAGGCCGGCAAAATAGCATATGACTATATAAATCGCTTATTTGCCGGACCCGGTGATATAGCACATATATAGGAGTCTATTTTTTTCAGCGCTTCACAAATATATGATGATTTATGTTATTTAGTTTATTGATGAAATTGTGTTGATGAGGGGCCCGGGATAGGAGGGGTCCTGATCCCGAAATCCCGGGCTTAAAAACACAAAATCCCGAGGTCCGGAAATTGGAAAAAAGAATTCCTGGAATCCGAAAGGGTCAATCCCGAAATCAAGAGCTTAAAAACACCCGGATCCGGAGTCCCGTTAAAGGTCATATCCCCCCTCTGTTGATCATGGGTACGAAAGGATGTACATGTAGGATAGAAGGTACGAAATGACTATCGTCTTGCTCCGCATTTGTTTCCAATTTTGGTCAAATACAACTTCCGGTTAAAAAAATTGCGGGTTGTTTGATTTTTACCAAAATTTTAGAAACATCAGCAAATATGCAAAGATCAGGAAGAATGAAAAAGGAACTAGAAATGTTATCTGAATCTCCACCATATGGAATATCCTGCTGGTCCAAGGATGAAAGGATAGATCTGTTACAAGCGCGTAATTCATAATTTTCAAATAATTCTTGTATGCAAACTGTGGAAAAAAGGGGGACAGGGGTATCTAAAGGTTAAAATCTGCCATTTTTCAACTGATTTTTATGTTTTATTATGATGTCAAGAATTTCATGGTAACATCAGTTAAGTACAATGGTGTCACAATACACTATAATACAGGCAAACCTAGTCCAAATAATTAAGACGTCTTGAAAGGCTAATATTATTTTTTTCTTTGACGCCTTACATCGACGTCAATGTAAGGCGTGAAAGAAAAAATTATAATAGCTTTTCAAGACGTCATAATTATTTGGACTAAGGCAAACCTAAAGTGGGACAAACATATAAATGACATTACATCCAAAGGAAACAAATCACTAGGTTTTCTAAAACGAAATTTAAAAACAACAAATCCACACATAAAATCCCAGGCAGACCAAGCACTCGTCAGACCCAAACTTGAATATTCCTGTTCTGTTAATTAGTTTGGGACCCTCACACAACCGCATCGGTATCCAAAATTGAGATGGTCCAATGACGAGCTGCTCGGTACATGTATGTCTGCAATAAATTCCATAATACAGTGTTACAAACATGCTTACTACACTAAACTTACCATCATTAGCAGAACGCAGACTACGCACAAGATTGGTAATGATGTACAAATCATACCACCTTGTTGCTATTCCATCAGTCATACTCATAAAAGCAGACTCAAGAACAAGAAAAAACCATACACTCTCATATAGGCATATCCATACATCAAAAGACTCATACAGACATTCATACTTTCCGTACACAATACCACAGTGGATCCAGCTCCCTGTGGTACTAGTTCAAGCACCATCCATTGATAGCTTCAAAGAACAGCTGAATGTTCTATTAATTAAAAGCATCAATTTATTGTACATAGTTTTAATCACAAATTTGACATTTCATTGCACTTTAATTATATTTTGTTTAAATTGGGATAAAAATTTTGTAAATAGTATAAGTATGCGAACAGTATGTAATCATCAAAGTCGATTGAATATTGTATACATGTACCTAAAGAAGAAGAAGATGTCACTGTCAGTATGTTTGTGATTATGTTGTAAAGTTAACACCACCGTCACAGTGACAAGTTATGAAGCATAAAAATGTTGAGTTTTTGGTGTTGAGACAAATCAGCCCCAGAGAAAATAATTTGGTATCATCATGATCAAGACAAATTGGCACATCGTAAAGCTCCATGTACCGTGTACAGTGTAAATGTACACCCACATGTAACTATCCTCCTACATTGTATTTGGTATTAGGTTTGTTTGGGCCCAATACACTTTCACATCCTACACGTTCCCACCTCGCATGTTCTCACCCTAGGCCTGTTTGCACCCTACACGTTCGAGGCCAATATTTATTCAAACTCCAGTTGTATTATAAGATTTTTTTACATGTATATGTACGTCAATATAAATAATATTTTCCTGAATAAAAACAATGCACTTAATGTACCAAAATACAATCAAGAGTTATTTAACACAAAAAGACGTTGTCAGATTGTCAATTTATTTTTGAAACAATGACAAACTCTATTTACAGCAATACACTTACCAAAACATGATTAAGATGTATTTAACAAAAAATACTTAGGGTAGTCAGAATCTTACTTTATTGTGAAACAATGAAAACATAATTACACATGTACATGTAAAAGCTAGCAATACGTTCTCTTATCAAAACATGATAAAGATTTATTTAAAACTCGATAACAAAATTATTTAACACAAAACCTCTAACTATCCAAATCCTTGACAAAATCAATAAAAAGGGTGAGAATGTGTAGTGTGCCAACAGAATTTGGGTGCAAAAGTGAAAGGGGGCGAACAAGAATGGGCGTCAACGTGTTTTCGGGCGGACTCGGATTCATTGTATTTCAAAACCAAATCCAGCTGGTACCTTTGATAACTATTCAAAACCAAATGCATAGAGTTAAAATTTTAGGTTAATCTAGGAAAACATAATACATGTAACATGACTAATAGTAGTGCAAAATGTAGTGTAACCAGGTAACTTATATTTACCCCTCTTGCTGGAAAGTTGCTAGGGGATGGACACATGTGTCCACAAAAAAAAGGCTGTGCCAGAGGGACACGCATGTCCATGTTATAATTAATGCAAGCTTCTCATGATTGCGGTATATCTTTTTTAATTAAAGACCAAAGATTAAACAGTGTAATATTTTCCTTCAATGGGTCCCAAATGTAAAGGTTATTATATATGGTGTGATGTCACTGACATTGAGCTGTCATATTTGTGGCACACAAAATGCAACCTTGAAAAAATACCAGTAGAAAGAGGGTTAAAATTAATGATGCTGCTCACTCTTAACTTTTTCTTTCCAATTTCAGAAATTCTTGGTGGAGAGGGTACTCCTTACCATAATGGTATTTTTACACTAGAAATCCAGATTCCTGAAAGGTTAGATCTTGTGATGTGATATTGTAAATTCAGAGTTGACAACAATGGTTGATTGGAATGTTTATATGTCATCATGTACATTTATCCTATATTTATGCAAAAAATGAGATGACACAAAAAGAATTTGCTTTCATGATTTACTCAGGGTAAAATAAATAAAATTGATAATTATAATAATATTAGCATGATTAGTGCAGTAAAAAAAGCATCGTTTAAATTCTGAATTTACAATACACTTCATGTAAAATTAAATATTGCTAAAACAAATATGAAATTGGGAATTGAAATGGAGAATATGTCAAAGAGACAATATTTACATAAAAACAAATACAAAATTTGAAATTCAAAATGATGGCTTTCTTAGTAAGTTACAGACTGGTGGAGTGTAGAATTTAACCCTTCAAAATGTTCGTGTTTGTAAACATCGAATGATAATTATTGTTTCAAACAGATTGCAATAGCCACATTTTGTCTTAAAATTTTACATCTACATGCTAGATGTAAAGTTTTGTGTAGATGGAAAAAAGTTCATTACTTTGTACATTTTGTTAATTAGATAGCAAATGATCATACATGTAATGATTTTTTTTTGTGACAGAACCAAACTTTTTTTTTCTTTATTTCAGGTATCCTTTTGAACCACCGAAAGTTCGGTTTGTGACCCCTATCTACCATCCAAATATAGATACAGGAGGAAGAATATGTCTAGATACATTGAAAATGCCTCCAAAGGTACATGTCATTGTCATTTATGTTACACACAAACCTCAATAAACATAGGATGCCTTGGTTCAGCAACTCTTTATCATTTCTTTGAATAGTAAAACACAATGTTAAAAAATACTCTTACTCTGAGGAAAAAAATGTTCAAAATGTTTTCTTTATACTGTAAACCAACTTATTTTTCGCAACTAATTTATTTTCGTGAGTAGAAAAATAACGAGAATATAAATCGTCGTGAAGTTTGGATTCTTTCTTTTTTTAAAAACTATATCTAGTAATTTAGAAAATTGCAAAATTAAATAGCCGCAAAGTGGAGTAGAAAGGGTAAAACACAAAATAAAGTATCTGCGAAAATAAATTGGTTGATGGACTATCAAACCTCCTTCTAAACTAAACATGAAATTATTACTTGCCAATTCTATCAGTTTTCAAGAGTCAATTATTGCACTGCCTCTATGGTCTTGTGGAAGTATGTTAACCTCAAGTGCAGGATGTCATGGGTACAAATCCAAGATGGGTCAAACCAAAGACTTTAAAATGGGTTTCTGCTGCTTCTCTTTTTAAGCATGCTGCAATAAGGGGCCATAATCACTTGAAATACTGATTTTATTTGAATTTGAAATTTAGTTTGAAACATATTTTAATGAAGAATTGAAGCCATACATCATTGTACATGTACTGTTATACTAATTTGGCATTAAATGCTTTTTTCATGGTTTAATGTATTCAAAACTTGGAATGGACATTGTTTGGAATTCAGTGTAAGGAATTTATCCAACCATGCAACCTCATAAAAATGTTCCAACTTGAGTTAAAAATTTAATGATTTTGGGTCGGAAAGATAAATTTTGTGACTTTGACGAATTTCAATGCTGAAAATCAGCCATTAACTTTTATTGATATTTGATATGAAGTAACTTCCCACTTGTGTCACAATAGATAGGAAAGCTATCATATCAGAGTAACCTCTGTCAGGGCGGCTAAATAAAATTATATAAGTAAATTATAATGTTTGAATAATCTCCCGTCTTAATTTTCTCCAAAATTTACTCATACAATTAATTTTTTTTTACAATCCCACCAAATTCTCAAGTTTTGATATAAAAAATCATGCCTCCCAGGTTAAGTCATAATTTTTTATTAGAGTTCAATGTTTAATTTCATTAATTCATTAAAGAAACTGATTGTGCAGAGATCTTAAGTATATGCGCAAAGCCTACAAAAATTGCTCCTTTGGGGCTTGTAAATGACCAGTGTTCTGAAGATAACAGACAAATTGGATTTTCATTGTCCATGAAGTTACACTTAAAAGATTAGTAAAGACATCTGCAATAGGCAGACAAATTAAAATTTTATTAGATCAAAGAAATCCTAAGAATTTAAGAAATGAAGATAAGATGGCCTTTTCACTTAAATAAATAAAAAAAGTCTTGAATGTATAAGGGACATAGTTTTAAGTCAATTTTTTTAACCTGACAGTATACAAGTAAATAAAATTCACCTGAAGAAGTATCATACAAATTTACTTTTTTTTATTCTTCAAGTAAACATGGTAAATAAAAATTACTTGTACAAGTACTGTGGATTCATTTTTATTCGTGGTATACCAATTTTCGTGGGTTTCGTGGGTCACAGCAAACCACGAATTTAAGAATTCAACGAAGAATAATCCCGAAAAATGTGTATGGAGTTGGATGTTTATTTCTGGTTATGTAATGCAGTTCTAGTATAGTGTTGACTAGCGGTAAACATTGTAACATAACATGTGTGTTTTATTGTAAGAATATACAAGTATTTTGATTAAATCTATAATAAATATATCGAATTTCGTAAAAATTCACTCTTTAAAATTGATTAAAACTGTTCATGGAAAATAACTGCAAGTTGTTAATTACTGTGTCATAGTTTGTTTTACCAGTGATTAAAAATCAATAGGATTAAGTACGGGGATATTGCCCGTAGGTAATATTGTTTGTGACAGAAACATTAATTTTCACACCTTATATCACTGTTTATTATATCTTGATTAGGGTAATGAGCTTTCAATCATAAAGTTTTGAATGCTTTATAAAATTCAGAGGAGACTTTATAAATTGTAAAACAAACAAATAATTAGTTGTCTCTGTTCATTATTGTAATTGAAGTTATCAATGAACACTTTAACCTAGAATGACCAAGCGTGGATTATGACAATTCAAAACTTTTTCAATGAATTCGTTTTTTTTTGTTTGTTTTATTATTGATCAAAAGGAGGTTATATGATCTCTTAAATCAAAAAGAAATCCACGAAATAACGTATCTAATTTTTTTGCTGTTGTAATCAGCGATCCACGAATTTACGTATACCACGAAACGTCTTTTTTCTCTATCCACGAAAATTGATACCCACGAAAATAAATGAATCCACAGAAGTACCTCTGACTGATAGTATGATGATAATTATGTTATTAAGAATTTTTTTTTTTTTATTGTTACAGAGGGCATGGAAGCAATGTTTAAATATCAGTTAAGTGTTGATCAGCATATTTTTTGTTCTTATAGGGACATGCGAGCCATGTAAAATTATCAATACAGTGTTGACCAAACGACTGTTCGAGGACTGTTTAGCCAGTCAAGGTTGTTAAAAACTCCTATTATCATCGGCATATTTTTTATTGTTATAATTTATCGGGGGCATGGAAGCCATGCTTAATATCAGTGCAGTGTTGATTAGCATATTTTTATTGTTTAAGGGGGCACAGAAGCCATGTATAAACAACAGTACAGTGTTGACCAAATGGCTGTGGGAGGGCTGTTTAGCCAGTCAAGGTTGTTAAAAACTCCTATCATCATCATATTTTTTTACTGTTATAGGGGGCATGAAGCCATGTTTAAACATAATCACAGTGGTTACTGAATATTTCTATTGTTGTTGGGAGCATGGAAGCCATGTTTAGACATCAGTTTAGTGTTGACCAGCATACTTTTATTCTTATAGGGGGCATGGAAGCCATGTTTAAACATCAGTACAGTGTTAACCAGTATACAGTTATTAATGGCAGAACCAAATCCTGAAGATCCACTTATGGCTGATATTGTAAGCACAATAAACTTATACCGTATAGCAGGTTTTTTTTTCTTGTGTTAATTTTTACTAATTTTCGCAGATAGAACAAAATCACCAAAAAATATTCAACCAATTAAAAAATGCACATGCAAAGGAATTGATATAAGTTTTGAATCCCCCAAATTTTGTATACCTTATTGAATGAAAATCGTGAAATTTTACACTCACTTTACAGTACTTGACCATGTTGACCATTACATGTAATCCTAGTGACAGATAATGTATCATTTCAATAAATATTTCCCAAATTGTCTCTTTTACTGTGTTCACACTTAATTCAAATCGATTCGCATTAACTAATTCAAAATAGTTTAATTTGCATTCGAAACGTTTTACGTCCAAACCTAAATTTTAATTTTAATTGCAATGGGCGTCATTTTTACGTTCCTGTCCAAACGATGTTAACTTTTAATTTGTATCAACAAAATCGGATTTCTAATGCAAATTGATTAATGCGAATTAGCATAGAATTGATTCCAATTATTAAGGAAGAGTGTGTGAAAAGGATAAGGCAATTCACTTTGTATCTGATTCGAATTCAATTTGAATAAAATGTATATGTGAACTAGGCATACAATGAATAAAACCAAGGAGATGTACCCCAATTTTTGTTGTATTTCATGAAAGCTTAGAACATTTACTATACTATATTGGAAAGATAGAAAAGGGATTAACTTTTTTGGTACAACTTTATTAGAAATATTTACTGTTATTCTCCATCATTTGTTTGTGTAAAGGGATGGAGAACTTGGAAGATATTGAAAACTGTTTTTGTTATATGCATAAATGCATGAATAATGTGATCCTGGCACTGAACATGCTAAAAAAAATAAGACTAAAAATGTTTCATTTGAAAGTGGTTGATGTTTGAAAATTGAATTTTATTCTTATAAAAGGGGAAACAAATTTTGATCCTAAAAAAATGAAAATATCAGTATGCCATATATATTTGATATTTTTATGATCTTTTTTTAAATTGTCTTTTTTAGTCATTTTTTCCTACTTCACTCATATTTTTTGTTGTTGCAGTCTAATGAATATAAATATAACAAGACCTTGTACATAGAAAATGCCAAACACTGGACTAAACAACATGCTGTAGAGAAAAATGTAAGTAATTTTGGACGACTATGGTACACATAGTACATGTATATCATATTGCAGTAGAAGAGAGCGGGAAAATACCAAACTAGTACACAAAGTATGTCATACTACAGTAGAAGAGAGGGGAAGATACCAAACTCAAAAGTCCAAAGCAAATTGAAGATTTCATGACAAAAAAATGTAAAAACGACTAAAAGACAAAAAAACAATCAACAGAATACATAACACTACAAAGAAAACTAACGACTGAGTAACTAGAATACCACCAAAAAAACTGGGGCAATCTCATGTGCTCTGGAAGGGGAAAAAGATCTTCTCCACATGTGACATTAATGGTTTTACGCTTAAAAAAAGTTGAACTGTGGCATGTGCTTGCTTTGCTTAAGTATAAATGTACATGTAAAGGACTGGATTTGATTTTGGAATATTCAAAAAAGAAATAAAAGATGAGTAAGCTCTGTTTTGTAGAGTTGTGATTAAAAAACTGTATTTGAAAGCAGCTACAGAATTTACATGGAGATTTACTCAGCCAAAAATATTATTAAATAATCAGATATATTGATATTCGTTTGCTTCAGGTTTATTTCTTACCAAAAAGTAAAATGACAAAAATACTGAACTTAAGGTAGAGACGGACGGGTATCACATGACCTATTATAGCACGTGCATTTTGCGTAATTAAAATCGGTTCCGATTCTTTTTTTACGCAATCCGTAGACAAGATAAACAACAAAATGGCAGACGACCGCGACCGCCTTCGTGTTCGCGGTCGGTTTATAAGGAAAGATAAATTTAAAAAATCAACAAGGATGGACTCTTTGAATGAGAGTGCTAATTTGATTCAATGGGGAGACCATAATTACGGTTCGAGGGGAGAAATGCCATTGGAACCGACAAAAGAACAGACACCGGTATTAGTTGAAAACATTGCCTCGAATGTTACGGTTTCAACTGATATCGGACAGAGTAAAAACATCTCATGGAATGAAGGCAGGAGGGTTGTTGAGTTGGAAGTTCTAGCGGAACAACTCTTCTGCAACAGATGCAACACCCCACTCCATCTGAAGGATTTAGTTGGTGAAATGAGGTAAACAATAATTTTCAGCACCCCTTCATTTTTTACAAAACTATGTAAACCATCATGACCATGTGAAGTTTGTAGGAATAGAATATGATTGCAATTCATCTTCAAATATGTCTTGCTGTCAGAAATCATTACATTTTTTCTCTCTCAATCTAAACCCTTGTACTTTGTAGGAAATTCATAATTATTTGGACTAAGGCAAGCTATGAAAAATCAAGTTAGATATAAAACATTCCTCAGTTCCTGACATGTTATATAGCTTATAGAATGGACTGTCTATGAAACATATACATAGCTGTGATACATAAATGTTTAGTTTCTCACTTTCTGACACTATATACTTGTCACTGCACTGCATCAAAATGAAACCCCCTACATAAAAAGGGACAAGAAATAAATTTGGCATTTTCAGTACTGAGGTGTATGCACAATAGCATAATTAACTTTAATGATAGTTTTGAGGTTAGAAAGATACTATTTTTAGAATTCTATAAAAAAAAAAGAGGTAAGAATCACCTATTTATTAGTAACACAGAGTCTGAGAGAGTGTATAGAGTATGGTTCATTTTCTATAAATGTAACCAATATGAACAAATGTATACCCTCTCTTCTTTTTCTTTCAACACATCTTCTGTCTGGGATGTACATTGGTGTGTGTGTGTGGGGGGGTTGAAGTTTTAAAAGGCATTTGCTAGGAGGGGTGCTGTCCAAAATTTTCAAGAGGTTTGGACTGGTTTTTTTTTCTAGATTTTTTTTTATTTTAGTTTTAAAACCATCAATCTTAAGTTTTTTTTCTTCTTCAAAATTCAACACTACATGTTCTTGTATTTACAAGGAAATCTGGATTCAAAATTTAAAAAAAATCATCTTCTAGACTACAATAATTGGTTCCATCAAATTAGGGGTCAGAATATTTTTTTCATGAAAAAAAACACACATATATTAATAGCTTATATATATAGCCTTCTTATATTTTTGACACAAGTTGGATTAATGTTTAACCTCGCCACATTTTGTATGTGTCTGTACCAAGTCAGGAGCCTGTAATTCAGTTGTTAGTTGCTATATATTATATTTGTTTTTTGTTTATTATTTTTACCTACCCAGTCCCAGTAAATATATTTTTTGTCTGATAGGGGAAACAACACATATTTTAAGTTTGGCCTCCCGATAAAACAAAATGATGTAAGCTACGGTTCATTATAATAACTATATCAAATTTTTATCTTACAGGTACGGCTTAGGTAGTCTTTTGGAGGTGGTATGTCAGATATGCTCTGGTATGAAACTGATATCTACAGGCAAGCGGAATGAGAAAGGAGCATTTGATATTAACTCAAAAGTCGCTCTTGGTAAGTGCAAAAAGCTTTAATATTTTGTACTTCATTTATCATTCTGACATGTAAATGTTTTTAAAGTAGTTTCTTTTAAACCCATAAAAAGGGTATGAGGTGTTGAAATTTTGGTACTGTGTAGTCTAATTTATTATTTACAGTGTTACTTACATCAATGATTTCTAACATGTCTATATTTAAAGCATCAAATTGGCTAATGACTTGTTGTTACATGCATCTTTATTTCATTTACAATTGTCTGTATTTTAATCACGCGGCTTTTTCCAATAAACTATTGAATTGAATTGAACAAAGCTTACAGTGTAGCTATTAAAAATAACTGCAGTGGCTGTACATATGATATAAAGTTCTTTCTTATTAAAAACTTGTCTAACGTAAAACTAAGAAAAATATTTCATCACTTCCAGGACAACATTCTTTATTCTATTTATAGAACACTATTTTTAATTCAGAGGATTTTTGGCATCTTTCAGAAAAAAAATCCTATCTTCATAACCTCATTAGCATGACTAGTTACGCAGTAAACAGCAACCAATAATTTATTTTATGTATGGGCTTAAATTGATTTTAAGTAAGGAAGTTGTATTTTCTTTGTAATTCTGCTTGAACATTAAAAAAGTCATAATGAATTATGATATTGAGTTTTATCTGCTCGCTACAAGTAGGTAATAGTGCTTTCAATTGTCACCTGCTCTTTTATTGATTTGTAATTGATTTGATTGATAAAGATATCTATATGCAGTATGTACATGTAGGTAGTAAAAATTAATAATTATAGTAAATTATAATGATTTCAGCAATGATGCACTCTGGAATGGGTCCTGATCATGTTGTGAATTTTCTCAGCACATGCAACATACCCCCACCTGATCCTAAGACACTGAAAAAGAAGGAGAAATGCATAGCATTGTCACTTATTGATGAGGCATCTGATTCCTGCAAAACTGCTAGTGCAGAAGAAAAAGCTATTTCTCCAACTAATGAATTGGAATGCAGTTTTGACGCTGGTTGGCAAACAAGAGGCTCTGGTTGGCAATATAACAGTAACACAGGTATCAAGTCAACATCAGCAATATTATACATGTAGAAATGGCAATTGAGGAGTTTATTGATGTGTAAATGCTTCTGAGTTGCTTATAAACTGAATCAAGTCAGAAGGAAATTATGTAAAACATGTGTGATATTTAATTCTGTCACCTTTACACATCAATAAACTTGTCCAAAATAACTATTTAGGTTTCAACTATGAAAGTAATTGGTACATATAGGTTTACCACTGTCCCTCTGTATATCTTTCCTTTCCTCACGATCATGGTTTAGTTTTTTTTTGTTTAGGGCCATATTCAACCTACTTTACATGGTAGACCAATATACTTGTTCAAAAGATTTTCCATAGAAATAACTAGTAGAACTGTACATTTGGGTTCACTAAAATATAGGCCATTCTATCCTACAGTAATCTGTTAAGTATTAAAAAGAAGATGTGGTATGATTGCAAATGAAACAACTCTGCACAAGAGACAAATCACAAAGAAATTAACAACTATAGGTCACTGTGCAGCCTTCAACAATGAGCAAATCCCATACCACATAGTCCACAAAAGGTCAAGCAATGACAGTGTAAAACAATTCAAACCAGAAAACTAACAGCCTAATTTAAGGTCCAATTATCAGCAACTATTTTATTTCAATGAAATTTGGTAATAAGTTAGATTTTGATATTCTAACAGAAACAGATGTCAGATGTACCTGCTATATTGGAACTTTTATGTTTATTTGCAACTTATGGCTCAACAGCAAAAAAAGCTAAGCAAAACTCATATTTACATCTGTGTCATATATTTTTTAAAGAAATAATTTATGGGGCTTCAATATATCAAGATTTTACCATGGGTTGGCTAGAACTTGGCCCTTATGACAAATATTTTAGCGAGGGGTAAAATGTCGGCGTAAAGGGACAATGCATATTTTTCAGACATTATTCATGTATTTTCATTTTTGAATATAATTATCAGAAACTGTTTTTAACCTTTTCTAATGTGCATAAGAATGACATGGACTTTGTATTTTTGCAGGACATTCCAGTCTAGTTGGTGTAAAGACTGGTAAAGTTCTAGACTATGATGTAAGAAGTAAACTATGCAGTATATGCCAGCATCATTTGGGAAGAAAGGAAACAGTTCCAAATCATCAATGCAACAGTAATTGGCATGGTACACAAACAACAATTTTTTTTAAATGTCTTTTTTAAGCAAAATCCAATAACGATGATTTAGGTTAATCCAGATTTCTGTGAGAAGGTCTCCTTATCCAGGATCTGTTTTAGTTTATGCAAATTCATCATTCCAACAACAATAAGAATATCACAAGGTGTGACCATGACTAGCACCTACAGACAATTTTTTATAGCAAACACTCAAAATGGCAATTGTCCTATAGTATGCCCGCCTCTAACAACTTGTGTCCCCTATATATCTGGAGAATCATTATGATTTCATACATAATACATTGGTTTTAGTTGACAACTAATGTCCATAATGGTAAAGATACAAAATATTTTCTACTCATTATTCACAGCAGGCCCACAAAGTTCCATCTGAATGAGTCTAGTTTTAATTATAACAGTTACAAAAAACCCAACTTTTTTATTTTCATTGAAAAAAGGACAATGATATTTAGTTTATGATTGCATAGTCATAACACCACCTTATGGCTATGCACTCACAAACCAAGTATGTATGTTGACCATATCCCAACAGGGGCAGATCCAGCCATTTTAAAAAGGGGTGGGGGGGATTCCCAACCCAGGGCAAAGGGGGGAGGGGTTCCAACTATATGTCCCCATTCAAATGCATTGATCGTCTAAAAAAATAATTTGGGTTCAAACACCCTGGATCTGCCACGGTCATTATGTCAAACAAATATATAATTTTTTAAGTAACTTGTAAAAAAAGGGAGATGAAATATGTTTCAGTCATCTTAAATAGTTCTCATGTAAGTAATTGTAGTATTTACAATGTCCTTTTTTGTTACAGGATCAAGTAAAGCCATGGAGCCTGACATGGCTTTATCAATGGTTACTAGGATGGACAACAGAGGGTGCACAGTCGGCATAATTCACACAGACAATGACTCTACAACATCATCAAGGCTAAAGCAAAAGTTTGCAAACATAAAAAAAAGAGACGACAAAAACCATGTCAAGAAAAATCTGTCGAAACAACTGTATGCAGCAGCAAATAAGTACAAAGAGCTGAAGGGGAAAGGAGTCATTCCATACATACTTAGATGTTATATGTATGCCATAAGTTCAAACCAGTCAAAGGAGAATGATCTTTGTGAAAGATTAGACAGTATAGTTCCTCGCCTATTTGGAGACCATTCAGGCTGTTCTGGGGATTGGTGCACATATTCCAAGCAACCAGAAACTTACAGGTTTTAATTTTAACTAAATTTAAAGGATGTTATACATATAAAAGAAAGTCTTTTTAATGTTTTTGTTATGAGTGATATTATGTCAGAACAAAATTTAAGTTTGGGAGCTGTTCTCATATTGCTATTTCAAATGCTGACAACCAATTTTGTCATAAAACTGCAGAAAAAAACAATATACAATAAAACAAGTACATCCGCTCATTCTATAAAGATAATAAAATTCCAATGCCCTTACACTTTGTACCCGAATTTTCATAAAACTCAACCGATTCGGACTTAGACCAGGGATAAATATGTAATCTAAGTTCATACCAGTAGATATGGATATTTTAACACCCTTTAGTACCCTGTACACCCTTCGGCTACGCCTCAGGGTGTTAAAATATCCTTATCTACAGATATGAACGTAGATAACTTATGGTATAGCATCATTAACTAGGACCTCCTAAATAATTTACAGACAATAAAATGACTTGTAAAGATTTCTTGAAGAATAATTTTTCCTGGAATTAAACAACAATTGTGTTGTATTTGAATATACTAGTATACTTGCTAATGGACTATTCCATTCGTGATATTATTATCACAAAATTAGTTTTCTGGTAACATACATGTAAAAATTTAAGACCAAATATTCAAATACAACACAGTTTTTGTTATGCACATTTACTCTTTATTTTTTTAAGAAATTTTTATATTTTATAATTTTGAAATGTCATCTGCTGCACAGTGCAAAAAACTTCATCCAACAGGTTCTTCATCAGTTTAACCCCCTGAGGATATGTGAGGTTGTCCAATCAAAATCCTTGTTATAAAAAAATTCATTACAATACATAATGAATAACACACAGTTCAGCAGCTTAAGGAATATTCAACTATGTAACTAAGTGGTAAATAAAATTGTACAGTTTAGATCTATTTGAAACATTGCCATAAATCAACATACATATAAATGTATGACATTTCAACTATTTTCTTTTATATCATTTCAGATATAAACATCTCCCAAAAGGTGAACCATTGTCAAATGAAAACCTGCGTAAGCAATTAGAGACAATGACAGAAAATTACAAGAAAAGATCAAGCCAACTTGTAGATTTAGGCTCAACACAGAGCAATGAAAATTTCAACAATATAGTGGCAAGCAAGGCTCCAAAAAATAGGTCAGTAACTAAAAAACATTGATTATAACCTTTCAGTAACATCCACCCAAACAAACATAGCAATAAAGAATAGAGGTCTTTCATTTTTGAAGGGAGATGATTGCTGTTTGTCCGTCAAATGAAAATTGACTATTTAAGAAACTGACTTAGCAGAATTCTATTTTTAAACTATGATCAAATGTAAAACAATCCTTCATTTTTATAGCATTGTATAAACAAAAAATAACCAACAGTGCAAACAGTTGCATATTTTTACACTATTAAAATTATCCACTTGCAGTGGGGGTATCATCAGTGAGTAGTAGCTCGCAGTTTCACTTGTTTTAGCTAGTTTATTATTTTCTGACAGCTGCTTTACAATATAAACTTTAAAATGACTGAAATTTGTGAAATTTCTTTTTGTAGATCATATGGTGGAACCAGCTCATTAAAAGCAAGAGTTTCAGCTGCAGTTCTTCAGAAGAATGAAGGTTATACCTGGGTTAACAAGGTATTGTGTTACAGCTTATATATTATAAATATTGTGTAATTCCTCTTTCATCTTACCCCATGTAACATAAACATAGTATAATGGTTTTGACCTGTCAATTTAGGTTTCTCAACAATAATTTAAAAACTGATACAGTGATTTTTGCCAAATTTGATGCAAAGGTGAATGACCTTACAAAGGTGATCAATTTCAAATTGGAAGTTATTGTATTTTTTTTAATCAACTTTTTCTTAGCAATGCTTGTCCACACATACCCTGGTAAATGATGTTAATTTGGTTTTTAATTGTTTGAATATAAAGCAGTGTGTGGTTAACCTTCATGCGACCCGATCTAAAGGTCAAATATAGAATTTAAGGGGATGGTTATGTTTTTTGTCATCTAAAACATTTCTCACTAGTTTACCTTGTTTTAGGTTAACAAGAAAGCATTGTTGTCACCAGGCACAATCTCTGTAAGAGTTGGACAGAGGATTGACAGAAAGAGACTCTGGCAAAAGAAGAATAGCTCCTCAGTTCTTTTCAAACGTGACAGATTTAAAAGAAAGGTAAAACTTCATGGCATATAATTAGTCAAATTAATGACAGCCATATAAATAAAAAACAACGGATATGGGGTATCAAGTACATTTAAAACAAAAGACACACAAAGCGAAGGAACAGCTCTTTTATTGCAATTCTTCATCCCAAAGTCACACTAAAGCCTCAACACGGACAAAATATAAGTCTCACCTCACTGCAATTTATTTCTAATTTGTATACCCCCGCTTTAAAAAAGGGGGGGTATACTGTTTTACCTCTGTCCTTCCGTCAGTCTGTCAGTCAGTCAGTCCGTCCGTTCCCATGATTATTTTTCGTCGCATTTTTCTCAGGAACTACAATACAAGGATTTATGAAATTTGGTTTCAGGGTTTATCTAAGTCAGCTTTACCTCGTGATGCGCTTTCAGATTGATCACTTGTCAACTTCCTGTTGACCGAACACTTGTATGATTTTACACATGATAGCCAAGTTGAAAATTTTCATCACATTTTTCTCAGGATGTACAATACAAGGATTTCTGAAATTTGGTTTCAGGATTTATATAAGTCAACTATACCGTGTGATGCGTTTTCAGATTCATCACTCGACAACTTCCTGTTTACCGAACACTTGCATATATTTACACTATTAATATTATCCACTTGCAGCAGGGGAATCATCAGTGAGCAGTAGCTCTCAGTTTCACTTGTTAATAATACATACATATATGATTGAATTCTAAAATTGGAGACATATTTAGCCTGTTTCTCAGATATGAAGTGCCTTATTAGGTCATCAAAATTTTTGTTTATCAGTGCAGTACCCTCTGCTGTATAAATACAGGTATATCGATCTCGCTTACACGAAATGTTTTGAAGTGATAATTTCAATGTGGATAGGAAGGAGGGCTAAGAATAGGTGGTGTGTGTCTTTAAAATTTAGTATATCAACTGTTGTACAATTGAAAGCATGATGTGGCATATATAAATATGCACTTGAGTCAATTTCAACATAGTATTCATTGAATAATAATACATTGCTACTATTTTGTTGAGTGTATTTTCTGTGGTATATTATTTTATTTTTATTATTTTTATAACACTTGTTATATATCTTTTATTGTGTGTGTATTGCATATGTTATTGTTTATAATAATATTGTGTGTATCATATGCCCTCCTGGGGCCCTAATTTGGAAAATAAGAATATTCTATTCTATTCTATAAGAGAAGTTATCTCAATAATGATAACACCATAACTTTAAAATATATAAGCACAGGGACATGGTGAAACTAACATGAATTTTGTTAAATTGTAAAAAGGGTAAACTATAATATAAATTGACATAGGCAATTTTGCCAAAAAATAGAAAACAAGATGATGACAGTTGAAGAGAATGATATGGTTATTAAGAGTTATAACCCATTTATTTTACAAAGTACATGTAACAATACAACCAGGTATATTAGACCGTTGGTTTTCCCGTTTGAATGGTTTTACACTAGTAATTTTGGGGCCCTTTATAGCTTGTTGTTCGGTGTGAGCCAAGGCTCCGTGTTGAAGGCCGTACTTTAACCTATAATGGTTTAATTTTTAAATTGTTATTTGGATGGAGAGTTGTCTCATTGGCACTCACACCACATCTTCCTATATCTATAAACAAAAAAATTTCTTAATATTTTCTTTTTGTCTTTTTCTAGAATAAGAAAACCTTTCAACAAATTAAGGCAGCTGTTATAGAAAGAGAAACATATCAACCACAAATTGAAGAAAATGTGTCGGTAAGAGACATTGAAAAAATTCCAACAAAATATTCTTTGGAAGGCATAGACAATTATGTTGTTTTTGATTTAGAAACAACTGGGTTATCAAGAACCTCGGATATTACACAAATATCAGCATATGATGGGACAAACATGCTTAATCTTTATGTGTCTCCACGACAATTTATTTCATCACAGGCCAGTGATGTTACCTGTATTACTTTCTCTTTTGAAAGAAACCAAATGTATTGCCATGGTGTTCCAGTTGAAAGTGTTTGTATAAGAACAGCCTTACTTCAACTAATTGAAATGATACAGAAAAAATCTCGTCCTGTGCTTGTTGGTCATAACATCCATTCATATGATGTTCCTGTACTAAGAAATTTGTTGCACGAGTTTAATCTGCTGAGTTCTTTTGATGACCTAATTTATGGATGCATTGACACTTTGAAAATTGCAAAACGTGAAATACCAAAAGCTGATGTTCTAAATTATAAGCAGCAAACATTAGTTCAAAAGTTTCTGGAGATTGTTTATGATGCTCATAATTCTGAGGAGGATGTTAGAAGTTTATACAAACTGTTCCATCTGAAGCTGAAACAGGCATGTTCTGGAAAGGATTTATTTCCATTTAATTATTGGTCAATTGTAGAGGGTTTTTCTAGTGTCATTGTTAAAAAGATTATTTCTAAAGACACTGCAAGGAAACTTTCCTGCACAGGTCTCAATCTTCATCACCTGGAACTTGCTTACAAAAGAAACAATGACGATGGCGTAAAATCCATCATGCAGGAACATGGTTTGAAAGGGAAAACAGCAAATGTATTCAAGAAGTTTTTTTCTGAAAAAGAGGAATAGACTGTAAATGTGGTTAAAGACTCAGAAAATTTCATATTTATATGCTATAATTCTATAGAAAAAGTGGTTATGCCTATCTAAAAATCTAATCTTTTGAAACAACCCTTGATAATAGTTGATTATGATTAAAGTGAAGTTTTTACTAAATTTTGAGTAACCAAAGAGTAATCACACTTAAAATATATATAAGAAATAGGGATTTGTTATAAAATTGCAGCATCGTTTAATAATTACTCTGTCTGTATGTCTGTCACAGTTTCCTTTTCTGTACAATAAATCAAGATTGCCTCGACAGAGTGAAAAAAAATAATTCACAACAAGTAAAGTATTTTCCTGTCAGAATAAATATTTTCCATTTAGTCAATAATGGTGGATAACTTGCTGAAGCCTGACGGATTATTTCTCATATAGATTTTTATTTTGATTGACCAATTTTTCATCAGATCATTATGAACTTTTATACAAAAGTAGGTGCTATTGTAACAATATAAGTCAATAGTTATCTAAGTTATCAACTGATTCTTAATAAAGGGGAGATAACTTTAATTTATATACATAAACCAACATAATAAGCATTAGGCTAGGCCATAAATCAGAAATGAGGGGGACTCATAAGGTCGTATGAAAGTAACAATATTGTCAGTTCCAATGCTTTACCATCTTGCCCCATCCCCACCCCACCATTTTTTCAACATTTTTTTTTAAAGATTTGTTGTAGCAATCTGATCTATGGGCAAAACAATTGTTTTATATGAAGTTTTAATGGAATATGTTTTTTTAAAGATTGCAGTTTTCATGAAATTGGACAAACGTTTCAGTGAGTCCCTTGGAAACTGAATCTGCCCCATATTTATTTTTGAGACTAAACACTTTTGCAAGTTCAGGGGTGTGGAAATATTTGTTGTGAGCACTTGTCCCCGGGCAAGTGAAACCTAAAATTTTACTTGTCCGGAAAAAAATTTACTTGCCCTGATGATCCCAATAAATATTATAGTATTTCTTGTTAGCTAATATATGATTCTTACTTAGCACTGTTTTGCATCACAAACAAATGAAATCTGTTTGTTTATATGTGTAAAAAATAGGAAATGGGTTAACATCAATGGGACAGAAACCTAAAGGACAATTTTGCAGCAGTTTTTGAATAAAAATTGTAGCCAGTAGGTACATATACTAAATTTGAGGACAGTGATTGAAGAAATGTAAACTAAATAATAGTAACTATTGATTTTGTGGTGTTTCTCTCAACGAGGGTTTCTTATCGTCGAGTTGCAAGTTGCGAGTTAAGAAAGTCGAGTTGCGAGTTGTAAAAGTCGAGTTGCGAGTTACAAAAGTCGAGTTGCGAGTTACAAAAGTCGAGTAGCGAGTTACAAAAATCGAGTTGCGAGTTGCGAAAGTCGAGTTGCGAGTTAAAAAAGCCGAGTTGCGAGTTACAAAAGTCGAGTTGCGAGTTACAAAAGTCGAGTTGCGAGTTACAAAAGTCGAGTTGCGAGTTACAAAAGTCGAGTTGCGAGTTACGAAAGTCGAGTTGCGAGTTACAAAAGTCGAGTTGCGAGTTCCAAAAGTCGAGTTGCGAGTTAGGAAAGTCGAGTTGCGAGTTACAAAAGTCGAGTTGCGAGTTACAAAAGTCGAGTTGCGAGTTACAAAAGTCGAGTTGCGAGTTAAGAAAGTCGAGTTGCGAGTTACAAAAATATTTGTTTACACCGAATTGTCAGGTTTGGTTCACATTTGATAAACAAAACATGCATGTACCCGAACTTAGTTATTCCCGTGATTGTGGGATTTGAAACATTTATATGTGATACTTATTTATAAGAGTCTAATATAAGTTAAGTTCTGGAAGCATTTAAAAAAAAAAAATTATCCTTAATGGACGAGATCGATCTTATGCAAATCGCGCGAACTATAACACATTGCAAAATCATTGAGAAAATAGTTTGCTCATTGAATTTCGTATGGATTTATTAATCATTATTTTGGATCATACATCACAAGTCATTTAACAAAGATATGTGTTTAGACTGTCGCTAAATAACGAACGGCAAATGCAGTTGAAGATGAGGATTTGCAGGAAACAAATAGAACTTATTGATTTAGAAGATAATAAAAAATAGCGGAATATATGTTTACTTTGAGTATTCCATTTATCATTTTTAAACACGCGAAACATGCGCAGATTTATTTTCATATCTGAATATAATATTCACCTGGGAAAAAAAGGCGATCGATCTAAGCATTTACACTTGTCAAATAAGATTGATCTTTTTAAAACTACATCGATATCTGGAAGTAGACTTTTTAAGACCGATTGAAGATCGATCTTTTCCGTTTTCATTATTCCATCCATCGTTTTGAAAAACGTGTGTTTTTGCCGCCAAACATAGGTAGTACTTTCATTGCAATCGTGAGAGATATGTACAATAAAAGTGAATTATGTGCTAAAATAGACAATTTGCTTACTTCTAATTTTTATTCCCAAATTGGAGTTAACTGAGGGGATATTTTGAATCCCAACCTTTTCAAGACTTTTATAAATGAATTTTACCGGATGCATTTAATGAAACCCCAGATGCCGCAGAATTGACTGCCTCACATATGCAGGAAATCTTGTTATTTTTGGTCTAGTTCCAATGCAAGTCTTTCAAAAACGACTTGATAGTTTATCCTGTACTGTAAAATGGTGTTTAGAGGTCAATCTATCTAAAACCAAAGTTAATATGTTTAACAAACCTGGAAAACTTTTAAAAGAACATTTTAATTGCGAAAAAGATATAATAGAATTATATTTGTGTTTACAATAATAAGTATCTAGGTTTAAAATGTATATTGACTTTTTAAGCATGGAAAGGGAGAGTTATACAAAAAATCACTATAAGCAATATTCAAATTGCGAACTTCATCATCTTACAATCCAAGTAATTTAACTCTATAACATATATATGACCATACAATAAAACCTATTTTTATGAACGGCAGTGAAATTACAGGAATGTTCAAAACTATCTCTGCAGCATGCCAGAAAGAAAGTGAATATTTATTACAGCACCTTTACATATGAACAAATTTTTTTTATGAATCCAATTTAAAATATATTTTAGGTTAAACAAATAGTCTTTTAATGCTACATTTTATTGCAGTAAAACTATTTCTGTGTCATAAACATATGTCTTGGGTATTTCAAAACACCAGTATTTTTTATTTGTGATTTCTATAGAAAATTTTGTAATCTTGAGGTTACATGGTGACTAAACCTTGTGCACAGATAGAATAAGGGGAGAAATTTGATTGGTTAGCTTCCAATGATGGTTATTTTCTTATATGCAATGAAATGTTATGTGCATTTTTTTCTATAGAACTGGACAGGATAAAACTTTACTCATGCCAAGTATTTTTTTATTTAAAACAAAAACAAATTCTGTACAATTTTTTGAAAAGTGCAAATTTAACAAAGACTAATAGGGGAAAATCAATGGTGGTATAACACCTTTACCTTTATAGATGTGTTAGAAGAGCTTGATATATTCCCTTTATATTTTTCAGTTGTATTATCAATTATGAAATATCGGTTTAGAATTAAAAAAAATAATAATATGAAAGATGGTTTACTATATGATACCTTTATGTGTAACAAAAACATGTTCATTTACTTTTCTAGACTGGCTAGAGGTACACATGTATAGGGGGAGGGTTGAGATCTCACAAACATGTTTAACCCCGCCGCATTTTTGCGCCTGTCCCAAGTCAGGAGCCTCTGGCCTTTGTTAGTCTGGTATTATTTGAATTTTAGTTTCTTGTGTAAAATTTGGAAAATAGTATGGCGTTCATTATCACTGAACTAGTATATATTTGTTTATGGGCCAGCTGAAGTTTGCCTCCGGGTGCGGGAATTTCTCGCTACATTGAAGACCAGTTGGGGACCTTCTGCTGTTGTTTTTTTCTATGGTGTGTTGTTGTCTCTTTGACACATTCCCTATTTCCATTTTCAATTTTATTACTAATTATATTGAATGCTTTAATTCATCCATACACATACATGATTTTTTTCTAAAAGCTGAAATATTCATAATTTGGAAGTTTTTGCTTTTAAAGTTTGACTTTTGTTATCAAGTCAGTTAAGCAAAAACTTTGCTATATAGATATAGGAAGATGTGGTGTGAGTGCCAATGAGACAACTATCCATCAAAATAGCAATTTAAAAAGTTAACCATTATAGGTTAAAGTACGGGCTTCAACACGGAGCCGGGGGGAAGTTGGCTCACACCGAACAACAAGCTATAAAGGGCCCCAAAATTACTAGTGTAAAACCATTCAAACGGGAAAACCAACGGTTTAATCTATATAAACAAAACGAGAAACGAGAAACACGTATATATTACATAAACAAACGACAACTACTGTACATCAGATTCCTTATAGTTTGGTAAAATTTTGGAACACAAAAAGAATAGATTTAAAGAGTAATAAATAAGATTTTTATTTCAAATTAAAAACTTGTTTTTTCTAAAGAAATGAATCTACATGAATCTTTAAAACAATTTTTTAATGAAGTGTCGTCATATGTAAAATCAGAATCAGTGCCCACGATCTCAAAATAGAAAGAGACAAGATATAAAACTTTGTATATAACAAGAGACCATTTTAAAGGATTTGTAAGAAATGTAGTTGAAGATGAACAACATTTCATTACAAGTTGTCCAGCATGTACAAAGATGATCTGTAGGGAGATGTTTTTCAAGGAGATATTTTCAGTATTTTTGCTAATTTTTCATATCTCTCAAATGAGACAAAATTTGTTTTGTTATGTATATTTTAGAATGTGTCTGTACATAAATATTTAGTGAACTACATGTACATTTGTATATTATTACAAGTCTAGATGTTAAACGAAATGTAAATGAATATAAAAAATTATGTTACTTAACAATGATATTTGTAATGATTTTATAGTTCAGGTCCTGTCTTGAATTAAATATATGTGACTTATTTAGAATAATATTTCGTTTCAACGTATAAAATATGGCAGTGGCTGTTTTGTCGACTCCCTTCGGGGCTATTTTACCAGCTCCAGCAGAAAAGCGACTTATAAAGAGTTTTGTTATTTTGCCGGTTTTAATTATTAAGTTAAAAATAACTTATAATTGACAATATCAAACATTTGAACACTATATAACTCAAGTTTCAACCTAAGTGACTCAGTTTAATAAGTTACCCAATACTTAAATAAAAAAAAATACTTATAAAATCTCGATGTTGCAATAATCATTTTATACTTTCCAATTAAATCTTACCTTTAAATGGTGCAAATGTAGTTATTACAATAGTATCTTTGACAGCTACATTTATAGAATAAAGAATAAAAACGGGTCAAAGAGACAGCAACCAAATCAAAATATACAATTCAACCAAAGGTAATTGGGTCTACAACACAGCGAAAAATCACACACCTAGAGGGAGCCCTGAGCAGCCCCCAAAACACAATATTAGATAGATCAAGAATAAAGACGCCATTATATGCTGCTAAATATAAAGATGAACCAAAATTAAAACATATACAAGAGCAACAAAGGCTAAAGTTTCCGAGTAACATAGGTCAGACACAAAAATGTGGCAGGTTTAAACTGGTTTTATTCACACCCATCATATCCCCTTTATCTCTAGCTAGCCAATGTATAAATCAAGGACTATATACGTCCCTGGTATAAATATATATAATTTTAACATCCTCAATTTTGAGTGTCACTGACAAACAATATATTTTGCGGTCCTTCACGAATATTGCCCGGCTCTGCAGCTGCCCCAAACAAGCCCACTTTAAACAAAATCTGCATAAGGGATGTTTTACATATAATGTACTATAGTTATCTGCTATCTCCCTTTACGTTTAATACGACGGTGCTTTGTATGAAATTTAAAAATACTATACGTAGATATTATCTAGTCCATTTTATATTTAAAAGAGACTCAGATAAAGTCCAAACCACAAAAATAATCAACAACACTATGTACAATTCTATAAGCAATCATCATTCCAAAATGTTATACAGTTACACCAAAATATTAAAATATTTTAGTTTCCACATTTTTACGCAATTCGACTTTTGTAACTCGCAACTCGACTTTCTTAACTCGCAACTCGACTTTTATAACTCGCAACTCGACTTTCTTAACTCGCAACTCGACTTTTGTAACTCGCAACTCGGCTTTTGTAACTCGCAACTCGACTTTTGTAACTCGCAACTCGACTTTTGTAACTCGCAACTCGACTTTCGTAACTCGCAACTCGACTTTCTTAGCTCGCAACTCGACTTTTGTTACTCGCAACTCGACTTTTGTAACTCGCAACTCGACTTTCGTAACTCGCAACTCGACTTTTTTAACTCGCAACTCGACTTTCGCAACTCGCAACTCGACTTTCTTAACTTGCAACTCGATTTTCTTAACTCGCAACTCGATACTCGACAACAAGTGAATCTCTCTCTCAACTGACACACTTGTTTTTTTCTTGATTATTTATTATTGTCTTGATGGGCAATTAAAGAGTCCCGTCTATTTTCCATTTTGACAACAAATAATGTTGACCTTTTATCTATAAATAAGACAAAAACTTAATTTATTTTCCAAATTTCCATAGACAGCCCGGGGCCATCTGATATCCACGAGGTCTGAAATTCTCGCTTCCATTTTTTTTTAAATACTCTGTGTCCTCCATTTGCATTTAAGGTTTTCTACTTGACTCATGACCCTTTTTGTCTTGTTTGCCCACTTTTTTATTAAGTATTTATCAATCTGAATCTCGATACAAAATTTAAAGAAATGACACTTCCGGTAAATGATGGATAAAACCTAATCGACGATCCCGGGTCAATGGACAAAGCCAATGCAATGTTACGCGACTCGGGTTTGCATACTTATTTTTATTTATTTTGGTAATCGATCTATTTCCGGTATCATGTAATATTTATCGTCATGAACATTGATGTTTTTACTTGCTTAAAATTGGTTTCTTTTACCTAAATTAAACATCTTTATACATTTTGAAATTAATTTTATGTTTTTGTTGGATTTGGACTATGTCTTGTATATTTTTTTACTTGTCCACGGGCAACCAAGACAAAAATAATTCCTTGTCCGGTTGTTCAAATGTACGAGTCGGGCATAGCATTTCCACACCCCTGAAGTTTAATCCACATTCTCAATGACATGGATATATATATGTTGATATTATATTATCATACTTCTTATATGATTTGCATAATAAAGAATACTTTTATAAAATTGGTTGAAAGGACCTCCAGTAGTTGTTCATGAAGTTGTTTATTTCTCGATAGAGGACGTTGACCAAACTTCTATTTGTAATCAATGAGGCTAGAGTACATGTAACATAATCTGACTCAATGTTAAAACTATTTATTTGAATACAAACACAAAAAATTCCTTTGATGAACATAATAAGACTTTTAGTATCATGGAGTACATATTTTTGCATGAACCAACAAATAAATTTATGTGACTGGCCAATTCAATGACACAAATATACTACATGTATTACCCTATTATGGTGATAATGAGTGTGGAATTTTTTTTTGGCCAAAATTAAAGAATAATATTAAGGATTAAACACTTTTTTACAGGAATTTATTGGTTAATAAACTGGACCAAGTCACTCACACATATATTTTCAGAGAATGCAGTTTTCATGAAATTGGACAAATGTTCTAGTGAGTCCTTTTACAAGAGTCATCCACATTCTCATTCTGGATATGTATTGGAAATTGATGTTATATTATCATAATATTTTGATAAATAATACAGTTGTTTGTTTTATATTATTGAGACATGGTCCATCTAGATCAAAATCAATTGTTGTCTGTAAAATGTCTGCTCTTGAGTTTTGTTTACATTTATAAATGTGGATGGTAATTACATAAAAAAATATGATGTGAAATAAAATTTATTTTACATATATATTTTCTTTTTTGCTACATCATTAAAATCATGAACAGTGATTTATGTGTATGTTGATTTTTGCACTTCCAAGACTTTCACAGCAATCATTCAGATCAAACATTACACTATTCATATTAAAAAAGAAAGATGTATGATTACCAATGAGACATATCTCCACAAGAGACCATAATGACACAGAAATTAACAACTATAAGTCACCGTATGGCCTTCAACAATGAGCAAAGCCCTTACCAAATAGTCTATATGTTTAGGTGTATTTGTAAAATAAACATCAACAGTCAATTAAAAGATCTAGGTATTTCCAAGCAGTGACCACTCAACAAAACCAATAAACAAGAGCATGAGAATATCAAAAATCATACAATTTAAAATTAAAACATCACCAAAAACACATAATACACTGTTATTATATATATTAATTAGTAGGACAATCCTTTTCACATGAGGTGAAAAAAACAAGGTATGATAAATAGTTATGATTACTTATTGTATGAAAGACTTTTTTTTCATCAAGGATTATTAACCATGAAAATGATGATTATGCTCATAGGTCAACTGTCAACTTCCTGAATATTCAAAACTGATGTAACCTCCTCTCAGCATAAAGAAGGTTAATTGAAAGGATAAAAAAGTATTACAAAGACATGGAAGCTGCAAAACCAATGATCATTAAAGAAACAATCCCACCTTTTGTTAAGATATTTAAAAAAAAAATAATGAAAATTTTGACATTTTTCATGAAATCTGCATAAAAGGGTGTGTGACAGGGTGTCATTCTACCCCCGTAACTTTTTATTTTCCCTGGAAGCATATCTTTATTTTTTTATGACTTGTAGCATGGATACAAAGTATTTTATATACCAATTTAAAAAAAAAATCATTGACACAATTTTTTTTTTTTTTACTTTTACAATATTTTTTTGGCAAAATTGTACACCAGACAGTTACAGGCATATTGCAAAAAAGGGTAGCCATTTTGAAAAAAAAAAAAAATTTTTTAAATAAATTTTGTCTAAAATATTTTAAAATATTCATTTATCATAATGTTCAGAGAAAAAGTTAAAAAAAATATATATATGCCGGTTTTGGAAGGAACCTTTATAGCTTAAACAGGCTAAATAATGACATTTTTAGGACTGTAAAGGGAGGTAACTTTTTCAAAAAATATTTCTAAAAATAGCCTGGAAACCTATTCTCAAATTTTGATATTTTGTTAGGTACACCCCAATGAACAATATATGGGAAATTTAAGAAAGTTCATTGGCTAGATTTTTTTGGTCGTCAGTGTCCTTCTCTACCTTAAAGGAAAATCAATTCAGAAAGTCCATAATCACATGGCAAAATCAAATAACAAAACGAATCAAAAACGAATGGACAAGAACTGTCATATTCCTGACTTGGTACAGGCACTATCAAATGTAGAAAATGGTGGATTAAACCTGGTTTTATAGCACTAACCCTCTCACTTTGGTGACAGTCTCATCAAATTCTGTTATATTTACATTGATGCGTTTACTAAACAGACACAATTAATAAAATAGTCAAAATATGGGCACATCAGCCATCATTGTATAACAATTTTAGAAGGCCTCATGTGTTGTTACAGTATATATCAAGATAGTTTACATTAATTACTGTTTGGTGTCAAATATATTTATTGCTGTACAAAATCTTGTGTCTTATTACTAGATTTTTAGCCAAGAAAAAAATGGTAACAGATACTGTATACATGTATGTCATGCCATGATGATATATAAGTTTGTTGCCATTTTTTCTAAATAGCATTGTAAATTCCTGACAAGTTGGAATCTTTTGTAAGTGATTTATTTGATTTTGAAGTTACTTTTTTGAAGATGAAGTTGCTACAAAAATAATCCCTGTCTTAAATTTTTCTTTGAAAAAGATTCACATCAAGTCATAAGAAAATTTAGTCTTGAAAAAGTTTTTATGTCTAAAATCTAAAAATTTAATGGCCATGTTGAAATCTGTACCATTTACCTACAGTTACTAATATCATTGTCATTGGGTCATTCACAGAATAGTTGTCTAATTGGCAATATCATACCACATATTTTAGTTTGATACTGATATAGAAAAAAGTAAAATGCGCAGAAAACACATGCAGTTAAATCAAAACCAATCAACTCCTGGTTTAAAATACTATTGGATAGTTACTAAATTTGTTTGATTAGTGAAAGTTTTTATTTTTACACAAAATAGACAATATGACAGTCTGCTTTAAGAAACAGATTGGTATCTGGATTAAGTCTTACAGATGGAGCAGTTAGTGTATTTGACAACCACACTCACATTATACACTTTCAATTGTATTTTCTAATGCAGTGTATATTTTTTTTATTTTTATTTATAGATCAGTGAAGAAAATTTAGTGAAAGCCAAATCAATGACAGACACTGGAGTAAAGCGTTCTCAACCGATGTGTGATGTAACTAACAAAAAATCAAGAGATTCTTGACAATGCTGTCCGATGTTGACTTTGATATTATAATTGCCATCTACTGTCATGTGATCACTGGTGATCAGACCTGTATTGAACATAATGTCAGCACATGAGCTGTGTTGGGTAGAAATCAACCTTTTCCTCCATAGAGCGCCTTTTGACGCCACCCCCTTTACTCCATAATGACGCCTTTTGACGTCTGTGTAGTACCTCAGTTGAAATGCTTTGACTACAAAGTGTCTGCAGTAGACTAAATAAAATGTGTATCCAATATGAAAAGGAATGTCATAGGAATATCCCACTTAAATTTATTGGATGAAATATTTGTTTTTCGCAATGAATTAATACTTGGAAGCATATTTTCAGAATTTTATTGAAAAAATCCCATGCGAATCAGGTATGCAAAAAACAAAAATCAATGGAGGAAAGGGATTGCATGTATACTTGTACATGTTGTAGACTCTGATTTATTTAGGAATAAGAAATATTAGATGAATTGTGGTCTATTTTGTAGGGGTCTAGTAACAACTCAAATTTCAAATGTAGATTTTTTTCAACCTGAAATAGGTGAACAGATGCCTTGATATTCATTTGCATACAAATGATTTTTATACAAAGTAGCTAACAATTTTGTTCCAACTAACAGAAGTTTCTTTGAAAACATGTTTATAAACAATGTCAATATATCTGTTTCTGTTGGGACACATTTTCATCACCAGTTATTCCACTAGGAACATATACTGTTATATATATATATTCCACATTATATACATGTCATTGAAATAAGGTGTACAAATAAATATTTTATTGTAATTTGAAGAATGTTTTTAAAGTCTATAGACTTTCATAATTCATAGATATCAAGTCTTACTTTTTTGGCTATCCCTTATACATTCATGAAATCAATTTTTTAAAAAGATTCCAAAAAAGCTTTCAAGACAATTTTATTCAAGTCTACATGTCTTAACACTGTAATTAT